>NC_091282.1:34310280-34631738 GCF_032444005.1 Ranitomeya imitator
CGAGTGTGAAAGCACAACCAACATTCAAAATTGACCAAAACATCTGCCAGAAACCATTGGTACTGAGATGTGGTCTGTGGTCCTCACCTGCAGAACCACTCCCTTATTGAGGGTGTCTTGATAATTGCCAATAATTTCCATCTGTTGTCTATTCCATTTGCACAACAGCATGTGAAATTGATTGTCAATCAGTGTTGCTTCCTAAGTGGACAGTTTGATTTCACGGAAGTTTGATTTACTTGGAGTTATATTCTGTTGTTTAAGTGTTCCCTTTATTTTTTTTAGAGCAGTGTACAGTACAATTCTACCATTGTTTTTTTAGGTTTCGTATTGATGGCTTTGATTGGGCTTCATTCTCCAGATCAGTACGATCTAAGTGATCCCAAAATTTATACAGGTTTCTTTTAATTTTTCTTTAATTTACTTCTTTTAAAGAAAAGGAAAACTATATTTATCACTTAGTTTACGCCTCCCATAATTTTTTCTTTTTCCATCGATGCAGCTGTGGTTTTTGCGTTTTTTGAGCTGTGTTTTTTATTGGTATCATTTTAGGTTACACACAACTTTGTGATCACTTTTTATAGATTTTTTTTGTGAAGGTGATAGCATGGAAAAATAGCAATTTTGAAAAAAAAAATTCTATCTTTTTTTGTTTTTGTATTTAGCATATGGGTGAAACAGTCTTTTCCCGATGTTTGGACCCATGTTATTCAACGAGGCTGTGCAGATCTGCGTATTTTTTCTCAGCTCTTTTTGGCGTGAGTAAAAACATTAAAAAACTGTGTTTGGCGGGCACCACTCACATATAGAAAGGGATCAACATTAACATATCGAGTAAATCATATGCACAAGGAAAAAGAAGAGATTTATGTACTAGTGCTAAGCATACGTGCTTGAATAAGATGGTATCAGAGCATGCTCGTGTGCTAACCAAGTGTCTTTGGCGTACTTGACAAATATGTTCAAGTGCCCGTGGCTGTATGTTAGGCAATCCCTGCATGTGTTGCGCCAATCAAAGTGTTGCGGGGACTTGAACACATTTTTCGAGCACGCCAAAGACACTCGAAAAGCTCGGATAACACCTTATCTGAGCACGTATGCTCAACACTAGTATGTACACATAAGGGATCAACTTAAAGTGTAAAGAAACCAACATAGCATTAACAAACTGATATTTGGATAATATAATCATTACACAAACAATAATAATGTTAAGGACAATTATGAGATTAATCAAAAATACCCATGTCTATTGACGTAACATATCCAATAATGTAAGGATTAAAGAACGCTGTGTGAACAGTACACAAAGATTACCAGCACCACCAATAACCAAGTGTCAGTTTGCAAAAAATACCAAATAGATGGGTCCAGCAATAAATAGAAGGCTGAATGGGGGGTCACGCAACGCGTAACACCTCTATTTGGTAATCTCAGCGATGTGATGTGGGTGGATGCGTAAATCGTCCGAGACTCACCAATGCAAGTCTATGGCTTCAAGAAAGAAAAAAGGACGGCACAAGGACCATCCATCCGTAGAGCGTTCGGGTTAAATGCAGATATCTAACAAGAAACCACAAATTGCATCAGCCAAGGATGGCAAGTTCACACCCAGGAAAAAAAGTCACACGCCTCCACGGAGATTATAAGCTCAACATGTCGAGGAGCATTAATGTGGCGCTGCTTCTTACTCTGATCCAGGACCAGTCCGCACTGTGGGACACCTGGGACCCCGGCTACTTAAACCGTACAAGACGGGATGCATCCTGGATAGATAAATGCCGCAGAATGTGCCAATATGATGACGAGAGCACAGAAGACGTGCAAATTTCAATTAGTATACATGGCTTTTTAAAATGGTAAATGTTATGATCTACGCCTGTTTCGTGGTGAGAGGCTGGGTTCAGTTCTGAATGGGTTTGATAATCCCAATGCCAATCACGTACCCCAAATACCGGGCTTCCTCAAGGCCTAAAGCACATTTTTTGGGGTTCGCCGTTAAGCCCGCAGCTCTGAGTGTGAATCCGCTACCGCTTGCACCTTTGGACCAGTGGGTATGCCTGTCATTATAGGTGATGAAATCTAAGTACGCAGATCCAGACTTCTGATGGGGCTCTAGCACTAGGTCCACCTGCCTCTGAAATGTGACCAGTGCCCCATGTAACCCAAAAGGAAAGACGACATAGTGATAGAGATCATCTGGGGTAACGAAGGCGGTCTTTTTTTTTTGGGGCCGACTCTGCCAGAGACACCTGCCAGTAACCCTTGGTTAGATTGAGCATCATGAAGTACTGGGCCTGTCCCAGCCTCTTAATCAGCTAATCCGCACGGGTTATTGGATAAAGGCCAAATTTTAACACCTCATTCAATCTCCAAAAATCATTACAGAACTTCAACGATCCGTCTGGCTTTTGAGTCACTACAATGGGACTTGCCCACACATAATTGGGGTCATCAATTACTTCTAAATGGAGCATTTTCCTTACCTCTTGTGAGATGGCTTGCCTCCGGGCCTCTGAGACACGGTACGGTTTCATTCGCACACTTACTTGAGGCTCGGTGGCAATATCATGCCGGATCATAGATGTCCGATGAGCAGTTCTAAGAATACGAACGTGTTTCGCTGTACTAATTTCTGACCCTCACATCCCTGGTGTTTCGAGAGACTTTCGCTAATCCTTACCTCGTTCATGGCCGGTGTGAGAGTGAACATAGGAGATATGACCAGAGTCACCTCGGTAACCATACATTCCTGGTCTTTCCATGCCTTTAATAGATCGACATGGTAAATTTACTCGGGTTTCCTCTTCCCGGGCTGATATACCCTGTAGGAACTAGTCTGATTGCCGTATGTGGAGTCGGGAAGGAATTTTTTTCCCCAATGTGGAGCTTACTCTTTGCCACATGGTTTTTTTTTTGCCTTCCTCTGCATCAACATGTTAGGGCCAGTTACGTTAGACTATGGGTTGAACTAGATGGACTTATAGTCTTCCTTCAACCTTAATAACTATGTTACTATGCTAATAATGGTGCCCCCAGCTACCGTTCACGCACCGCACTGTGAATGATGATGGTGAGGACCATTGTAGCCACAGCCTGACCAGTTATTTGTGGGACATTCTCTGACCCATCAGACTGCGGGCAAGGGCAGCAATCTAAATTCCTGTGGAGCATCCAGCCTACCAATAACCCCCATGTGGTGTATGAGTTCCTGGAAAGATGGCAGATGTTTCCCATGAACCACCTTCCATGTTGATACCTGAAGACCAACAGCAATGTAACTGTGAATCCAGATCTGTGGGAACATAAAATGCTTACTAGATATGCAGCTTAGTGGCTAGCTTTGTATCTTGGCATCTCTGTGTTCAAATCCCAGCGAGGACAACATCTGTAAGGAGTTTGTATGTTCTCCCCATCTTTACGTGGGTTTCCTCTGGATTCTCTGATTTTCTAACAATCTCCAAAGTCATACTGATAGGGAATGCAGATTGTGAGCCCCAGTGGGGACAGTGATGATGTTTAAAAAGCGCTGTTGAGTGAATGGTGCCAGATAGGTGAGTAAAATAAACTAGAAAGTAGCAGCATGAAGGATATTATAGAACAGTACTAAGCGATGTAGCTGTGAGTTCAGCACTGGTGGCAAGAAAAACACTTACTAGTAAGCAGAACAATCTGTGCGTTTCTCTCTGCTCCTCTCTTTTCTATAGGATTTTTATAGGCAACTGTAATCTGATTCCTCAGTGAGCTGACAGATCTTTTGTTCAGAAGGTTGGATTTTAGAAGTTTTTTTTTAGAGGGAAAGATGGCTTAATGAAGCGGCTCATAAGTGGAGAAAGAAGCAGATTTCTCTTATAAACTATATTACAAAGTTTCTTATAATTAGTTGTATTATTGATTTAGGCAAAGTTTGTCTAACAACAGAACAACAAAAGATCACAAAATAACAGAAATCAATATTCAGGTCAATTTCCTGATCTACGGTGCCCCGTTATCCTGTGCCAACAAAATTGTGATTTTACAAGGATTGCACCCCAAAAAATTAAAACCGGGTAAGTATAGGACTAGACGTTACTCCCAACTCGCTAGTCATGACACGCAGTACGAGGGACTGATGAAAGTTGTAGTTTCGCATGGCACAGAATCTCCTGAGTCGGCACATTATCTATACGGGGAACGTCATCTCAGGAACTGGATGAAAATGAACCAGTGAACAAGAAATAATGATGATGCGTCCAGTATAAAGGAAGATTAGATGTATTGTCCATGTTAGACCATGGCTGGCACCGGGCCAGGAGAGGTGACGACCCAAAGCATTGGAGGAAAAACTGAGCAGATGATGATTTAGGCTCAATATCTTCTTGAAAAGTAGGGAAATAAAAACTCGTAAAGACGCCTCTTAATTCCTTACATTGGAGTGCAGAGGTTTCACCCAACTTTTCTGGACTCCTGTATGATACGTGTGACTTGTTATGCAGTAACTAGAGATGATGGACTATCATAGCCTGTATAAAAGCTGAGGCAGAGAACGCAGCACCTATTTCTGGAGTGAATGTGGATAGGGAGTGGAAGATCCAATTCAACCTTAAATATAGGAATAAAAAATGCAAAATATACTGGTTTAATAGAAAATACCGCGCTACCAGAGCCTAAAGAACAATGAATGGCTGCCTAAAACAAGTGAATGGGTAAATAACTAAATAAATAAATAAATGAATAAATAAACAAACAACTAAATCAAAACCTTACACCTGCTCAGTGCGGTATATATTTCTCAGATGAAAATAGTCTAGACTTCTATGGTACTGAATAATGCTCTACCTAATGAGCATGCACACGCTGCATAATACTCCATAAATGAATATCGAGGCCACGGTAAATAAATGTGTAAACTTTACGTGCTTATAGCTATAAAAGTAGGTTCCTTACCGCGTGAGTTAACCACCAGCCTGAATAGATGTGGAGCCGACCGTGTTTGGAGCAGAGCGCTGGCCTTCACCAGTGCTAGCGGTGAGTGCTGGGGCCAAGTGGCTCACGGGAGCTGATGGTAGAATAGGCGCACCCCAACTGGTGCTGGCTGCGTGCAATGTCCACGAGGAGTGCCAGGAACAGAGTGCCGCCCTTCCCTGAGGGATCCTGGCGTGGATGAAGGCAAGGTGGGTTGCGGGAGCTTGGAGTGGGATAGGAGCAGATCAGCCTCGGCTGCCCGTACTAGATGCAGGTACTACTGCGCAGTGCAGAGCCAGGGAACGTCCCGGCCGGAGGCGTCCCTGGTTACACTGGGAAAACAGCGTGTGACGTCACAGGCCTACGGTGCCTGGCTAGGGCAAAAAGTTCTCTGCTCTGATCTCTGCCCCTGGCTGGCTGCCGTGCTGCTGAAGTTATGAGGCAGATTCAGGAGGAGCTCCTAGTCCTACCAGTGCCTGAGTGAGTGGCGCTGCTATATACTACGTGGGCTGCGCTGCTATATACTACGTGGGCTGCGCTGCTATATACTACGTGGGCTGCGCTGCTATATACTACGTGGGCTGCGCTGCTATATACTACGTGGGCTGCGCTGCTATATACTACGTGGGCTGCGCTGCTATATACTACGTGGGCTGCGCTGCTATATACTACGTGGGCTGCGCTGCTATATACTACGTCGTATCTCACAGTCAAAAAGTATACACTTGGGGTAAATTAAACTAGACTCACAGAAAAAATCCCCCCCAAAAAAAGAAAAATATCCTAAAATTTATCCTTTATTAATATATATTAAAACCGTAAATGTGCACTTGACAACACCATCACCAAATAGATGCAAGCGTACTATAGGAAAGGCCGGGTGGTGCCAAGCCCTACGCTTTCTCAATACTCCCTACCTGCCAGCGGAGGTTGGCACCCTATTATTCTGCGCCGTGGCGCCCCCGCTCCTCGTCGGCTAGCCCTGCTATCCCTTTTATGCCCTAATAGGGTCAGGAGAGAAAATCTCACTCAATCAATAATTAAATATGGATAGCTTGGAAGGACATGAATACGTCAGTAAAATATCTGACTAAATCTAAGGGTCTCACCTGACTTGGTAGTCTGTGTCCCTTACTTCTTATATATATACATAAAGATTATTATTTAGGCAAGACGATATAAACAACAGGTAGGGATGTCACAAAGAGACTAAAAATACACATGTGATCTTGGCCTAGCTATATATGTATTACGGTCACCAGATGCTGTGATGACAATAGGGAAGATGTATTTGCTGTAATGTCAAGCATATCCCATACAGCCATAAATGGGGATCAAACTGCAGCTCTCATTAGATAATCAATGCAGAGTAGCCACACGCCGTCCCCCCATACTTGTTTGTTGTGACACACGTGCTGACCAGATCCATAAGCCACCTTCTATTTCATACAGAAGTTAATATGCATATCCCTTTTCTACTCAACGCGTTGGTGGGCGCTACTGAGACAAGGGGATCGGCCCGGTGGTGCAGCTATCTACCATGCCAATATGCTGTTATCTTATGCAAGCTAAGTAACCCTTTGTTATCTGGATGTACTCCTGATGAACCCCTTTTCATTAGAAGGGGAGAAACGCGTTGAGTAGAAGAGGGATATGCATATCGTACGCTTGCATCTATTTGGTGATGGTGTTGTCAAGTGCACATTTACGGTTTTAATATATATTAATAAAGGATAAATTTTAGGATATTTTTCTTTTTTTGGGGGGGATTTTTTCTGTGAGTCTATATACTACGTGGGCTGCGCTGCTATATACTACGTGGGCTGCTATATACTACGTGGGCTGCTATATACTACGTGGGCTGTGCTGCTATATACTACGTGGGCTGTGCTGCTATATACTACGTGGGCTGTGCTGCTATATACTACGTGGGCTGCTATATACTACGTGGGCTGCTATATACTACGTGGGCTGCGCTGCTATATACTACGTGGGCTGCACTGCTATATACTACGTGGGCTGCGCTGCTATATACTACGTGGGCTGCGCTGCTATATACTACGTGGGCTGTGCTGCTATATACTACGTGGGCTGCTATATACGACGTGGGCTGCGCTGCTATATACTATGTGGGCTGCGCTGCTATATACTACGTGGGCTGCTATATACTACGTGGGCTGCGCTGCTATATACTACGTGGGCTGCACTGCTATATACTACGTGGGCTGCGCTGCTATATACTACGTGGGCTGCGCTGCTATATACTACGTGGGCTGCGCTGCTATATACTATGTGGGCTGCGCTACTATATACTACGTGGGCTGCTATATACTACGTGGGCTGCGCTGCTATATACTACGTGGGCTGCGCTACTATATACTACGTGGGCTGCTATATACTACGTGGGCTGCTATATACTACGTGGGCTGCGCTGCTATATACTACGTGGGCTGTGCCGCTATATACTACGTGGGCTGTGCTGCTATATACTACGTGGGCTGTGCTGCTATATACTACGTGGGCTGCGCTGCTATATACTACGTGGGCTGCTATATACTACGTGGGCTGCTATATACTACGTGGGCTGCGCTGCTATATACTACGTGGGCTGCGCTGCTATATACTATGTGGGCTGCGCTGCTATATACTACGTGGGCTGCGCTGCTATATACTACGTGGGCTGCTATATACTACGTGGGCTGCGCTGCTATATACTACGTGGGCTGCGCTGCTATATACTACGTGGGCTGCGCTGCTATATACTACGTGGGCTGCGCTGCTATATACTACGTGGGCTGCGCTGCTATATACTACGTCGTATCTCACAGTCAAAAAGTATACACTTGGGGTAAATTAAACTAGACTCACAGAAAAAATCCCCCCCAAAAAAAGAAAAATATCCTAAAATTTATCCTTTATTAATATATATTAAAACCGTAAATGTGCACTTGACAACACCATCACCAAATAGATGCAAGCGTACTATAGGAAATGCCGGGTGGTGCCAAGCCCTACGCTTTCACAATACTCCCTACCTGCCAGCGGAGGTTGGCACCCTATTATTCTGCGCCGTGGCGCCCCCGCTCCTCGTCGGCTAGCCCTGCTATCCCTTTTATGCCCTAATAGGGTCAGGAGAGAAAATCTCACTCAATCAATAATTAAATATGGATAGCTTGGAAGGACATGAATATGTCAGTAAAATATCTGACTAAATCTAAGGGTCTCACCTGACTTGGTAGTCTGTGTCCCTTACTTCTTATATATATACATAAAGATTATTATTTAGGCAAGACGATATAAACAACAGGTAGGGATGTCACAAAGAGACTAAAAATACACATGTGATCTTGGCCTAGCTATATATGTATTACGGTCACCAGATGCTGTGATGACAATAGGGAAGATGTATTTGCTGTAATGTCAAGCATATCCCATACAGCCATAAAAGGGGATCAAACTGCAGCTCTCATTAGATAATCAATGCAGAGTAGCCACACGCCGTCCCCCCATACTTGTTTGTTGTGACACACGTGCTGACCAGATCCATAAGCCACCTTCTATTTCATACAGAAGTTAATATGCATATCCCTTTTCTACTCAACGCGTTGGTGGGCGCTACTGAGACAAGGGGATCGGCCCGGTGGTGCAGCTATCTACCATGCCAATATGCTGTTATCTTATGCAAGCTAAGTAACCCTTTGTTATCTGGATGTACTCCTGATGAACCCCTTTTCATTAGAAGGGGAGAAACGCGTTGAGTAGAAGAGGGATATGCATATCGTACGCTTGCATCTATTTGGTGATGGTGTTGTCAAGTGCACATTTACGGTTTTAATATATATTAATAAAGGATAAATTTTAGGATATTTTTCTTTTTTTGGGGGGGATTTTTTCTGTGAGTCTATATACTACGTGGGCTGCGCTGCTATATACTACGTGGGCTGCTATATACTACGTGGGCTGCTATATACTACGTGGGCTGTGCTGCTATATACTACGTGGGCTGTGCTGCTATATACTACGTGGGCTGTGCTGCTATATACTACGTGGGCTGCTATATACTACGTGGGCTGCTATATACTACGTGGGCTGCGCTGCTATATACTACGTGGGCTGCACTGCTATATACTACGTGGGCTGCGCTGCTATATACTACGTGGGCTGCACTGCTATATACTACGTGGGCTGCGCTGCTATATACTATGTGGGCTGCGCTACTATATACTACGTGGGCTGCTATATACTACGTGGGCTGCTATATACTACGTGGGCTGCGCTGCTATATACTACGTGGGCTGCACTGCTATATACTACGTGGGCTGCGCTGCTATATACTACGTGGGCTGCACTGCTATATACTACGTGGGCTGCGCTGCTATATACTATGTGGGCTGCGCTACTATATACTACGTGGGCTGCTATATACTACGTGGGCTGCGCTGCTATATACTACGTGGGCTGCGCTACTATATACTACGTGGGCTGCTATATACTACGTGGGCTGCTATATACTACGTGGGCTGCGCTGCTATATACTACGTGGGCTGTGCTGCTATATACTACGTGGGCTGTGCTGCTATATACTACGTGGGCTGCGCTGCTATATACTACGTGGGCTGCTATATACTACGTGGGCTGCTATATACTACGTGGGCTGCGCTGCTATATACTACGTGGGCTGCGCTGCTATATACTATGTGGGCTGCGCTGCTATATACTATGTGGGCTGCGCTGCTATATACTACGTGGGCTGCTATATACTACGTGGGCTGCGCTGCTATATACTACGTGGGCTGCGCTGCTATATACTACGTGGGCTGCGCTGCTATATACTACGTGGGCTGCGCTGCTATATACTACGTGGGCTGTGCTGCTATATACTACGTGGGCTGCGCTGCTATATACTACGTGGGCTGCGCTGCTATATACTACGTGGGCTGCGCTGCTATATACTATGTGGGCTGCGCTGCTATATACTACGTGGGCTGCGCTGCTATATACTACGTGGGCTGCGCTGCTATATACTACGTGGGCTGCGCTGCTATATACTATGTGGGCTGCGCTGCTATATACTACGTGGGCTGCGCTGCTATATACTGCGTGGGCTGCGCTGCTATATACTATGTGGGCTGCGCTGCTATATACTATGTGGGCTGCGCTGCTATATACTACGTGGGCTGCTATATACTACGTGGGCTGCGCTGCTATATACTACGTGGGCTGCGCTGCTATATACTATGTGGGCTGCGCTGCTATATACTATGTGGGCTGCGCTGCTATATACTATGTGGGCTGCGCTGCTATATACTACGTGGGCTGCGCTGCTATATACTATGTGGGCTGCGCTGCTATATGCTATGTGGGCTGCGCTGCTATATACTACGTGGGCTGCTATATACTACGTGGGCTGCGCTGCTATATACTATGTGGGCTGTGCTATATACTACATGGGCTGCTATATGCTACGTTGGCTGCTATATACTACGTGGGCAGTGTTATATACTACATGGCTGTGTTTATATGCGATCATGAATCGGGGTATGTGTTAAAGGGGGGGCCCACTGAGACTCTTTCGCCCGGGGCCCTCAAAAACCTGGAGCCGGCCCTGAGTATACTCTGAGGGCGACTGTAGTATACTCTGAGGGGGCTTCAGTATACTCTGAGGGGGCTGTAGTAAACTCTGAGAGGGGGTCGCAGTATAGTCTGAGGGCACTGCATTATACTGTGTGGATGTGGGGCTGCAGTATACTCTGAGGGGGCTTCAGTATACTCTGAGGGGGCTTCAGTATACTCTGAGGGGGCTGTAGTATACTCTGAGAGGGGGTCGCAGTGTAATCTGAGGGGACTGCATTATACTGCGTGGATGTGGGGCTGCAGTATACTCTGAGGGGGGCTTCAGTATACTCTGAGGGTGGGCTGCACTATACATGGGGAGTGAATTATACTGTATGGGAGCTGCATTATACTGTATCGAGGACTATCTGTCCCCATCATTCTTCCTCAGACGGTGTAAAGAAACTCGGGAACAGGCGTCTCCCAACTTCAATGCCGCCGATCGCGCTTGTTTAACGGCCTGAACCCTGCACCTGTAAATACAGCCGAAATGTTTGTGCAATGTGGAATATGTGAGCATTTGGGGCCCCACTTTCTCTAAAGTGGTGACTAGTCAGTAGAGGACAGGTGGTCACACAAGTGTCTCTTCTGACAGATAATGTCTGTAAAGCTCTGCGGAATATGACGGCGCTATTCACATGGAATTAATGGTACTTTACAAATAAATGTGTGTGGGCAGGACTGGTAATAGATACGACCCAGCTAATTTATGGAGGTTTACAGGGCAATGCTACATGGGAAAAAAATATGCAAATCATCTCTAATCAGTTTGCAGGCTCCTTATCTCCCACAGCCTTCAGTGAAGAGGGCGACACTCATGCACATGCACCTACTGTATAGGGTTAGGTGGGACTTCATGGTGGTCTCCAGAATCTGGACCTGTAGGAGTCCTGTTACCAAAGTAAACGTCCTCTTATTTTTAGATGCCTTGGATGTAATAATTAATGGAGCCTATTTTAGTCAGGGAGTGTGTCCCCTGGGTCTCAGCCGTGTTTAGTCTAATGATTGTCCTTTTAATAACATAGAACCAGTTGGGTGACTTCTGACACGGAGCGTGACCGCGTTCCTCATAGAAGAGTTATATCCCAGCCCATTACATGGAGTTATCTCAGGTCAGTGGCTGCTCACGATGCGTAATGTGCCCCCTCCACCTCCCACTGCTATATACACAACTAGGGCGCACTTATGTTCCCAAATCATCCTACAAGTTGAAATAAGCTCTGTCAAAATCAAGCCTTTAAAAAAAAAAAAGTTTACAAAAGCAACATTTTCATAAAGCCACCATAGATGCATATATTTACATAAATGAAGGAATGGGCATATAAAAAATGAAGCTCAAAGCCTTCTCAACATGGGAAGTGCTGGTGCGGGAGTAGGAGCGGGCTCAGGACCTGAACCTGCTCCATAACCAACTACTATGTAAGGTTATGTACAAAAGTTCAACTTTTCAGGATTTTTTTTTTAGCACAAACTCTCCAAAATAATTCTCAAACACTCCTGGAAAACACTTTCATTTAATATCTATAGGAAATACACTTTGTTACCCCTAACAAAAGTTTCACGAGCTTATTTTTTTTTCCTACAAAAGTTTTGAAAAACAAATGGTGGAAAAAAAGAAAGTGCATGTTTTGAAACAGGTCATGTAGAAAACCTCTCCAAACGAGACAGTGTCCAATCGAAAGACTGCAACAAAAATATGATTTGGGTACAAAACTAAACTTTTCAAAAACTCTTCTAAACTGCCCCAGAAAATGAAAAACTCCCATAACTCTCCACAAAAGGAGAGTTTCTGAAAAGTGATTTCTACTGGAAAAAGTGTGGTTTTTAAAAGCCTCAAAAATTTCCATGTGCACAAATTCTCAGGGATATGCCTTAAAAGGGTTTTTTGAAGCAAAAATATATGAGGAATTCAAAATCCATGAGTTTTGAAAGGAGAATTGTCTGTGTAAAAAAACTCCTGACATTTTTTTTCATTATGAACACACTTTAAATTTTAGGACTCATACCCATATGTGAGAAAAATAAACGGTCCAATTTCCGGACCGAAAAACGGATGAGTGCTATGCGAGTGTCATTCGAGTGTCATGCAAGTACAATGCGATTTTCACACCTAGCATGCGATTTTAACATGAGCTTTTACATACAGCAATTCTCTATGTCATTTACACATCGTTTTAAAACTAAATATTCTTAAAAACACATATGATAAATAGATAGATAGATAGATAGATAAATAGATAGATAGATAGATAGATAGAAAAGCCGGCAATTCCTATGCTGTGTACTGTAAAATCACACTGACAGGTCATAATAGAATAGATAGAATAGATATATACACATTGAATACATATATATATATGTATATACATATTAGTAACACACACATATATATATATATATTACATAGATAGAGAGATAGATAGATAGATAGATAGATAGATAGATAGATAGATAGATAGATAGATAGATAGAAGATAAGTCGGTAATTCATATGCCGGGTTCTGTAAAATCACTGCAGGAGCCGACAGGGTAGAAGAGATGGATTACATACAGTAAATACATATAGGATAGGTAGATATATAGATGTCAGTGACCAATACAATTAGTACAGTGTGTGTGCAATTTAGGGGACATGTATATGATTAATAAACAATTATTTTACAAAAAAAAATGGCGTGGGTTCCTGTGCAATTTTCAAAACCAGCAGAGAAAAAAACCAGCGACTGGAGGCAGATGTTTATAGCATGGGAAGGGGGTAATACCCAAGGAGCTTCCCAGGCTATTAATATCAGCTCACAGCTGTATACTTAGCCTTTACTGGCTGTTAAAATGGGGGACCCCCCTAAAAAATGACATGGGGTTCCCCCATAATTAATAACCAGCAAAGGCTATGCACACAGCTGTGGGCTGATATTAATAGCCTAGGAAGGGACCACAGATATTGGGCCATCCCCCCCCCAGCTAAAACATCAATACTCAGCCGCCCCAGAAAAGGCTCAATCTCATCCATTTCTCTCGCAAGTGAGTATGAGCTCTTAGAAGCGGAAACTGGCAATGGGAACATGACAAATTTTTAAAGCAGGAAAAGCATCAGGAAAAAGTGGAGTTTTTTTTCCCAAGTGTCTTTTGTGTTGTTTTTTTTCAGTCGCATGCTGGGCATTTTTTTTTTACATTTTTAGTCAAGGAAAATTTTTTGGAGTGTTTTCTCATGGATTTTGTGACTTTTTTTATTGTCATTTTTTTCACTCCGTTGAATAATGTAGAAACCGCTAGTTTTTTTTTTAATGCAAAAACAATGGCAAAAGGCTACAAAAACACATCCAGGTGACTTTTGAGCTTCCCATTGACTTATATTGTAAAGTACAGAGCATCTTCTAAACGAAAAATGTCAGAAAAACAGACCGGTCACTGTTTTTAACCACTTTTGCTTTTTAGAAACTTGAAGTGGCAAAAAAAAAAACTGTGAACAGCAAATACTCACTATTTTGAACATTTTTTGATAGTTTTTTTCTTGAGTTTTCCATTTTCGGAATCAGCCTGAAAAAGACGTTGTGTGCACAGAGCCACTGAGTAGAAACTTGGCAAAAATTTTTGCCAAGTTTTGAATTTTCAAGGAAGATTTCTGTTCCAAATGCTTCTCAAAGAACTCAATGTGAACATGATCCTTTTTTTTTTAACCAGCAGCAACCAGAGCCAACTCCGATCACTTCTGTTTAACCCCTTAAATGCTGGCAAAGGCATATATTGCTGTTTGTTTTTTTGCTCACTGCACATCCCTTCCAAAAATACGATAAAAAATTGATATACCAGAAAAAAGAATAGCAATATAAAACCCCAGTTCACCACAACAAAAAAACAACTCTAGCACGGCTCCATCGAAAGAAGAATAACAAAAAAGTGACGGGTCTCAGAAAAGAGCAACAAAGTTCTGAATGTGTTTAATCACTAAAAAATCCTTGTAAGTTTGGTATCGCTGTAATCTTACTGACGTAAAGAAGTAAAACACCAGGTCATTTTTAACAGCACAATGAACAATTTAATAATAAAACACAAACATAAAAAGGTAAAATTATTGGGAGGTTTCATCATTTTACCACTCTGGGATTTTTTTTTTCATTAAAAAAAATACACTCAGAAACAAAAAGCCCTCGAATGGCTATAAGAAATATGAAAAAAGTTTTGGGTCTTGGAAGAAGAGAAAGAAAAAAATTTAAAAAATTTAGAAGATTGTGGAGCACAATTTAAATTATATAACAAGTCCCCACACCTAAAGTTCTGGAGGAGTGACGCAAGACAGAAAAGGTGTTTTTATAGGTGGGCTATTTGGCTCTGTAGGGAGCTATGTGCTTATTTTATACTGTCCATTTCCCTTGGCAGACTCCTGGCTCAGGAAGTGATGGCACATTGTTGGTATATATCAATAGCGCCCAGTGTGAACATGACCACATACATGACGCAGCTCTGACAAATGTCTTGTATGGCCAATATGTGACGTATAATGATTTCTGGGAATCGTAGTCTTCTACAAAGGAGCTAAAGGCCGAGGGCAATTTCACACTTTTTACAGGGCAGGATTTTATTATTCGCCTTAGGGCAGAGTGACCGGGACTTTGATTTCCTTGACGATATCACTGATGTGACCTGGACTCTGTTAATTAGCAGCTCGTATAACGCTGCACAAAGAACATTGGGTCTGATATTTACCATTAATTTAAAAAAAAAAAAAAAGAAATGAGAAAATAAAGGTTATGCAAATCAAGTCATGTAAGATTTTTAGGAATTTGCTGAACCCGGTAAATTTGAGCAATGGCCACCGGCAATTTTATGCATGCAGATAATTGCATCATCCAGAAAAGGCTCACAAACTTGGGTGCAGCCGTGTGAGCTTGGCCATAATGCCCTGCACCCATCACATCATATAGTATAGCACAGCCACTTAAGACGGACTATTGTAGCCTGTATAAAAGCTGAGGCAGGGAATGCCGCACCGTTTTTTGGGGTGACTATGAAAAGTGAGAAGTTTATAGCTTAGCCATGGAGATAGGAAGAGAAAGCCATACAATACTGAATAAACATTACATATAGCATGTGACAGCACAGCAGGCAAGAATGGTTACTATTCGAGATGGGCGAACCCGAACAGTAAAGTTCGATGTCGGTACCGAACACCTACTGTACTGCTATTAGCAGCAGCAGGTATTGGCTGATAGGAGCAGTAGTCCCATCAGCCAACACCAATGGCCGGAGGTTAACTTTATACCTCCGATCACAGCTGCGGGCTCACGTTGTAATTTGACCGGCGGTGACGATTTTACCGCTGATCAGAAAAGGTGTTTGTCGCGCTGTCATGCACATGACAGCATGACAAACACCAAGTGTTTCGGGGGGCCGAACTCGAACAGTAACATAGACTTCCTTGTGAAAGTGTTTTGTTTTATTTCAAATAAAATACTTTAATCTGGCTATGTGTTTAATTACCATATAACTATAAGATTAGTAATGGATAGTTGTTTTATAGACATCTCTCCATTACTAAGCCATGGGCTTGATGTCACCTGACAATACAAAGGTGACATCAACCCCACAAATATGAACCCCACTTGCCACCACTACAGGGCAAGTGGGAAGAGCCGGACAAAGCGCCAGAATTGGCGCATCTAATAAATGTGCCTTTTCTAGGTGGCTGCAGGCTGCTATTTTTAGGCTGGAGGGGCCTATATCCATGGCCCCTTACCAGCCAGAGAATACCAGCCCCCAGTTGTCTGCTTTAGCAAGGCTGGTTGTCAAAAATGGGGGGACCCTAAGCAGTTTTTTTAAATTATATACTTAAATAATTAAAAAATACAGCATGGGGACCCCTCTATGCTAGATAATCAGCCTTGCTAAAGCAGACAGCTGAGGGTTGCAGCCACCAGCTGTGAGTCTTGTCTGGCTGGTTATCAAAAATACAGGGGAACCCACACCATTTTTTTTTTAATTATTTATTTACAGCGCAGGCGCCGACTGATGAATACTCCCATCTGCTGCTCCTGCACTCTCTGTTATTAGCAGCAAGTGTCAGCTGTTGGGCGCAGTAGTCCCATCAGCTGACATCAGTGACCAAAGTTAAACTTTATACCTTGGATCTCAGCTGTGCGCTCCCACTGTCTTTTGAAAGTGTGGGAAGCGCAAACGTCTGACCGGCGGTGATGATTTTACCGCCAATCAGAAGCGGTGTTTGCCGCACTATCATGCACATGACAACATGGCAAACACTGGATGTTTGGGCCCCCCACTCAAGTGAATGGGGTCTCAGTTTGGGTTCTGGTCCGGGTACTGTTCTGGTATCCAAACCTGAACTTTTTGTAACTGTTCGGCTGAACCCACCAGACCCAAACATCCAGGTGTCCGCCCATCTCTAGTTACCCTCTGTTTTACCAATAGCCATATTATATTGTGGTAATTTTGGCATTATTAAAGGGGCTGTCCACTTCTCGGACAAACCGTTCTTTATCCATGTTTGCCTCCACTAAAATAATAACACTTATAGTCACTGCTGTAGAGAAAAATTTAAATCTGCAACAACATCTCCAGAGAGTGAACATATCACCCTCACATTGAACATATGTAATTAATTATAACTAAGGAAATGAGAAACTAATTATTACTAGGGAAGTGGGAGAGATAAAACTTCAACCTCCATTGAAGTAGGACCTCCTGCAGCAAACTGGTATTTACAACTGAAAATCTGCTCTGAGAACCAGACAACAAGGCTTGGATTAGTATATTCACATATGGGGAAGCACACTTCTGAGGCAAGAGCTTCCTCTGTTCAAAGCACTGGTCTCAGACTTTTTGAAGCCAGTGGTCCAGTGGTCAGTAATGAATATTGGAGTTTGCATCAATCTGATATTTTTTTTAGGCATTGTAATGAAGGGACGAACATAACACATTCAGTTACATCACTGTAAGGCCATTCCAAAGCCTCCAACTTAATACTGGTCAGATGGATGATGCTATTGTGATAGGAAACATGACAAAGATATCTCCCACCTGGGACCTCCAGGGATGAAGATATCCTGAAAGCTGAATAATTTTTGAAAGGCCTAACACATCCCACAACCAACCCCCATACAAGCTCGCTAAAAGGAGGTATTGAGGGTGTAACCTTGATCTAATAAAAATCACTGTTTGAGTTTCTGTCATTGTTCATTTTCTGTATTACATAGTTAGCTGTGCGGGTGTTTCCCTCCATAAAGGTAAGAGCCCTTCCTGTAACATCATGTTTAGTACTTCTATGTTGTTATCCCTTTTATTTTATGTAATTGTATTTATTTTATTGTTTTGTTCCTATTTTGTATCATCTTTGTACATTTTGCCTACCTTTCCGATTAAATACATAAAATTTAATAGCTCTGTTCCTTTTGCTCTGTAAACCGCTCCCCTGAAACCATACGCTACCTGTAACTGGTGTCCAATCCGCCTGTCTAAATGATTGGTGGTGGCAGCTAGCAGTTCCTTTTGTTATTGTGGAGTTGGCATTGATCATACCGGGGTTTATATATATATATTTCATGTGTTGGAATTGGAAGTATGTATACCATACCCTCACTGTGCGTTCCCAAATAACTGGTCTAGTAGTGAAAGCAGCCATGGGTTTATCCATCATTCTTCAGTCCATTGCGTAATTGTCCTAATAATTGTAGGCAAAGTAGTTGCGTCCCCTGACATAACTGGTGGCAGCGGTGGGATCTGCGTTATCTCTCCGGTGTCATCCTTGACATTCAGCTATGGTGCCGGCGCCTTTCCAACGGTGCCAGTTCTATCTTTCTATCATTGTTACGTCGGTCCTAGACCCTAAGATTAGACCAGACCATAAAGTGAGTTCAGACTCCAGGCAAGACCCTAGAATAATTCAGCATATAGATGAGACTTTAGAATTAATTTAGACCTTAGACCGGTTGCCCCAATTAATCTAGATTCAAGGCCAGATTTCAGACCGGACCCACAAAATGTTTCAGACAAAGCTCTGACTGGGCGGATTTTAGGACCTCAAAGCCGGCGATGCCTGAGAGTGAAGAAGACCCAGGAAACAGATGAAATCCAGTAGATGACGTCTAGTCTTGACCCCTTGCATCCTATATGGCTACTATGATGCCAGTTACACAGATAGGGGCACAGTTACAGATCGTATATTAGGCCCAGGGTGCTTCATGTCCTGGAGATTAGTACTATCTAGATCCAGAGCTGCAGATGGACAACTGTTTTCACTTCTTCTTCTTTGAGAATGATGGTAAGTGAAAGACGTTTTAATATTTAATCAGCGTCTTCCTTGCTTGTCTTGACAGCTTGAGGACAACATCATTAATGATTACTGCCTCTCTAAGTCAGACTAGGGTATTGATAAAAAAAAACACACAGGTACTGGTTTCTTCTGGCCTTGCAGATGTAGCTGACCCTATTTTATGACTTTTAGGGACTCGACACGATAGCTTGCAAAAATATAGCCCTTAGTAAAACATATGATAAAATCGGAATAACCTGCAGTGGCCACTAGAGGGAGCTCACTGTATACTTTATTGTTATTCAGCTTGATGTATAAACAGTATGCTGGGAGCTCCCTCTAGTGGTGGCTGCAGGCAACCAGGATTTATCCACCTCGAAATCTACTAGTTCATTTAACAGAGCTATGGGGACTCTATGTTCCTCTATACAACACACAACATAATTATGAGAAAATTCCTTCCTTCATCTCAGCTATTTCAATTTGATAAAGAAGGCAGAGGTGAATGTAGCTTTACCTGCACCCAAGGCAAAAATTCATTTTCACAGCAACTCCTATACATAACGTAAGTGGTTTTAGTAGTAGTCATGTAACCACTCGGATGACATTTGCACACTTACAGTCACGCACCTGATTAAAGAAAAAATAATTTTTCCCCAAATTACATGTGAAAAAATCTCTAATGTGTCCAAATCTTTTAAATAGCTGCAATATTTTGGTCTGATTAATTTTTTAACACATTATTAAAGCAGTCAGAGCTCTTGTTTTTTTTATACATAGCTCGGAAACACAATGATAAAATTCTGTCTACCGTCAGCCACCACTAGAGGGAGCTGACGAGCGCTGCATGCAGTAAGCTCTTGAGTGCCCTCTAGTGGTGGCTGCAGGGAGCTGAATTATATCATGTAGATCAGCATCGAAAAAATGGAGTTCTGACTAGTTATAAAGAGACATTACGAAATCAATCAACACATGGACTGAAAGCAGCATGTTGTTAAAAGGTGCTTTATGTCTTCAGAGATATGCTGCGTCTCTCTTATGTTGGGATTCAGGAGCCAACTTGGCAGAGATAACTCAAGGACTGGCATCTCCAGAGGAAATTATTGGCAATGGCTGTAACATGATCAGAACTGTAATACTAATGAGTCATTTACGTATAAACTGCTTTGTTTTATGGTTTGTAGAGTTTTGTTCATCCTGCTCGTAAATTCTGCAGGGAAAATACAGAGAATTAAGACATAAAGGAAGAAGATGAAGACTTGTCTGAGTCTTTTCTACTCGTCCATTTATGCCCCAAGCACGTGTGTTATACAGTAACAAAGTACTGATAAAAGTATAGTTTGCCCGTTCACCCGCTCATCGTTTTCACCTTTTTTTTGCTAAAATCTGATGTTACTTTTCCAAAATCAAAAGCTATAGATGTTATATTTTTATTTACGTTTTTTATTAATTTTTCTTAGGTATCTATTATTATATTACCGTTAAAAGCGGTTTGGCACCACGTTAGCCAGTTGAAAAAAGAATGGTCTCAGTTTGAAAAACAAGATAATCGTGTATTATGACGCCTTTTAATGACTAACAAAAATAAAATAAATAATGTTACAATGCAAGCTCTCGGGACTTCTTAGGTCCCTTCTTCAGGCATCATATTACAAAGATTCTGAAACACAAATACATGCACAAACAGCAAAAAAAGAGGGGCATGGTGTGATAACTGAACCTTTGAATAAACAAACAAACTGAGCTCAGAGACTGAATCCTTAACTGGATTAGATTAGTGTTGTGGAAGTTTTATAGTCCCAATATCGAAGATCAGAGACCTGGTGCCCTCACTGTCTCTGGAACAGGTTCCCGGTGCCCTCACTGTCTCTGGAACAGGTTCCTGGTGCCCTCACTGTCTCTGGAGCAGATTCCTGGTGCCCTCACTGTCTCTGGGGCAGATTCCCGGTGCCCTCACTGTCTCTGGAGCAGATTCCCGGTGCCCTCACTGTCTCTGGGGCAGATTCCCGGTGCCCTCACTGTCTCTGGAGCAGATTCCCAGTGTCCTAACTGTCTCTGGAGCAGGTTCCTGGTGCCCTCACTGTCTCTGAATCAGATACCTGGTGCGCTCACTGTCTCTGGAGCAGATTCCCGATGCCCTCACTGTCTCTGGAGCAGATTCCCGGTGTCCTAACTGTCTCTGGAGCAGATTCCTGGTGCCCTCACTTTCTCTGGAGCAGATTCCTGGTGCCCTCACTGTCTCTGGGGCAGATTCCCGGTGCCCTCACTGTCTTTGGAGCAGATTTCTGGTGCCCTCATTGTCTCTGGAGCAGATTTCAGGTGCCCACACTGTCTCTGGAGCAGATTTCTGGTGCCCTCACTGTCTCTGGAGCAGATTCACGATGCCCTCACTGTCTCTGGAGCAGATTCCTGGTGCCCTCACTGTCTCTGGGGCAGATTCCCGGTGCCCTCACTGTCTCTGGAGCAGATTCCCGATGCCCTCACTGTCTCTGGAGCAGATTCCTGGTGCCCTCACAGTCTTTGGAGCAGATTCCCGGTGCCCTCACTGTCTCTGGAGCAGATTCCCGGTGCCCTCACTGTCTCTGGAGAAGATTCCTGGTGCCATCACTGTCTCTGGAGCAGATTCCCGGTGCCCTCACTGTCTCTGGAGCAGATTCCTGGTGCCCTCACTGTCTCTGGGGCAGATTCCCAATGCCCTCACTGTCTGGAGCAGATTCCCGGTGCCCTCGCTGTCTCTGGAGCAGATTTCTGGTGCCCTCGCTGTCTCTGGAGCAGATTCCCGGTACCCTCACTGTCTGGAGGAGATTCCCGGTGCCCTCACTCTCTCTGGGGCAGATTCAAAGTGCCCTCACTGTCTCTGGAGCAGATTCTTGGTGCCCTGTCTCTGGATCAGATTCCCGGTGCCGTTTCTGGAGCAGATTCCCGGTGCCCTCACTGTCTCTGGAGCAGATTCCCGGTGCCCGCACTGTCCCTGGGGCAAATTCCTGGTGCCCTCACTGTCACTGGAGCAGATTCCTGGTGCCCTCACTGTCTCTGGAGCAGATTCCTGGTGCCCTCACTGTGGAGCAGATTCCTGGTGCCATCTGTTGTGAATTCTGCTCTTGGGCTCCCTCTTGTGGTTTCTAGTGGTGTGGCTGCTCCTTGGAGTTAGCTGTCATCAGCTTCCTCCACTTATCGTCTCTTCTGCTCGGCTATTTAAGCCTGGCTCTTTCTTCAGCCAGTGCCACTTGTAAATGGTTCCTGGTTGGATTCACATCTCTTTGGAGTTCCCTGTTATCCTGACCAGTTCAGCAAAGCTAAGTTTTTGCTTGCTCTTTTCTGTCCATAGATTGTGGACTTATCCATTCTGTGCTTTCTATGTTTGTCCAGCTTATCAGTGTGAATTTATTCTGTCTTGCTGGAAGCTCTGGGAGGCAGATTTGCCCTCCACACCTTTAGTCAGGTGTGGAGATTTTTTGTAAACTCTGCGTGGATTTTTGTAGTGTTTTATACTGACCGCACAGTATTCCATCCTGTCCTATCTATTTAGCTAGACTGGCCTCCTGTGCTCATCCTGGTTTCATTCTGTGTATGTCTTTTCCCTCTCCACTCACAGTCATTATTTGTGGGGGGCTAATCTATCCTTTGGGGATTTTCTCTGAGGCAAGATAGCTTTCCTGCTTCTTTCTTTAGGGGTAGTTAGCTCTTAGGCTGTGACGAGATGCCTAGGGAGAGTTAGGAGCATTCCACGGCTACTTCTAGTGTTGTGTTGAGCTTAGGGACTGCGGTCAGTACAGTTACCACTTCCTTCACAGCTCGTTCCATGTTGCTCCTAGACCACCATATCATAACAGTACAAGTGGCCAAAAATGAATTAAATGCATCTCAAAAGAAGGAAAAGAAAGTTCTGAACCATTTTTTTTCTGTGCTCTGGTTTGTCTTTTTTTTCCTCTTGATATCTGGGTGGTTCAGGATATATGCTTTGGCATGGATGTTCAGGGTTTGTTTTCTCGTGTGGATCAACTTGCTGCAAGAGTACAGAGTATCCAGGACTATGTTGTCCAGACTGCAGCTTTAGAGCCTAGAATTCCTACTCCTGATTTGTTTTTTTGGGGACAGACCTAAGTTTTTGAACTTTAAAAATAACTGCAAATTGTTTTTTGCTTTGAAACCCCGTTCTTCTGGTGATCCCATTCAGCAAGTAAAAATCATCATATCCTTGCTGCGTGGTGACCCTCAAGACTGGGCTTTTTCTCTTGAAACAGGGGATCCGGCATTATTGAATGTAGATTCATTTTTTCAAGCGCTCGGATTATTGTATGACGAACCTAATTCTGTGGATCATGCAGAAAAAACCCTGTTGGCCTTGAGTCAAGGTCAGGAAGCGGCAGAGTTATACTGCCAGAAATTTAGAAAATGGTCTGTGCTCACTAAATGGAATGAAGAGGCTCTGGCTCCTATTTTCAGAAAAAGTCTTTCTGAAACCCTTAAAAATGTTATGGTGGGCTTTCCTACGCCTGCAGGTTTGAGCGAATCTATGTCTCTAGCCATTCAGATTGATCGGCGTCTGCGCGAGCGCAAAGCTGTGTGCCATATGGCAGTATCCTCTGAGCAAAGTCCTGAACCTATGCAATGTGATAGGATTTTGACTAGAATAGAACGGCAGGAATTCAGACGTCAGAATAGGCTGTGTTTTTACTGTGGTGATTCGGCTCATGTTATCTCTGATTGCCCTAAGCGTACTAAGAGAGTCGCTAGGTTACCATTAGTACTATACAGCCTAAATTTCTCTTATCTGTGACCCTGATTTGCTCATTGTCTTCCTTTTCTGTCATGGCATTTGTGGATTCAGGCGCTGCCCTGAACTTAATGGACTTAGAATTCGCCAGGCGCTGTGGTTTTTCCTTGCAGCCTTTGCAGAGCCCTATTCCTTTGAGGGGCATTGATGCTACACCATTGGCCAAGGATAAACCTCAGTACTGGACGCAGATGACCATGTACATGGCTCCAGCACATCAGGAAGATTGCCGTTTTCTGGTGTTGCATAACCTGCATGATGTTGTTGTACTGGGTTTTCCATGGTTACAGGAACATAATCCGGTGCTGGATTGGAAAACTATGTCGGTGACTAGTTGGGGTTGTCGAGGAGTACATAGTGACGTCCCTTTGATGTCAATTTCCTCTTCCCCCTCTTCTGAGGTCCCTGAGTTTTTGTCGGATTTCCAGGATGTATTTGATGAGCCCAAGTCCAGTTCCCTTCCTCCGCACAGGGACTGTGATTGTGCTATTAACTTGATTCCTGGTTGCAAGTTCCCTAAGGGCCGACTTTTCAATCTGTCTGTGCCAGAGCATGCCACCATGCGGAGTTATGTTAAGGAGAATTTGGAGAAGGGGCATATTCGGCCCTCTTCGTCACCATTGGGAGCGGGTTTCTTTTTTGTTGCCAAGAAGGATGGCTCCTTGAAACCCTGTATAGATTATCGTCTTCTTAATAAGATCACGGTCAAATTCCAATACCCCTTGCCTTTGCTTACTGATTTGTTTGCTCAGATTAAGGGGGCTAGTTGGTTTACTAAGATTGACCTCCGAGGGGCATATAATCTTGTTCGTATTAAACAGGGTGACGAATGGAAAACTGCATTTAATACGCCCGAAGGCCATTTTGAACACCTTGTGATGCCATTTGGGCTCTCTAATGCTCCATCTGTGTTCCAGTCTTTCATGCATGATATTTTCCGCAATTATCGTGATAAATTCATGGTCGTATATTTGGATGATATTTTGATTTTTTCCGGTGATTGGGAGTCTCATGTGAAGCAGGTCAGGATGGTGTTCCAGATCCTTCGTGATAATGCTTTATTTGTGAAGGGGTTTAAGTGCCTATTCGGAGTTCAGAAGGTCTCTTTTTGGGTTTTATTTTTTCTCCCTCGTCTATAGAAATGGATCCTGTTAAGGTCCAAGCTATTCATGACTGGATCCAACCCACATCTGTGAAGGGTCTTCAAAAATTTTTGGGCTTTGCTAATTTCTATCGCCGTTTCATTGCCAACTTTTCCAGTGTGGTTAAGCTCCTTACTGATTTAACGAAGAAAGGCGCTGATGTGACGAATTGGTCCTCTGAGGCTGTTGAGGCCTTTCAGGAGCTTAAACGCCGATTTACTTCTGCTCCGGTGTTGCGTCAGCCGGATGTTTCGCCTGCAGAACGCAATTATGATGTCGGCAATCGGGAGTTGTTGGCTATGAAGTGGGCGTTTGAGGAGTGGCGACATTGGCTTGAGGGAGCTAAACACCGTGTTGTGGTCCTGACCGATCATAAGAATCTGATTTACCTCGAGTCGGCCAAGCGGCTGAATCCTAGACAGGCTCAGTGGTCCCTGTTTTTCTCCCGTTTTGATTTTGTGGTCTCGTATCTTCCGGGATCTAAGAATGTTAAGGCTGATGCCCTCTCTAGGAGTTTTTCGCCTGATTCTCCTGGAGTCCTTGAGCCGGTTGGCATTCTTAAGGAGGGGGTGATTCTTTCTGCTATCTCCCCTGATTTGCGGCGGGTGCTTCAGGAATTTCAGGCTGATAGGCCTGACCGCTGTCCAGTGGGGAAGCTGTTTGTTCCTGATAGATGGACAAGTAAGGTAATTTCTGAGGTTCATTGTTCAGTGTTGGCTGGTCATCCTGGGATTTTTGGTACCAGAGATTTGGTTGCTAGGTCCTTTTGGTGGCCTTCCTTGTCGCGCGATGTGCGTGCTTTTGTGCAGTCCTGTGGGACTTGCGCCCGGGCCAAGCCTTGCTGTTCTTGCGCCAGTGGGTTGCTTTTGCCTTTGCCAGTCCCTGAGAGGCCCTGGACGCATATTTCCATGGATTTTATTTCGGATCTTCCTGTTTCCCAGAAGATGTCTGTTATCTAGGTTGTTTGTGACCGGTTCTCTAAGGGTGGTTTCACACTTGCGCTTTTGTCTGCAGCGTTTTTTGCACAAAAAAAAGCATGCGTTTTTTTCCCTATATTTAACAGAAAACACACTGATATGCCACCCTCCACCATAAAGGTGATAAAGGGGATCCTAACCCAAACCCTAACCCTAAAGGGATCCTAACCCTAACCCTACAGGGATCCTAACCCTACCCCTAACACTAAAGGGATCCTAACCCTAACCCTAAAAGGATCCTAACCCTAACCCTAACCCTAAAGGGATCCTAACCCTAACCCTAACCCTAAAGGGATCCTAAACCTAACCCTAACCCTAAAGGGATCCTAACCCTAACCCTACCCCTAACCCTAACCATAAAGGGACTAGGGTTAGGGGTAGGGTTAGGATCCCTTTAGGGTTAGGGTTAGGATCCCTTTAGGGTTAGGGTTAGGATCCCTTTAGGGTTAGGGTTAGGATCCCTTTAGGGTTAGGGTTAGGATCCCTTTAGGGTTAAGGTTAGGGTTAGGATCCCTTTAGGGTTAGGGTTAGGATCCCCTTTATCACCTTTATGGTGGAGGGTGGCATATCAGTGTGTTTTCTGGTTTATTAATATAAAAACGCATGCGTTTTTTTGTGCATGCGTTTACATGCGTTTTTTCACCATGCGTTTTTTTTTCCAAACGCATGCGTTAAAAACGCAAGTGTGAAACCAGCCTAAAATGGTCCATCTGGTACCTTTGCCTAAGTTGCCTTCCTCCTCAGATCTGGTTCCATTATTTTTTCAGCATGTGGTTCGTTTGCATGGC
Source organism: Ranitomeya imitator (assembly GCF_032444005.1). Classification (NCBI taxonomy): domain Eukaryota; kingdom Metazoa; phylum Chordata; class Amphibia; order Anura; family Dendrobatidae; genus Ranitomeya; species Ranitomeya imitator. The sequence continues at coordinate 34,336,785 of NC_091282.1, forward strand.
ATTCCAGAGAATATTGTGTCTGACAGAGGTTCTCAGTTTGTCTCTAGATTTTGGCGGGCCTTTTGTGCTAGGATGGGCATTGATTTGTCTTTTTCTTCGGTGTTTCATCCTCAGACTAACGGCCAAACTGAGCGAACTAATCAGACCTTGGAGACCTATTTGAGATGCTTTGTGTCTGCTGATCAGGATGATTGGGTGCCTTTCTTGCCGTTGGCCGAGTTTGCCCTTAATAATCGGGCTAGTTCGGCTACTTTGGTTTCACCTTTCTTTTGTAATTTTGGTTTTCATCCTCGTTTTTCTTCTGGGCAGGTTGAGCCTTCTGATTGTCCTGGTGTTGATTCTGTGGTGGACAGGCTGCAGCAGATTTGGACTCAAGTGGTGGACAATTTGATGTTGTCTCAGGAAAGGGCTCAGCGTTTTGCTAACCGCCGTCGGTGTGTTGGTCCCCGGCTTCGTGTGGGGGATTTGGTTTGGTTTTCTTCTCGTCATGTTCCTATGAAGGTTTCTTCTCCTAAGTTTAAGCCTCGGTTTATTGGACCTTATGACATTTCTGAAATTATTAATCCGGTGTCTTTTCGTTTGGCTCTTCCAGCCTCTTTTGCCATTCATAATGTTTTCCATAGATCTTTGTTGCGGAGATATGTGGTGCCCGTTGTTCCCTCGGTTGACCCTCCTGCCCCGCTGTTGGTTGAGGGAGAGTTGGAATATGAGGTTGAGAAGATTTTGGATTCTCGTGTTTCGAGGCGGAGGCTTCAGTATCTTGTCAAGTGGAAGGGTTATGGCCAGGAGGATAATTTTTGGGTTGTTGCCTCCGATGTCCATGCCACCGATTTGGTTCGTGCTTTTGACTTGGCTCGTCCTGATCGGCCTGGGAGCTCTGGTAAGGGTTCAGTGACCCCTCCTCAAGGGGGGTTACTGTTGTGAATTCTGCTCTTGGGCTCCCTCTTGTGGTTTCTAGTGGTATGGCTGTTCCTTGGAGTTAGCCGTCATCAGCTGCCTCCACTTATCGTCTCTTCTGCTCGGCTATTTAAGCCTGGCTCTTTCTTCAGCCACTGCCACTTGTAAATGGTCCCTGGTTGGATTCACATCTCTTTGGAGTTCCCTGTTATCCTGACCAGTTCAGCAAAGCTAAGTTTTTGCTTGCTCTTTTCTGTCCATAGATTGTGGACTTATCCATTCTGTGCTTTCTATGTTTGTCCAGCTTATCAGTGTGAATTTATTCTGTCTTGCTGGAAGCTCTGGGAGGCAGATTTGCCCTCCACACCTTTAGTCAGGTGTGGAGATTTTTTGTAAACTCTGCGTGGATTTTTGTAGTGTTTTATACTGACCGCACAGTATTCCATCCTGTCCTATCTATTTAGCTAGACTGGCCTCCTGTGCTCATCCTGGTTTCATTCTGTGTATGTCTTTTCCCTCTCCACTCACAGTCATTATTTGTGGGGGGGCTAATCTATCCTTTGGGGATTTTCTCTGAGGCAAGATAGCTTTCCTGCTTCTTTCTTTAGGGGTAGTTAGCTCTTAGGCTGTGATGAGATGCCTAGGGAGAGTTAGGAGCATTCCACGGCTACTTCTAGTGTTGTGTTGAGCTTAGGAACTGCGGTCAGTACAGTTACCACTTCCTTCAGAGCTCGTTCCATGTTGCTCCTAGACCACCGTATCATAACAGCCATCCCTGTCTCTGGGGCAGATTCCCGGTGCCCTCACTGTCTCTGGGAGCAGATTCCCGGTGCCCTCACTGTCTCTGGAGCAGATTCCCGATGCTCTCACTGTCTCTGAATCAGATACCTGGTGCCCTCACTGTCTCTGAAGCAGATTCCTGGTGCCCTCACTGTCTCTGGAACAGATTCCCAGTGCCCTCACTGTCTCTGGAGCAGATTCCTGGTGCCCTCACTGTCTCTGGGGCAGATTCCTGGTGCCCTCACTGTCTCTGGAGCAGATTTCTGGTGCCCTCACTGTCTCTGGAGCAGATTCTTGGTGGTGCCCTCACTGTCTCTGGGGCAGATTCCTGGTGCCCTCACTGTCTCTGGGGCAGATTCCTGGTGCCCTCACTGTCTCTGGAGCAGATTCCTGGTGCCCTCACTGTCTCTGGAGCAAATTCCCGATGCCCTCACTGTCTCTGGAGCAGATTCCCGGTGTCCTAACTGTCTCTGGAGCAGATTTCTGGTGCCCTCACTGTCTCTGGAGCAGATTCCTGGTGCCCTCACGGTCTCTGGGGCAGATTCCCGATGCTCTCACTGTCTCTGAATCAGATACCTGGTGCCCTCACTGTCTCTGAAGCAGATTCCTGGTGCCCTCACTGTCTCTGGAGCAGATTCCCGGTGCCCTCACTGTCTCTGGAGCAGATTCCCGGTACCCTCACTGTCTCTGGAGCAGATTACTGGTGCCCTCACTGTCTCTGGAGCAGATTCTTGGTGGTGCCCTCACTGTCTCTGGGGCAGATTCCTGGTGCCCTCACTGTCTCAGGGGCAGATTCCTGGTGCCCTCACTGTCTCTGGAGCAGATTCCAGGTGCCCACACTGTCTCTGGAGCAGATTTCTGGTGCCCTCACTGTCTCTGGAGCAGATTCCCGGTGTCCTAACTTTCTCTGGAGCAGATTCCTGGTGCCCTCACTGTCTCTGGAGCAGATTCCTGGTGCCCTCACTGTCTCTGGGGCAGATTCCCGGTGCCATCACTGTCTCTGGAGCAGATTTCTGATGCCCTAATTGTCTCTGGAGCAGATTCCAGGTGCCCACACTGTCTCTGGAACAGATTTCTGGTGCCCTCACTGTCTCTGGAGCAGATTCCTGGTGGCCTCACTGTCTCTGGAGCAGATTCCTGGTGCCCTCACTGTCTCTGGAGCAGATTCCCGATGCCCTCACTGTCTCTGGAGCAGATTCCCGGTGTCCTAACTGTCTCTGGAGCAGATTCCTGGTGCCCTCACTGTCTCTAGAGCAGATTCCTGTGCCCTCACTGTCTCTGGGGCAGATTCCCGATGCCCTCACTGTCTCTGGAGCAGATTCCCGGTGTCCTGTCTCTGGAGCAGATTCCTGGTGCCCTCACTGTCTCTAGAGCAGATTCCTCTGCCCTCACTGTCTCTGGAGCAGATTCCCGATGCCCTCACTGTCTCTGGAGCAGATTCCCGGTGTCCTAACTGTCTCTGGAGCAGATTCCTGGTGCCCTCACTGTCTCTAGAGCAGATTCCTGTGCTCTCACTGTCTCTGGGGCAGATTCCCGATGCCCTCACTGTCTCTGGAGCAGATTCCCGGTGTCCTAACTGTCTCTGGAGCAGATTCCTGGTGCCCTCACTGTCTCTAGAGCAGATTCCTGGTGCCCTCACTGTCTCTAGGGCAGATTCCCGGTGCCCTCACTGTCTCTGGAGCAGATTTCTGGTGCCCTCATTGTCTCTGGAGCAGATTCCTGGTGCCCACACTGTCTCTGGAGCAGATTTCTGGTGCCCTCACTCTCTCTGGAGCAGATTCTTGGTGCCCTGTCTCTGGATCAGATTCCGGGTGCCCTGTTTCTGGAGCAGATTCCCGGTGCCCTCACTGTCTCTGGAGCAGATTCCCGGTGCCCTCACTGTCCCTGGGGCAAATTCCTGGTGCCCTCACTTTCTCTGGAGCAGATTCCTGGTGCCCTCACTGTCTCTGGAGCAGATTCCTGGTGCCCTCACTGTCTCTGGAGCAGATTCCTGGTGCCCTCACTGTGGAGCAGATTCCTGGTGCCATCTGTTGTGAATTCTGCTCTTGGGCTCCCTCTTGTGGTTTCTAGTGGTATGGCTGCTCCTTGGAGTTAGCTGTCATCAGCTTCCTCCACTTATCGTCTCTTCTGCTCGGCTATTTAAGCCTGGCTCTTTCTTCAGCCAGTGCCACTTGTAAATGGTTCCTGGTTGGATTCACATCTCTTTGGAGTTCCCTGTTATCCTGACCAGTTCAGCAAAGCTAAGTTTTTGCTTGCTCTTTTCTGTCCATAGATTGTGGACTTATCCATTCTGTGCTTTCTATGTTTGTCCAGCTTATCAGTGTGAATTTATTCTGTCTTGCTGGAAGCTCTGGGAGGCAGATTTGCCCTCCACACCTTTAGTCAGGTGTGGAGATTTTTTGTAAACTCTGCGTGGATTTTTGTAGTGTTTTATACTGACCGCACAGTATTCCATCCTGTCCTATCTATTTAGCTAGACTGGCCTCCTGTGCTCATCCTGGTTTCATTCTGTGTATGTCTTTTCCCTCTCCACTCACAGTCATTATTTGTGGGGGGCTAATCTATCCTTTGGGGATTTTCTCTGAGGTAAGATAGCTTTCCTGCTTCTTTCTTTAGGGGTAGTTAGCTCTTAGGCTGTGACGAGATGCCTAGGGAGAGTTAGGAGCATTCCACGGCTACTTCTAGTGTTGTGTTGAGCTTAGGGACTGCGGTCACTACAGTTACCACTTCCTTCACAGCTCGTTCCATGTTGTTCCTAGACCACCGTATCATAACAGTACAAGTGGCCAAAAATGAATTAAATGCATCTCAAAAGAAGGAAAAGAAAGTTCTGAACCATTTTTTTTTCTGTGCTCTGGTTTGTCTTTTTTTTCCTCTTGATATCTGGGTGGTTCAGGATATATGCTTTGGCATGGATGTTCAGGGTTTGTTTTCTCGTGTGGATCAACTTGCTGCAAGAGTACAGAGTATCCAGGACTATGTTGTCCAGACTCCAGCTGTAGAGCCTAGAATTCCTACTCCTGATTTGTTTTTTGGGGACAGATCCAAGTTTTTGAACTTTAAAAATAACTGCAAATTGTTTTTTGCTTTGAAACCCCGTTCTTCTGGTGATCCCATTCAGCAAGTAAAAATCATCATATCCTTGCTGTGTGGTGACCCTCAAGACTGGGCTTTTTCTCTTGAAACAGGGTATCCGGCATTATTGAATGTAGATGCATTTTTTCAAGCGCTTGGATTATTGTATGACGAACCTAATTCTGTGGATCATGCAGAAAAAACCCTGTTGGCCTTGAGTCAAGGTCAGGAAGCGGCAGAGTTATACTGCCAGAAATTTAGAAAATGGTCTGTGCTCACTAAATGGAATGAAGAGGCTCTGGCTGCTATTTTCAGAAAAGGTCTTTCTGAAACCCTTAAAGATGTTATGGTGGGCTTTCCTACGCCTGCAGGTTTGAGCGAATCTATGTCTCTAGCCATTCAGATTGATCGGCGTCTGCGCGAGCGCAAAGCTGTGCACCATATGGCAGTATCCTCTGAGCAAAGTCCTGAACCTATGCAATGTGATAGGATTTTGACTAGAATAGAACGGCAGGAATTCAGACGTCAGAATAGGCTGTGTTTTTACTGTGGTGATTCGGCTCATGTTATCTCTGATTGCCCTAAGCGTACTAAGAGAGTCGCTAGGTTACCATTAGTACTATACAGCCTAAATTTCTCTTATCTGTGACCCTGATTTGCTCATTGTCTTCCTTTTCTGTCATGGCATTTGTGGATTCAGGCGCTGCCCTGAACTTAATGGACTTAGAATTCGCCAGGCGCTGTGGTTTTTCCTTGCAGCCTTTGCAGAGCCCTATTCCTTTGAGGGGTATTGATGCTACACCCTTGGCCAAGGATAAACCTCAGTACTGGACGCAGATGACCATGTACATGGCTCCAGCACATCAAGAAGATTGCCGTTTTCTGGTGTTGCATAACCTGCATGATGTTGTTGTACTGGGATTTCCATGGTTACAGGAACATAATCCGGTGCTGGATTGGAAAACTATGTCGGTGACTAGTTGGGGTTGTCGAGGAGTACATAGTGACGTCCCTTTGATGTCAATTTCCTCTTCCCCCTCTTCTGAGGTCCCTGAGTTTTTGTCGGATTTCCAGGATGTATTTGATGAGCCCAAGTCCAGTTCCCTTCCTCCGCACAGGGACTGTGATTGTGCTATTAACTTGATTCCTGGTTGCAAGTTCCCTAAGGGCCGACTTTTCAATCTGTCTGTGCCAGAGCATGCCACCATGCGGAGTTATGTTAAGGAGAATTTGGAGAAGGGGCATATTCGGCCCTCTTCATCACCATTGGGAGCGGGTTTCTTTTTTGTTGCCAAGAAGGATGGCTCCTTGAAACCCTGTATAGATTATCGTCTTCTTAATAAGATCACGGTCAAATTCCAATACCCCTTGCCTTTGCTTACTGATTTGTTTGCTCAGATTAAGGGGGCTAGTTGGTTTACTAAGATTGACCTCCGAGGGGCATATAATCTTGTTCGTATTAAACAGGGTGACGAATGGAAAACTGCATTTAATACGCCCGAAGGCCATTTTGAATACCTTGTGATGCCATTTGGGCTCTCTAATGCTCCATCTGTGTTCCAGTCTTTCATGCATGATATTTTCCGCAATTATCGTGATAAATTCATGGTCGTATATTTGGATGATATTTTGATTTTTTCCGGTGATTGGGAGTCTCATGTGAAGCAGGTCAGGATGGTGTTCCAGATCCTTCGTGATAATGCTTTATTTGTGAAGGGGTTTAAGTGCCTATTCGGAGTTCAGAAGGTCTCTTTTTGGGTTTTATTTTTTCTCCCTCGTCTATAGAAATGGATCCTGTTAAGGTCCAAGCTATTCATGACTGGATCCAACCCACATCTGTGAAGGGTCTTCAAAAATTTTTGGGCTTTGCTAATTTCTATCGCCGTTTCATTGCCAACTTTTCCAGTGTGGTTAAGCTCCTTACTGATTTAACGAAGAAAGGCGCTGATGTGACGAATTGGTCCTCTGAGGCTGTTGAGGCCTTTCAGGAGCTTAAACGCCGATTTACTTCTGCTCCGGTGTTGCGTCAGCCGGATGTTTCGCCTGCAGAACGCAATTATGATGTCGGCAATCGGGAGTTGTTGGCTATGAAGTGGGCGTTTGAGGAGTGGCGACATTGGCTTGAGGGAGCTAAACACCGTGTTGTGGTCCTGACCGATCATAAGAATCTGATTTACCTCGAGTCGGCGAAGCGGCTGAATCCTAGACAGGCTCAGTGGTCCCTGTTTTTCTCCCGTTTTGATTTTGTGGTCTCGTATCTTCCGGGATCTAAGAATGTTAAGGCTGATGCCCTCTCTAGGAGTTTTTCGCCTGATTCTCCTGGAGTCCTTGAGCCGGTTGGCATTCTTAAGGAGGGGGTGATTCTTTCTGCTATCTCCCCTGATTTGCGGCGGGTGCTTCAGGAATTTCAGGCTGATAGGCCTGACCGCTGTCCAGTGGGGAAGCTGTTTGTTCCTGATAGATGGACAAGTAAGGTAATTTCTGAGGTTCATTGTTCAGTGTTGGCTGGTCATCCTGGGATTTTTGGTACCAGAGATTTGGTTGCTAGGTCCTTTTGGTGGCCTTCCTTGTCGCGCGATGTGCGTGCTTTTGTGCAGTCCTGTGGGACTTGCGCCCGGGCCAAGCCTTGCTGTTCTTGCGCCAGTGGGTTGCTTTTGCCTTTGCCGGTCCCTGAGAGGCCCTGGACGCATATTTCCATGGATTTTATTTCGGATCTTCCTGTTTCCCAGAAGATGTCTGTTATCTAGGTTGTTTGTGACCGGTTCTCTAAGGGTGGTTTCACACTTGCGCTTTTGTCTGCAGCGTTTTTTGCACAAAAAAAAGCATGCGTTTTTTTCCCTATATTTAACAGAAAACACACTGATATGCCACCCTCCACCATAAAGGTGATAAAGGGGATCCTAACCCAAACCCTAACCCTAAAGGGATCCTAACCCTAACCCTACAGGGATCCTAACCCTACCCCTAACACTAAAGGGATCCTAACCCTAACCCTAAAAGGATCCTAACCCTAACCCTAACCCTAAAGGGATCCTAACCCTAACCCTACCCCTAACCCTAACCATAAAGGGACTAGGGTTAGGGGTAGGGTTAGGATCCCTTTAGGGTTAGGGTTAGGATCCCTTTAGGGTTAGGGTTAGGATCCCTTTAGGGTTAGGGTTAGGATCCCTTTAGGGTTAGGGTTAGGATCCCTTTAGGGTTAGGGTTAGGATCCCCTTTATCACCTTTATGGTGGAGGGTGGCATATCAGTGTGTTTTCTGGTTTATTAATATAAAAACGCATGCGTTTTTTTGTGCATGCGTTTACATGCGTTTTTTCACCATGCGTTTTTTTTTCCAAACGCATGCGTTAAAAACGCAAGTGTGAAACCAGCCTAAAATGGTCTATCTGGTACCTTTGCCTAAGTTGCCTTCCTCCTCAGATCTGGTTCCATTATTTTTTCAGCATGTGGTTCGTTTGCATGGCATTCCAGAGAATATTGTGTCTGACAGAGGTTCTCAGTTTTTCTCTACTTTGGTTTCACCTTTCTTTTGTAATTTTGGTTTTCATCCTCGTTTTTCTTCTGGGCAGGTTGAGCCTTCTGATTGTCCTGGTGTTGATTCTGTGGTGGACAGGCTGCAGCAGATTTGGACTCAAGTGGTGGACAATTTGATGTTGTCTCAGGAAAGGGCTCAGCGTTTTGCTAACCGCCGTCGGTGTGTTGGTCCCCGGCTTCGTGTGGGGGATTTGGTTTGGTTTTCTTCTCGTCATGTTCCTATGAAGGTTTCTTCTCCTAAGTTTAAGCCTCGGTTTATTGGACCTTATGACATTTCTGAAATTATTAATCCGGTGTCTTTTCGTTTGGCTCTTCCAGCCTCTTTTGCCATTCATAATGTTTTCCATAGATCTTTGTTGCGGAGATATGTGGTGCCCGTTGTTCCCTCGGTTGACCCTCCTGCCCCGCTGTTGGTTGAGGGAGAGTTGGAATATGAGGTTGAGAAGATTTTGGATTCTCGTGTTTCGAGGCGGAGGCTTCAGTATCTTGTCAAGTGGAAGGGTTATGGCCAGGAGGATAATTTTTGGGTTGTTGCCTCCGATGTCCATGCCACCGATTTGGTTCGTGCTTTTGACTTGGCTCGTCCTGATCGGCCTGGGAGCTCTGGTAAGGGTTTGGTGACCCCTCCTCAAGGGGGGTTACTGTTGTGAATTCTGCTCTTGGGCTCCCTCTTGTGGTTTCTAGTGGTATGGCTGTTCCTTGGAGTTAGCCGTCATCAGCTGCCTCCACTTATCGTCTCTTCTGCTCGGCTATTTAAGCCTGGCTCTTTCTTCAGCCAGTGCCACTTGTAAATGGTCCCTGGTTGGATTCACATCTCTTTGGAGTTCCCTGTTATCCTGACCAGTTCAGCAAAGCTAAGTTTTTGCTTGCTCTTTTCTGTCCATAGATTGTGGACTTATCCATTCTGTGCTTTCTATGTTTGTCCAGCTTATCAGTGTGAATTTATTCTGTCTTGCTGGAAGCTCTGGGAGGCAGATTTGCCCTCCACACCTTTAGTCAGGTGTGGAGATTTTTTGTAAACTCTGCGTGGATTTTTGTAGTGTTTTATACTGACCGCACAGTATTCCATCCTGTCCTATCTATTTAGCTAGACTGGCCTCCTGTGCTCATCCTGGTTTCATTCTGTGTATGTCTTTTCCCTCTCCACTCACAGTCATTATTTGTGGGGGGGCTAATCTATCCTTTGGGGATTTTCTCTGAGGCAAGATAGCTTTCCTGCTTCTTTCTTTAGGGGTAGTTAGCTCTTAGGCTGTGACGAGATGCCTAGGGAGAGTTAGGAGCATTCCACGGCTACTTCTAGTGTTGTGTTGAGCTTAGGAACTGCGGTCAGTACAGTTACCACTTCCTTCAGAGCTCGTTCCATGTTGCTCCTAGACCACCGTATCATAACAGCCATCCCTGTCTCTGGGGCAGATTCCCGGTGCCCTCACTGTCTCTGGGAGCAGATTCCCGGTGCCCTCACTGTCTCTGGAGCAGATTCCCGATGCTCTCACTGTCTCTGAATCAGATACCTGGTGCCCTCACTGTCTCTGAAGCAGATTCCTGGTGCCCTCACTGTCTCTGGAACAGATTCCCAGTGCCCTCACTGTCTCTGGAGCAGATTCCTGGTGCCCTCACTGTCTCTGGAGCAGATTCTTGGTGGTGCCCTCACTGTCTCTGGGGCAGATTCCTGGTGCCCTCACTGTCTCTGGGGCAGATTCCTGGTGCCCTCACTGTCTCTGGAGCAGATTTCTGGTGCCCTCACTGTCTCTGGAGCAGATTCTTGGTGGTGCCCTCACTGTCTCTGGGGCAGATTCCTGGTGCCCTCACTGTCTCTGGGGCAGATTCCTGGTGCCCTCACTGTCTCTGGAGCAGATTCCTGGTGCCCTCACTGTCTCTGGAGCAAATTCCCGATGCCCTCACTGTCTCTGGAGCAGATTCCCGGTGTCCTAACTGTCTCTGGAGCAGATTTCTGGTGCCCTCACTGTCTCTGGAGCAGATTCCTGGTGCCCTCACGGTCTCTGGGGCAGATTCCCGATGCTCTCACTGTCTCTGAATCAGATACCTGGTGCCCTCACTGTCTCTGAAGCAGATTCCTGGTGCCCTCACTGTCTCTGGAGCAGATTCCCGGTGCCCTCACTGTCTCTGGAGCAGATTCCCGGTACCCTCACTGTCTCTGGAGCAGATTACTGGTGCCCTCACTGTCTCTGGAGCAGATTCTTGGTGGTGCCCTCACTGTCTCTGGGGCAGATTCCTGGTGCCCTCACTGTCTCAGGGGCAGATTCCTGGTGCCCTCACTGTCTCTGGAGCAGATTCCAGGTGCCCACACTGTCTCTGGAGCAGATTTCTGGTGCCCTCACTGTCTCTGGAGCAGATTCCCGGTGTCCTAACTTTCTCTGGAGCAGATTCCTGGTGCCCTCACTGTCTCTGGAGCAGATTCCTGGTGCCCTCACTGTCTCTGGGGCAGATTCCCGGTGCCATCACTGTCTCTGGAGCAGATTTCTGATGCCCTAATTGTCTCTGGAGCAGATTCCAGGTGCCCACACTGTCTCTGGAACAGATTTCTGGTGCCCTCACTGTCTCTGGAGCAGATTCCTGGTGGCCTCACTGTCTCTGGAGCAGATTCCTGGTGCCCTCACTGTCTCTGGAGCAGATTCCCGATGCCCTCACTGTCTCTGGAGCAGATTCCCGGTGTCCTAACTGTCTCTGGAGCAGATTCCTGGTGCCCTCACTGTCTCTAGAGCAGATTCCTGGTGCCCTCACTGTCTCTAGGGCAGATTCCCGGTGCCCTCACTGTCTCTGGAGCAGATTTCTGGTGCCCTCATTGTCTCTGGAGCAGATTCCTGGTGCCCACACTGTCTCTGGGGCAGATTTCTGGTGCCCTCACTCTCTCTGGAGCAGATTCTTGGTGCCCTGTCTCTGGATCAGATTCCGGGTGCCCTGTTTCTGGAGCAGATTCCCGGTGCCCTCACTGTCTCTGGAGCAGATTCCCGGTGCCCTCACTGTCCCTGGGGCAAATTCCTGGTGCCCTCACTTTCTCTGGAGCAGATTCCTGGTGCCCTCACTGTCTCTGGAGCAGATTCCTGGTGCCCTCACTGTCTCTGGAGCAGATTCCTGGTGCCCTCACTGTGGAGCAGATTCCTGGTGCCATCTGTTGTGAATTCTGCTCTTGGGCTCCCTCTTGTGGTTTCTAGTGGTATGGCTGCTCCTTGGAGTTAGCTGTCATCAGCTTCCTCCACTTATCGTCTCTTCTGCTCGGCTATTTAAGCCTGGCTCTTTCTTCAGCCAGTGCCACTTGTAAATGGTTCCTGGTTGGATTCACATCTCTTTGGAGTTCCCTGTTATCCTGACCAGTTCAGCAAAGCTAAGTTTTTGCTTGCTCTTTTCTGTCCATAGATTGTGGACTTATCCATTCTGTGCTTTCTATGTTTGTCCAGCTTATCAGTGTGAATTTATTCTGTCTTGCTGGAAGCTCTGGGAGGCAGATTTGCCCTCCACACCTTTAGTCAGGTGTGGAGATTTTTTGTAAACTCTGCGTGGATTTTTGTAGTGTTTTATACTGACCGCACAGTATTCCATCCTGTCCTATCTATTTAGCTAGACTGGCCTCCTGTGCTCATCCTGGTTTCATTCTGTGTATGTCTTTTCCCTCTCCACTCACAGTCATTATTTGTGGGGGGCTAATCTATCCTTTGGGGATTTTCTCTGAGGTAAGATAGCTTTCCTGCTTCTTTCTTTAGGGGTAGTTAGCTCTTAGGCTGTGACGAGATGCCTAGGGAGAGTTAGGAGCATTCCACGGCTACTTCTAGTGTTGTGTTGAGCTTAGGGACTGCGGTCAGTACAGTTACCACTTCCTTCACAGCTCGTTCCATGTTGTTCCTAGACCACCGTATCATAACAGTACAAGTGGCCAAAAATGAATTAAATGTATCTCAAAAGAAGGAAAAGAAAGTTCTGAACCATTTTTTTTTCTGTGCTCTGGTTTGTCTTTTTTTTCCTCTTGATATCTGGGTGGTTCAGGATATATGCTTTGGCATGGATGTTCAGGGTTTGTTTTCTCGTGTGGATCAACTTGCTGCAAGAGTACAGAGTATCCAGGACTATGTTGTCCAGACTCCAGCTGTAGAGCCTAGAATTCCTACTCCTGATTTGTTTTTTGGGGACAGATCCAAGTTTTTGAACTTTAAAAATAACTGCAAATTGTTTTTTGCTTTGAAACCCCGTTCTTCTGGTGATCCCATTCAGCAAGTAAAAATCATCATATCCTTGCTGTGTGGTGACCCTCAAGACTGGGCTTTTTCTCTTGAAACAGGGTATCCGGCATTATTGAATGTAGATGCATTTTATCAAGCGCTTGGATTATTGTATGACGAACCTAATTCTGTGGATCATGCAGAAAAAACCCTGTTGGCCTTGAGTCAAGGTCAGGAAGCGGCAGAGTTATACTGCCAGAAATTTAGAAAATGGTCTGTGCTCACTAAATGGAATGAAGAGGCTCTGGCTGCTATTTTCAGAAAAGGTCTTTCTGAAACCCTTAAAGATGTTATGGTGGGCTTTCCTACGCCTGCAGGTTTGAGCGAATCTATGTCTCTAGCCATTCAGATTGATCGGCGTCTGCGCGAGCGCAAAGCTGTGCACCATATGGCAGTATCCTCTGAGCAAAGTCCTGAACCTATGCAATGTGATAGGATTTTGACTAGAATAGAACGGCAGGAATTCAGACGTCAGAATAGGCTGTGTTTTTACTGTGGTGATTCGGCTCATGTTATCTCTGATTGCCCTAAACGTACTAAGAGAGTCGCTAGGTTACCATTAGTACTATACAGCCTAAATTTCTCTTATCTGTGACCCTGATTTGCTCATTGTCGTCCTTTTCTGTCATGGCATTTGTGGATTCAGGCGCTGCCCTGAACTTAATGGACTTAGAATTCGCCAGGCGCTGTGGTTTTTCCTTGCAGCCTTTGCAGAGCCCTATTCCTTTGAGGGGTATTGATGCTACACCCTTGGCCAAGGATAAACCTCAGTACTGGACACAGATGACTATGTACATGGCTCCTGCACATCAGGAAGATTGCCGTTTTCTGGTGTTGCATAACCTGCATGATGTTGTTGTACTGGGATTTCCATGGTTACAGGAACATAATCCGGTGCTGGATTGGAAAACTATGTCGGTGACTAGTTGGGGTTGTCGAGGAGTACATAGTGACGTCCCTTTGATGTCAATTTCCTCTTCCCCCTCTTCTGAGGTCCCTGAGTTTTTGTCGGATTTCCAGGATGTATTTGATGAGCCCAAGTCCAGTTCCCTTCCTCCGCACAGGGACTGTGATTGTGCTATTAACTTGATTCCTGGTTGCAAGTTCCCTAAGGGCCGACTTTTCAATCTGTCTGTGCCAGAGCATGCCACCATGCGGAGTTATGTTAAGGAGTCTTTGGAGAAGGGGAATATTCGGCCCTCTTCATCACCATTGGGAGCGGGTTTCTTTTTTGTTGCCAAGAAGGATGGCTCCTTGAGACCCTGTATAGATTATCGTCTTCTTAATAAGATCACGGTCAAATTCCAATACCCCTTGCCTTTGCTTACTGATTTGTTTGCTCAGATTAAGGGGGCTAGTTGGTTTACTAAGATTGACCTCCGAGGGGCATATAATCTTGTTCGTATTAAACAGGGTGACGAATGGAAAACTGCATTTAATACGCCCGAAGGCCATTTTGAATACCTTGTGATGCCATTTGGGCTCTCTAATGCTCCATCTGTGTTCCAGTCTTTCATGCATGATATTTTCCGCAATTATCTTGATAAATTCATGGTCGTATATTTGGATGATATTTTGATTTTTTCCGGTGATTGGGAGTCTCATGTGAAGCAGGTCAGGATGGTGTTCCAGATCCTTCGTGATAATGCTTTATTTGTGAAGGGGTCTAAGTGCCTATTCGGAGTTCAGAAGGTCTCTTTTTTGGGTTTTATTTTTTCTCCCTCGTCTATAGAAATGGATCCTGTTAAGGTCCAAGCTATTCATGACTGGATCCAACCCACATCTGTGAAGGGTCTTCAAAAATTTTTGGGCTTTGCTAATTTCTATTGCCGTTTCATTGCCAACTTTTCCAGTGTGGTTAAGCCCCTTACTGATTTGACGAAGAAAGGCGCTGATGTGACGAATTGGTCCTCTGAGGCTGTTGAGGCCTTTCAGGAGCTTAAACGCCGATTTACTTCTGCTCCGGTGTTGCGTCAGCCGGATGTTTCTCTTCCTTTTCAGGTTGAGGTCGACGCTTCTGAGATAGGGGCTGGGGCCGTTTTGTCTCAGAGGGAGTCTGATGGTTCTTTGATGAAACCGTGTGCTTTTTTTTCCAGAAAATTTTCGCCTGCAGAACGCAATTATGATGTCGGCAATCGGGAGTTGTTGGCTATGGAGTGGGCGTTTGAGGAGTGGCGACATTGGCTTGAGGGAGCTAAACACCGTGTTGTGGTCCTGACCGATCATAAGAATCTGATTTACCTCGAGTCGGCCAAGCGGCTGAATCCTAGACAGGCTCAATGGTCCCTGTTTTTCTCCCGTTTTGATTTTGTGGTCTCGTATCTTCCGGGATCTAAGAATGTTAAGGCTGATGCCCTCTCTAGGAGTTTTTCGCCTGATTCTCCTGGAGTCCTTGACCCGGTTGGCATTCTTAAGGAGGGGGTGATTCTTTCTGCTATCTCCCCTGATTTGCGGCGGGTGCTTCAGGAATTTCAGGCTGATAGGCCTGACCTCTGTCCAGTGGGGAAACTGTTTGTTCCTGATAGATGGACAAGTAAGGTAATTTCTGAGGTTCATTGTTCAGTGTTGGCTGGTCATCCTGGGATTTTTGGTACCAGAGATTTGGTTGCTAGGTCCTTTTGGTGGCCTTCCTTGTCGCGCGATGTGCGTGCTTTTGTGCAGTCCTGTGGGACTTGCGCCCGGGCCAAGCCTTGCTGTTCCCGCGCCAGTGGGTTGCTTTTGCCTTTGCCGATCCCTGAGAGGCCCTGGACGCATATTTCCATGGATTTTATTTCGGATCTTCCTGTTTCCCAGAAGATGTCTGTTATCTAGGTTGTTTGTGACTGGTTCTCTAAGGGTGGTTTCACACTTGCGTTTTTGTCTGCAGCGTTTTTTGCACAAAAAAAGCATGTGTTTTTTTCCCTACATTTAACATTGAAAACGCATGCGTTTCTTTGTGCATGCGTTTGCATGCGTTTTTGAACGCATGCATTTTTTTACTGCATGCGTTCATTTTCAAAAATGCAATGTAGTATTTTTGAGGGGCATTTTTTGGACACATAAAAACGCATGCGTTTTCATGCGTTTTTTTGGGGCCAAAAAATACATTGGAGTCAATGGAAACGCATGCGTTTTTTTGTGCATGCGTTTCTTTGCATTAAAAACGCATGCGTTTTTATATTAAAAAACCAGAAAACATACTGATATGCCACCCTCCACCATAAAAGTGATAAAGGGGATCCTAACCCTAACCCTAAAGGGATCCTAACCCTAACCCTAAAGGGATCCTAACCCTACCCCTAAAGGGATCCTAACCCTAACCCTAAAAGGATCCTAACCCTAACCCTTACCCTAAAGGGATCCTAACCCTAATCCTAACCCTAAAGGGATCCTAACCCTAACCCTAAAGGAATCCTAACCCTAACCCTACCCCTAACCCTAACCATAAAGGGATTAGGGTTAGGGTTAGGATCCCTTTAGGGTTAGGATCCCTTTAGGGTTAGGGTTAGGATCCCTTTAGGGTTAGGGTTAGGATCCCTTTAGGGTTAGGGTTAGGATCCCTTTAGGGTTAGGGTTAGGATCCCTTTAGGGTTATGGTTAGGATCCCCTTTATCACCTTTATGGTGCAGGTTGGCATATCAGTGTGTTTTCTGGTTTATTAATATAAAAACGCATGCGTTTTTTTGTGCATGCGTTTACATGCGTTTTTTCACCATGCGTTTTTTTTTCCAAACGCATGCGTTTAAAAACGCAAGTGTGAAACCAGCCTAAAATGGTCCATCTGGTACCTTTGCCTAAGTTGCCTTCCTCCTCAGATCTGGTTCCATTATTTTTTCAGCATGTGGTTCGTTTGCATGGCATTCCGGAGAATATTTTGTCTGACAGAGGTTCTCAGTTTGTCTCTAGATTTTGGCGGGCCTTTTGTGCTAGGATGGGCATTGATTTGTCTTTTTCTTTGGCGTTTCATCCTCAGACTAATGGCCAAACTGAGCGAACTAATCAGACCTTGGAGACCTATTTGAGATGCTTTGTGTCTGCTGATCAGGATGATTGGGTGTCTTTCTTGCCGTTGGCCGAGTTTGCCCTTAATAATCGGGCTAGTTCGGCTACTTTGGTTTCACCTTTCTTTTGTAATTTTGGTTTTCATCCTCGTTTTTCTTCTGTCTCAGGAAAGGGCTTAGCGTTTTGCTAACCGCCGTCGGTGTGTTGGTCCCCGGCTTCGTGTGGGGGATTTGGTTTGGTTTTCTTCTCGTCATGTTCCTATGAAGGTTTCTTCTCCTAAGTTTAAGCCTCAGTTTATTGGTCCTTATAAAATTTCTGAAATTATTAATCCGGTGTCTTCGTTTGGCTCTTCCAGCCTCTTTTGCCATTCATAATGTTTTCCATAGATCTTTGTTGCGGAGATATGTGGTGCCCGTTGTTCCCTCGGTTGACCCTCCTGCCCCGGTGTTGGTTGAGGGAGAGTTGGAATATGAGGTTGAGAAGATTTTGGATTCTCGTTTTTCGAGGCGGAGGCTTCAGTATCTTGTCAAGTGGAAGGGTTATGGCCAGGAGGATAATTTTTGGGTTGTTGCCTCCGATGTCCATGCCACCGATTTGGTTTGTGCTTTTCACTTGGCTCGTCCTGATCGGCCTGGGGGCTCTGGTGAGGGTTCGGTGACCCCTCCTCAAGGGGGGGTACTGTTGTGAATTCTGCTCTTGGGCTCCCTCTTGTGGTTTCTAGTGGTATGGCTGCTCCTTGGAGTTAGCTGTCATCAGCTGCCTCCACTTATCGTCTCTTCTGCTCGGCTATTTAAGCCTGGCTCTTTCTTCAGCCAGTGCCACTTGTAAATGGTTCCTGGTTGGATTCACATCTCTTTGGAGTTCCCTGTTATCCTGACCAGTTCAGCAAAGCTAAGTTTTTGCTTGCTCTTTTCTGTCCATAGATTGTGGACTTATCCATTCTGTGCTTTCTATGTTTGTCCAGCTTATCAGTGTGAATTTATTCTGTCTTGCTGGAAGCTCTGGGAGGCAGATTTGCCCTCCACACCTTTAGTCAGGTGTGGAGATTTTTTGTAAACTCTGCGTGGATTTTTGTAGTGTTTTATACTGACCGCACAGTATTCCATCCTGTCCTATCTATTTAGCTAGACTGGCCTCCTGTGCTCATCCTGGTTTCATTCTGTGTATGTCTTTTCCCTCTCCACTCACAGTCATTATTTGTGGGGGGGCTAATCTATCCTTTGGGGATTTTCTCTGAGGCAAGATAGCTTTCCTGCTTCTTTCTTTAGGGGTAGTTAGCTCTTAGGCTGTGACGAGATGCCTAGGGAGAGTTAGGAGCATTCCACGGCTACTTCTAGTGCTGTGTTGAGCTTAGGGACTGAAGTCAGTACAGTTACCACTTCCTTCAGAGCTCGTTCCATGTTGCTCCTAGACCACCGTATCATAACAGCCATCCCTGTCTCTGGGGCAGATTCCCGGTGCCCTCAACGTCTCTGGGAGCAGATTCCCGGTGCCCTCACTGTCTCTGGGGCAGATTCCCGGTGCCCTCACTGTCTCTGGAGCAGATTTCTGGTGCCCTCATTGTCTCTGGAGCAGATTTCTGGTGCCCTCACTGTCTCGGAAGCAGATTCCCGGTGCCCTCACTGTCTCTGGAGCAGATTCCCGGTGCCCTCACTGTCTCGGGAGCAGATTCCCGGTGCCCTCACTGTCTCGGGAGCAGATTCCCGGTGCCCTCGCTGTTTCTGGAGCAGATTGCCACTGCCCTCACTGTCTCTGGAGCAGATTCCTGGTGCCCTCACTGTGGAGCAGATTCCTGGTGCCCTAACTGTCTCAGGAGCAGATTCCCGATGCCCTCACTGTCTCTGGAGCAGATTCTTCAGATTCTGTATTGAGTCATAAATCCTCCTGACAGATTTAGTCCTGTGTTGATGGAATTAAATACTTTAATAAGTTTGTTTTCCAAAACTCTGCAATGTTGTTGTGCTTTAAAGTTGCCTTTTAATATGACAACTTTCATATTGTTTATATTGTGTCCTGGACTACAGAAATGTAAATGGTAAATGTTTTTTTTTGTCTCCAATTGTGTGATGATGAGACCTCATTCTTGCTCTCAGTTTCTGTCTTTTTTCTCCCACATAGAGGCCCCCAGTAGGACACATAGTGCACAGAATTAAGTATTACACATTGGAAGAAGATCATGTGAATGTCCCGGGAATCGTATAGTCCTCCTGTGTGTTGGGGATCTGTATCCTGGCTTTGGTCTCTACATGAGTGCAGGTTTTGCAGTTCTTCACATCGTATAGATCAGTTCCTCTCGTTGTACCTGAGGGCATTGAAGTTCGGATCATGAGGTTTCTCAAGTTTGGATGTTGCCTGCAGCACAGCAAAGGATGATGTTTGAATATCGTCTTGAGCCGGTCATCCTTGTGTAAGATGTGATGAAGTTTTTTAGCAGTTTTTCTCAGTACCTCAAGCTGTGGGTTGTAGGTCACCACCAGAGGTACACGATTACTTTCCTCTTTTTCTCCGTATTGAAGTAGTTGATTTCTAGGGATCCTTGTGGCTCTAATAATCTGATCATCAATGGAGGTGCGGTGGTAGCCTTGATTTTAAAATGTCTTTTTAAGATGTGTTAATTGTTCATCCCGATCCGTTAGGCTGGAACAGATATGATTATGTACAATACTCATTATTCACAACACCTCTGCTACAGAACTTCGGAGAGAATACAGAAGTATACATGTTTTCTACAGCACCAAGAAAAAGGTCCAAATGGAAATACAAACTTTAAGGAGTCCACTTACTGAAATCGTACAGCAGAAATTGCAGCATTTTTATACAATACTGCAGTCATACCTAATAGACAACAATAAAAAGAAACTCCACAGACTTCGACTGAAAGCAGGAATCTATTCCAGCACCAGCATGGAGCAAAACTGCCAGAAGGACACAGGTAGTCAAATGTGTTATGAACTTGTCATCTCACATACCCACCAAACTAGAACTCAGTGAGCTTTCCAGAGGTCTCACATTTTGTCCTACAAAACCTCTGGATAAAACAGAACTTTGTAGTGACATGGAACAATATTTTAGGAGACTGATTCTTAAGGAGACTTTGATGCTAAAGAAGACTTGATGCTTCCAAGCGTCCAAACGCACTAAAGGACAAGAAAAAATCTGACTGGGCACCTCCTCCTGGCCGCAACACCATTCTAGACTAGGGTTGAGCGAAACGGGTCGGCCAGATTCAGAAGTCGCTGACTTTTGGCAAAGTCGGGTTTCATGAAACCCGACCCCTGTGTGGGGTCAGCCATGAGGTCGACGATCTTCTGAACTGGAATCGGAATTCCGATACCGATTCCCGATATGTTTAAGATATCGGGAATCGGTATCGGAATTCAGATTTAAGTGTAAAATAAAGAATAAAAATAAAAAATATTGCTATACTCACCCTCGGACGCGCCCTGGTTCTAACCCGCAGCCTTCCTTCCTAAGAATCAGCGCTTGAAGGACCTTTCGATGACGTCGCGGCTTGTGATTGGTCACGTGACGCCCATGTGACCGCTCACGCGACCAATCACAAGCCGCGACGTCATCGAAAGATCCTTCAGGCGCTCATTCTTAGGAAGGAAGGCTCCCGGTTACAACCAGGGCGTGTCCGAGGGTGAGTATAGCAATATTTTTTTATTTTTATTCTTTATTTTACACATTAATATGGATTGCAGGGCCTGAAGGAGAGTTTCCTCTCCTTCAGACCCTGGGAACCATTAGAAACCCAATGCACTGCATTGGGTTTCGTGTTTCGGCCGACCCCGACTTTTCTATAGGATCGGCTGATTTCACTCAACCCGACTTTTGAAAAAGTCGGGTTTCGTGAAACCCGACCCGATCCTATAAAAACAAAAGTCGCTCAACCCTATTCTGGACCAATATTTTGACTGATTTAGACATTTGGTGCAGGCCAATACAAAAAAAGAAAGGAAACAACTAAAACAAGGAGATCACTATTAAGCCTGCAGATAAAGGTGGTGCCATAGTCCTTCTGAATACAACTGACTACATTACAGAAGCACACAGGCAGCTGACGGACATACAGTACTACACCAAACTTGATGATGACCCAACTCTAAAATATATGAGGGAGTTGAAGAAGAGTCTTCAGAGGTCTGGGTACAGATTCCACAAACCTTCTGGACTTTATCCCTGAGAATCCCAGGATAGGAATCTTCTACATGCTTCCCAAGATTCATGAGCCAGGAAACCCAGGAAGGCCAATCATCTCAGGGGTGGGAACACTCACTGAAAAGATCTCAGGATGGGTAGAGAATGTCCTGAAACTGCTGGTAGGGAAGACAGACAGCTATTTCCAGGACACCACGAACCTTTTAATAAAGTAGGTCCTCTCCCAAAGAAGGCCATCTTAGCCACCATGGATGTGGAATCCCTATACTCAAACATCCCACATGAAGATTGACTATCCACCTGCCAAACGTTTCTTGAAGCTAATGGGATCCCTTCTGAGTCCGTATTAAGATTCACCAGATTTATACTCACACACAACTTTTTTTCTTTCGGAGAGGAGATATATCTACAACTCAACAGAACTTCTTTGGGCAGCAAATTGGCACCCCAGTATGCCAACCTTTTCATGGCTAAACTGGAAAATGAATTTTTAGCATCCTGCTCCATCAAACCCTTGGCTTATTTCCGTTATATCGATGACATCTTAATTAATATGCACTGAGTCTGAAAAAGAACTTCTAAAATTCCATGACAAATTTAATACATTTCATCCCACAATAAACCTGACATTGGACCACTCAAAAATGGAAATCAACTTCCAGAATACCACCATAAAAATTTAAAATGGTTCGATCCAGACATCGGTGTATCAGAAACCAATTGACCGTCCCACATATCTCAGATGGGACAGTTTCCACCCGAAACACATTAAAAAAATCCTTTGTCTACAGCCAAGCCCTTAGGTATAGTCCATAAACCGAAAAGAAGTATCCACAGAAAATTGTATACAGTGTAAACCTTATTACTAAATAAATTGATTGCACAACAACAAAGAAAATAAAAATAATTACACAAGACATAATTATACAAAAAAATGAAGAGGTTAAAAAATGAAATGTAAAACAATGATATGTGAGAGGGCAGGATATGTCACCTGGATTGGTAAAAAATAAATCAAAACAATAATACATCCATAATAACAATCAAAATTTATAATTTATAAATTATATGTAGTTACCTTCCTTGCCATATTACTCAATATCTTTTAACAAAGATACGTCAATTTCTTACACACATTGGGTCATTAGTATTTAAATTAATTAAATACAGCATTAGGCACTTTATATTATGAATTAATGTATCTTTAATATTGATTAATGCGTGTACAGCAGCCCCCATAATTTTGATTGTTACTATGGATGTATAATTGTTTTGATTTATTTTTTGCCAATTCGGGTGACATATCCTGCCCTACCACATATCATTGTTTTATATTTTGTTTTTTAAACTCTTCATTTTTTTTATAATTATGTCTTATGTAATTATTTTTCTTTTCTTTATTGTTGTGCAGTCATGTCTTAATATTTATCGATAAAAGTTTACACTGTATACAATTTTCTGTGAATACTTCTTTTTGGTTTACGCTTTGTATTTTGGTATTCATGGTACAACTTAATTGACTCTTATTTATGGGATTTCTTTTCTATATAGGTTTTTGTTCCTTAGATATAATCGTAACTGTTCCAGCCCAACGGATCGAGATGAACACTTAACACATCTTAAAAAGACAATTTTCAATCAAGGCTGCCACCGCACCTCCATTGATGATCGGATCATTAGAGGCACAAGGATTCCTAGAAGTCAATTACTTCAAGATGGAGAAAAAGAGGAAAATAATTGTGTGCCTCTGGTGGAGACCTACAACCCACAGATTAAGGTACTGAGAAAAACTGCTAAAAAAAACTTCACCACATCTTACACAAGGATGACCAGATAAAGACAATATTCAACGGCCCTCCCTTGCTGTTCTACAGGCATCCTCCAAATTTAAGAAACCTCATGATCCGAAGTTCAATGTCCTCAGATACACCGAGAGGAACTTATCAGTACCATGTGAAGAACTGCAAAACCTGCACTCGTGTAGAGATCAAAGACAGGTTTCAGATTCCCAACACACAGTAGGACTATAAGGTTCCCGGGACATTCACATGTTCTTCTTCCAATGTGGTGTACTTAATTCTGTGCACTACAGAATCTGAAGAATCTGCTCCAGAGACAGTGAGGGCACCAGGCCTCTGATCTTGGATATTGGGACTATAAAACGTTCACACCACTAATCTAATCCAATTAAGGAAGGGACCTAAGAAGGGACCTAAGAAGTCTCGAAAGCTTGCTTTCTAACATAATTTATTTTATTTTTGTTAGCCATTAAAAGATATCATAACTACAAGATTATCTTGTTTTACACACTGAGAGCATTATTTTATTACCATATCCCTAGCACTATTACTTACCAGAGTCCTATCCCTTAATGTTATTCCTAACCTTAACCCTGGTCCTAGCTGTATTGCTAATCTTAACTCTAGCGCTAATTCTAGACTTAATTCTAGTATTAACTCTGCCCCTAGTTCTAAGTATAGCAGAGCATCTTGTAAAAGTAATTTCGACTGATGCCTTGCTGCGCGCTGCAAAAGGAGGGGCGGCCATGCGTTGTGACTTGCTTGTTGGGTCCTTTGCACTCACTGCACCTGTGAGCCAGTGACTCAGTAACTAGAGTCTGATGGGCCTCGGTGCAAAACTTGGATCCCTGGCCCCACTTACATGTCCGACAGATATATGGGCCATTGTAGCGTTCCAGATCCTGTGAAGACATATGTGTTACACCCCCATGCAATAAAATCCCCCATTCTGGTATAAGGTCCCATTCTGGCCCCTTCCAGTAATATAGGCCCCCCATCCTGGTATAACGTTCACCCTTCCTGGGCCTCTTCCAGTAATAATGTCCCTGTTTTGAGGCTCTTCTCTAAGACATATATAGAAAAATAGACAATTCTACTCACCTTCACCGCGCTCCCATTGCATATGGCCCATTTTTCCATAGTCAGTGCATAAGACGGCAGTTGACTTCAGCGTAGAAGTGATGGGCAGCGTATAACGTCACTGCCATGCAGCGCCAGTGACTTACATGCCGTCGTCAGCTGCCGGCCTGTGAATGACTGTCAGTGTATGTTGCATTGCAAGGACCTGACGGGTCTCTGCGCCACAATACATTTCAGCAAAATGTGTGTCCTCTTTCCGATTGTTACGACCCTGCTGCAAACTGCAAAAGAAATTGCACTTCACAGCCTCTTAGTGAGGATTTCCTAGGGATCAGGGCTGGTCTTTTGATCATTTTCATAGCGATGGGTTGGGTGGTTGAAACCCTATAGAATTTTGCACTTGAGCAATTGCCCCTTTCGTCCCCCTTACTCTACACGACATCATGAAGGGATATCATACAACACCACCTTGAGAGCCCAACAGGAAGATCCCTATAATGGGTGCAGAGGCAACAGATGCACCTGGGCTATCGGCCCAAAGACCCACTCTGTCACTTTAGAAGACACCAATATCATAAATGACCCATGGTAAGTCAGGTCTTGTTACAGACTATGCATTTGGGCCAAGGAGCTTCCACTTACGCACATGGTGACTACGGATCTGCCGTTTACTGAGGTCTAATATAATAAAGTCTACATTTCAGCTATTCTCTTAAAGAACGACAAATATTAGAAAATGAGGTTAGATCCTACATAGTAAAGTGTCATCGAGGTCTAGTGGGCCCGGTAGCACTTTGATCATCTCGAGAGGCTCTTGACTTGTTTGAACTCTTAGGTGACTTCACCATAAACTAGAAAATCATATAGAAAAATTGTTAAAATAAGCTAAAGAACTTTCCATTGTGTATTGACCTTCGAGCGGCCACATGTCGCGGAGCTGTGTTAGAAGCATTATTTATCTAGCACAGTTGCCAACTATCCTGGATAGACTGAAAGGGAGACCTCCTAGACTACCGAATGACTCGGCAAGCTTCCTGGACCTCAGTAAAAAAAAATTAAACACATAGAAATTCAGTGATTTTGGAAGTTTTTGTTGATTCCAATCACACGTTCAAGGAGGTGAAGAATGAAGCATGAAGAACACTTTCCATTTTGGCATAAAAGTGGTTCCTCCCATGATCGCGAGGCCAAGTTTTTCCCTTTCTCTCCTAAGATACAATGAAGAAGAGTCAGTAACATGGGAAAAATTGATAAACTCATTGCAGGCTTCTGATGGCCAGGCAGAGGAAACCACCTCACTTTTTTAAACACCTTAGATGCTGAGGTCGTTTTTGACTGCAGCATTTAAGGAGTTTAACATAGGAAGGAGGTGAGTTCATTATGCATTTGGCACTATACAACATGAAAATATAACAGCTCTTGATGAAAACAGGAGTGACATTGTTTGGTCTGAAGATTCAAAATAGAATGATCCTTAAAGGAGTTGTCTGGGCTTGGGATATAAGTCTGCAGTTGCTCTGTGTGACTGCAAGCTAGTGAATCCTTACAGCTCAGCTTGGACACGTGGAATCCTCAGCTTCTACATGTTCAATACTCAGCTTGGACACGCAGTATGCTCAGATTGGACATATAGTCTCCTCAGCTTGTGCATGTGGAATCACAGACGTAACCTTCAGTGGAAAATTAAGGTAACATTATCGGAGGATCCCCCATCAAGTGCCTTTGTTGAAACCATACAGTTGATCCAAAACTATCTTGCAAGGATTTACGAATGTGGTGAGATAAAAGTTCTATAAAACTGTCACAAATGTCAAAGAAATCTTAAACATTATTTTTCTTTTGAAGAGACGCCTCCACCCAGACATCATCATCAAAAAGGCTAATTTTTACAAAAACAATTTCTATTAAGGAGTTTATGAGTTAAGTCATGTGTGAAGTATTGTTTTGGATCCCGCTGCTGTCACTATGTAAAAAAAATTTTAGAGTGCTGAGATGTGAAACGTTTATCCTTAATTGTGGGTTCCAGTCTGCGTCGGTAAGGTGGGGCAGAATAGTTGATGTTTGTGTCTTAGCTTGTAGAGAAAGGAAGCATCTAAAAGAGATTTCAGGTTATTTAAAATCAGGTTCTGAAATAGAAAGTATATGTCAATGTGAATGATTAGAGTTTTCTTAATTTTAATGCTTTCCTTCACATTAGGGCTGTCGTGTACTCTCGGCATTCCCTTGAGTAATGCCCAGAAGGCTTTCCTTTTTGGCCGCCAAATGAAGTAAACATTTATATAAATTTCCATTAATCAACTTAATCCAGTTGCATCAAGAGACTGGATTAACTCCAAGTTAAAGATTCCCAGTTACAAAAATAAAAAAACACATATCCGGGGAAGTTGGAAGAGGAGGAAGTTGGACGGATGTATTCAACATTTAGAACCCAAGGAGCTAAGATTTTGAAGGATCGTAAAACCTAAAATCTAAGTTACCTACAGATTCGTCCTTCATTGCCTTTCTTCTTGGCTTGACATATCCTGAGATGAGTGATGCGAGGTGGGCAGCTTTGAAACCCACCTCTGGGTGCTCTATCAGGAAATGTTACACGTGCAGCCTGTTAAAGTTAGCAGCATGTCTCGATAAAATACTGCTATTGTGAAATTTTAAGCTCTTTCAAGATCTGATGTCACCTCAAGTCCTTTCAAGAGTAATGACTTTTTAATTTTTATTGTGTTTTACAAGACTCTAGACACAATACAAACATAGCTAAGGCCACTATATACAGTACAGACCAAAAGTTTGGATACACCTTCTCATTTAAAGATGTTTCTGTATTTGCATGACAACGAAAATTGTAAATTCACACTGAAGGCATCAAAACTATGAATTAACACATGTGGAATTATATTCTTAACAAAAAAAAAAGTGTGAAACAACTGAAAATATGTCTTATGTTCTAGGTTCTTCAAAGTAGCCACCTTTTGCTTTGATGACTGCTTTGCACACTCTTGGCATTCTCTTGATGAGCTTCAAGAGGTAGTCACCGGAAATGGTCGTCCAACAGGAGTTCCTAGAGATGCTTAGCACTTGTTGGCCCTTTTGCCTTCACTCTGCGATCCAGCTCACCTCAAACCATCTTGATTACGATCAGGTCTGGTGAATGTGGAGGCCAGGTCATCTGGCGTAGCACCCCATCACTCTCCTTCTTGGTCAAATAGCCCTTACACAGCCTGAAGGTGTGTTTGGGGTAATTGTCCTGTTGAAAAATAAATGATGGTCCAACTAAACGCAAACCGGATGGAATAGCATGCCACTGAAAGATGCTATGGTAGCCTTGCTGGTTCAGTATGCCTTCAATTTTGAATAAATCCCCAACAGTGTCACCAGCAAAGCTCCCCCACACCATCACACCTCCTCCTCCATGCTTCACGGTGGGAACCAGGCATGTAGAGTCCATCCGTTCACTTTTTCTGCGTTGCACAAAGACACGGTGGTTGGAACCAAAGATTTCAAATTTGGACTCATCAGACCAAAGCACAGATTTCCACTGGTCTAATGTCCATTCCTTCTGTTCTTTAGCCCAAACAAGTCTCTTCTGCCTGTTGCCTGTCCTTAGCAGTGGTTTCCTAGCAGCTATTTTACCATGAAGGCCTGCTGCACAAAGTCTCCTCTTAACAGTTGTTGTAGAGATGTGTCTGCTGCTAGAACTCTATGTGGCATTGACCTGGTCTCTAATCTGAGCTGATGTTAACCTGCGATTTCTGTGGCTGGTGACTCGGATAAACTTATCCTCAGAAGCAGAGGTGACTCTTGGTCTTCCTTTCCTGGGGCGGTCCTCATGTGAGCCAGTTTCTTTGTAGCGCTTGATGGTTTTTGCAACTGCACTTGGGGACATTTTGAAAGTTTACCCAATTTTTCGGACTGACTGACCTTCATTTCTTAAAGTAATGATGGCCAGCATGGAGGAGGAGGTGTGGGGGTGCTTTGCTGGTGACACTGTTGGGGATTTATTCAAAATTGAAGGCATACTGAACCAGAATGGCTACGACAGCATCTTGCAGTGGCATGCTATTGCATCCGGTTTGCGTTTAGTTGGACCATCATTTATTTTTCAACAGGACAATGACCCCAAACACACCTCCAGGCTGTGTAAGGGCTATTTGACCAAGAAGGAGAGTGATGGGGTGCTACGCTAGATAACCTGGACTCCACAGACACCAGACCTGAACCCAATCGAGATGGTTTGGGGTGAGCTGGACCGCAGAGTGAAGGCTAAAGGGCCAACAAGTGCTAAGCATCTCTGGGAACTCCTTCAAGATTGTTGGAAGACCATTCCCGGTGACTACCTCTTGAAGCTCATCAAAAGAATGCCAAGAGTGTGCAAAGCAGTCATCAAAGCAAAAGGTAGCTACTTTGAAGAACCTAGAATATAAGACATATTTTCAGTTGTTTCACACTTTTTTGTTAAGAATATAATTCCACATGTGTTAATTCATAGTTTTGATGCCTTCAGTGTGAATTTACAATTTTCATAGTCATGAAGATACAGAAAAATCTTTAAATGAGAAGGTGTGTCCAAACTTTTGGTCTGTACTGTATAATTAAGTGTAAACTCTTTGGGAGAAGCAAGACCTAAAGTGGGAAAAAGAAAGATCCACGTCCCTAAACCAGACCGATCCGTTTTGACCTACGTAAACAAATATGCAACGATGATTCTGATATACAGATGTCTTTGAGTTGTAAACCCCCAGGTTTCATTATTAATGAAGAAACAAGTTCGCTGATGCGAAGAGCACCAAAAAAGGAAGGGATAAAAGAAATAGACAACAGAGAAGCTTCCCAGGGAGACGAACAAACATTACTACAAGCTGCTATTAATTTCAGAAGTACTGCATATGAGATGGTCCTCCTGCTGTCTGTCGAAACCCTTTCCTTGAGCCAGCCTTTAAGGGCTTGACGGATCATAAATTGCTTTGTAACATCACCTCACGCTAACAATTTGAAAAGGAGAAAGTGCCCTACAAATGTCTCTGGGCTACAGAGACAGATAAGCCCATGCCATGAAGATGTAATAAGTACTGAAATGCAGCCTCTAACCGTAGTACCTCATCACCACCTACGTTTCTGTTACCCACAAAATCTTTCCATTGGTGCCACATCTTATCGTAAAGCTGCCATTTCGGAGGAGACATGGAACTCCTGATCATTCCCATTAACCGATGTCCAGTAGGTCCCACATAAGTGGAGGGCATAGATGACCCGTTGGGTTGGCACTGGGGTGCATTGACTGGAAATCCTACCAAAGAGAATGAGACAATGCATTAGCAATTATATTTATGAAACCAGGAACATGCCAAGCCCTAAACCAAATATGCTGAAGACATCGTAGAACCAACTGTCACCACAGTCTCAATACTGGGAGGGAAGAAGATGACAAATGGTTAATACAATGTACAACACTTAAGTCATCAGTCCAAAATCAAATCTTCCGGTTACCAAATTCATCTGACGAAAGTTCAACTGCTGCCACAGTTGGAAATAATTATAATATAAACAGAGAGAAAGCTGCAGACCAAAAATTGGGGATCACCAGACACTAATACTACTTACTAACTATGTTACCCTTACTAACTATGTTACTATTGTATCATACAATTATTAGGTTCTGTAGAAGGACGTAGATCTGGGGATTTATTATGATGGAATATAGGCTGAACTGGATGGACAAATGTCTTTTTTCGGCCTTACTAACTATGTTACTATGTTACTATGTAATACAGAAATAATAATTTTATTGAATACAAAGCCAACACACATGTTAAAAACAATTAAAAGTCAAAAGACATGACATCAAAGAACCCAGACAGCCTATAATAAAGCCTAAGACTACCCCTCCCCAGGCCAAACATGATACATGTAGTAAAACAGGAATGTTGATCGCTAATGAAGGTCAAAGTAATATGTGCAGAAACCAACAGTGACTCGATGTAAATCACAATAATGCCTATAAATACAAGAACATATATCAGCGTAGCAACCAACCAAATTATACTATTATTCCACTGCACTGATTCTACCTGATAGTGGGCAAGAAGCCTCAGAATAAACTATCTACAAAGTGCAGGTATCACTCATAGCACTCGAACAGACCAAGAAACCATACTGTGCATGATAACACAGTGGCTAATACAGGCCCAAAACAGCGCATGGTACAAGTAGAAAGCCTGGGAGCAGGGGAGCCCATGGAGATGCCCGACGCGTATCGCCACCGCAGGGTGGCTTCGTCAGGGGCTCCACTGCTCCCAGGCTTTCTACTTGTACCATGCGCTGTTTTGGGTCTGATATATGTTCTTGTATTTATAGGCATTATTGTGATTTACATTGAGTCACTGTTGGTATCTGCACATATTACTTTGACCTTCATTAGCGATCAACATTCCTGTTTTACTACATGTATCATGTTTGGCCTGGGGAGGGGTAGTCTTAGGCTTTATTATAGGCTGTCTGGGTTCTTTGATGTCATGTCTTTTGACTTTTAATTGTTTTTAACATGTGTGTTGGCTTTGTATTCAATAAAATTATTATTTCTGTATTAGTGTCTGGTGATCCCCAATTTTTGGTCTGCAGCTTTCTCTCTGTTTGTATTGTATAAATTTTGTACAGACCTTGGGTGTATCCCTCTACATATATTGTGGTGCCCTCCTAAACAAATTTGGTAGTTGGAAATAATTACAAGAGCGTTAGGTTTTTGCAAATGCCAGACTCTCTCCACAACAACGGCCAGGCACCCTGACTCAACATATCACCAAAAATTGCACCAAACCCAACGGATCCAGTGGAATCAGTGAATGACGAAATCTCCTGACTAGAAGCCTCCAAACCGAACTGACCAACCATTGAATGACAAAAGGAATTGTTTTCATACCAGGATCTCCGCATGAAGGGAACGAGTTATGCGGATTCTATTATCAGGATGCCTGGCCCTCCTCGATGACAAAAATAGATGCTCAGAGAACACTCTGCCCATGAGGATGACTCTACACGCAAAAACCAGGAAACCCAAAAGCAATTGGATTTAAGAAAGGGTTACCTTCTTAACTGAACAAAGACTATCAAAGAGGGCTTTGAACTTAGAATTTCTTTCAGGAGGTAACCGGAAAACCATAGACTGAGTATCAGTTTCATTACCTAAGAAGGATAACACACAAGTAGGGCCCTAGATTTTTTTTTCAAGGAAAAAATAACCCAACATTTTTCCATGAGGAGTTTAAAAGTACCTAGTAATTGTTGGCATTCACCCGATGCATTACGACCGACGAAAAGGAAATCGTCCAAGTAATGAGTAACAAATCTGGAACCAGTTTCATACCACACAATCCATTCAAGAAAAGTACTAAACAATTCAAAATAATGGCACAATATGGAACAACCCATAGGGAGGCACGTTTCAAAAGAGTACTTGCCATTAACCGATCAACCTAGGAGATAATAACAGTCCGGATGCACAGGAAAAAGGCGAAAAGCAGATTCAATATCAGCTTGCTAACAGTGCTCTGACCCCAGTATCTCTGATCAGCCAAACGGCTCTATCAAAAGAGACATAAGACACTGAGGCATCTTCAAGGGGAATACCATAATTTACTGACTTAATGTTAGGATGAGACAGATGATTTATTAGATGGAATTTTCCAGGCTGCTTTTTGTGGACCACCCCAATGGAGGAAACTGGTAAATTAGAATATGGAAGGGAACTGAAAGGGCCAACCATTCTACCCAATGAAACCTCTTAAACAACTCGTCCCTTAAAACGTCTGGGTATTTTACTGTCGAATTTCATTTATGTAAGAATATTGGGGAACTGTTATATTGAAAGGGGATGAAAAAAATATGTAAATCCATATCTAATTTGACCTGCCGCAGATTTGTTGGGGCAAAGATCTAGCCACGGCCATGCTCGCTGGAGTCTTTGGGTTGTTTGTGTTGGCTTCCAGGGCAATCTAGATGGAGGTCGAGGGCAACGGAAAGCAGAGTGACCTCCCACACAGGAAGAGCATTCGTGCTTGCATAATCCATAGAATTGTCAGTAACCTTCATTGAAGAGCCAGCATTCTCCCGGTCACCGGATGGCCAATGAATCAAGGGACCTTGTGTAGATCCTGACGCAATAAATGGGGCAAGAAAGGGATTCTGTTTTGGAGCTGTCATGAGTTGTAACCAGACGTCAGTTGAACGAACACCCCAACCGATATTAGTGTGTAAGGAAAGATAAGAGTTGAAAATAAGGTCAAGCTAGATGAAGAGCTCCAAACAACACTCAGGGAAAGTCTTGTAACCAATTATGAAAATTCTTGCAACTTTTGGTTTCCTATCATAAACCAAATCATTCTTTACCCACGGTATGCTGATCAACAGATATTAGTGACCATGTAACTAAATAAGCATTATTCTATATTTTTGGTTTGGTTGTTTCATCTAAGTCAGAACCCAGCTGTGTTACCCCGCAGAAGATGGCATCTTTATAAATACTGGTATGATAAGCAGGAACCTAAAAATTGGTAAATTACATTGCAGTGCTAGGTGGTCCTCCAGTGCCTTAAGGGACAGAACTAGTGGTAACCCAGCTACTGCCCCCCAAACTCCGTTAAATTGAGACTCACCAGTAGAAGTTGGTGCCTTCAAGCTTGTATGAATGTAATTTTTGGCAGGCTTTGCATGGTGCAGAACTTTTATTAGTGTAGGAGTACAACTACATGAAAATTTGAACAGAATGTGCATGGTATGAGGCCCACCTTTATGTCTACCGTAATAGAGGGTGTACTGTATTGGAGTCCCTCTTGCATCACATTTTTTGGCTTTTCTTGTTTCCTTCATAAACTACACTGAAATTTTAAAGTTTTTACTAAAAATTTCAATTTTGGTATACTTTAAATTATTATTTAAAAAATCCTTTTTAAATTTTGCGTTATATGCAAGACATTATACAGAAAAGAATAATTCTTAACATGTTTTTTCTGTAAACTCCAACTTTTTGTCAATTTTGAATGTTTTATTGTCAGTCCTTAAAGTGGAGTAAAATTGTGACACCATTGTTCTCAGTAGCGATTTGGGAATCAGAGATGCTTCCAGGGGTCTTCCCCATGCTGCTTTTCCTCTATTCATCACTTTTTCCATCCATTTCAATATTTTCACTGCCAGCCAGAACTCTTTGGAGGGTCTGCTGGAAAAATGCTTGGAAATCCCATTGACTCCCATTATACTCGTTACTCGAAAAGAGCATTCAAGCACTAGGAATTGCTCAGTTCAGATAATGAACATCCGAGTATTTTAGTGCTCACTCATCTCAAATAATAATTCAAATTAGGCTTGCAGTGGTAGTAAATTGAGGTGATTGGGGCAAATAGCATCTGAGGGATAATTACTATTGCAAATTACTGTATATACTTGTGAATAAGCTGAGTTTTTAAGCACTTTTTTGTGCTGAAAATGCCCCCCTCAGCTTTTAGCTTATACACGAGTCATTGTCCCAGAAGCTGGCGGGGAAGGGGGAGCAGCGGATCAGTGGGTCACAGGAGGCAGGAGCTGGCGGGGAGGAGGAGCGGCAGAGCAGCAGGTCACAGGATGCAGGAGCCGGTGGCTGTGGCTGTAACTGTGCCCGCTGCTAAAGAGAAATGAATATTTACTGCAATGGCAATGAGTATTACTTTCTCTTATAGCGCATGCACAGTTACAGCGGCAGCCACCGTCTTCCAGCAGAAGTAAAGAAAAACCTCCTACTTACCTTCCCTGCACGCCCTTGCAGCATCTTATTGTTCCGGCTTCCAGAAGCTCCTGTGGCTGAGTGATCATGTGTCCCAGCTGAGTGGAGAGAGGTGAATATTCATTACCTTAATGAGCGGAGTCACATGATCGCTCGGCTGCAGGTGCTGCTGGAAGCCGGAACAACAAAATGCTGTGAGGGTGCGCAGTGAAGGTAAGTAGGAGGTTTTTTTAATTTTTTTAGGCTTTTTTCATGGGGGCCATGCATACAAGGATAGGGATGAGGCACTATGCATACAAGGATAGGAATGAAGAGCCATGCATACCAGGACAGGGATGAGGAGCCATGCAGACAAGGACGGGGATAAGGAGCCATGCATGCAAGGATGGGGATAAGGAACCATGTATACCAGAATTGGGATTAGGAGACAATGCATACCCGGCTTATACTCGAGTCAATACATTTTCCCAGTTTTTCGTGGCAAAATTAGGTGCCTCGGCTTATGCTTGGGTCAGGCTTCTACTCGAGTATATACAGTTTAAGCCTTAATGTAAAACATATTTTTACCAGCTGCAGATTATCAACATCATATCATTTTTATTTTTTTAACAAAATCATTTAATTAACATTGAGCAGAATTAACTTAAACATATTGGTTTGGCCTCCACAACTGTCTCAGTTTCTCATTTGTCTCCTTGGAACATTCATGGCCCCTAGCGGTTGACATTCAAAATCAAGAGAAACTGGTCAATTCCAACATGGGGATTCAGAAGTATTTTTCATTTTAGCTCTGCTACTTGTTATTTTTACCCATAAAAATGATCACCATGCACAACAGCAAGTTTTAGTTTCTAAATGGTGGACACGATACATAGACGACTTTTTTTGGTTGCAAATGGAAGTGGCCATGCAAAATTACAGAAACAACACTAGCATTGGCTATTGACTCCTTCTGATAATTACGGCTTAGTTCTATTTAGTTAAAGGGACGTTCTGCAATAACAGTCATCCTATGAACAAGAGGGGCGCTGGTTCAGGACAAAACAAAACTTTCTTATAACCTCAGACAACTCTGATAAAGGATTTGTCTCATTGTGACCATTCCTTTGAAACTGATAATTATCTCATGATAATCTATGAAATTCTAGGCTATCCCTGGCTAAAAAAAGTTCTGGTATCAGAGTTTCTCTTTCATGACGTCACATTACCCTAATGAAATAATCAAGAAACTAACAACAACAACTGGAACACAATTGCGAAGTTGAACGAAATTTATTGGTTATTTTAAATTTTTGTGGAAATTCAAAAGCTGAAAAGTGGGGCGTGCAATATTGTTCGGCCCCTATACTTTCAGTGCAGCAAACTCACTCCAGAAGTTCATTGTGGATCTCTGGATGATCCAATGTTGTCCTAGATGCCTAATGATGATAAATATAATCCACCTGTGTGTAATCAAGTCTCCGTATAAATGCACCTGCTCTGTGATAGTCTCAGGGTTTTGTTTGAAGCACAGAGAGCATCATAAAGACCAAGGATCACAACAGGCAGGTCCGTGATACTGTTGTGGAGAAGTTTAAAGCCGGATTTGGATACAAAATGATTTCCAAAATGTTAAATATTCCAAGGAGCACTGTGCAAGCGATCATATTGATATGGAAGGAGTATCATACCACTGCAAATCTACCAAGACCCGGCCGTCCCTCTAAACTTTCATCTCAAACAAGGAGAAGACTGATCAGAGATGCAGCCAAGAGGCCCATGATCACTCTGGATGAACTGCAGAGATCTACAGCTGAGGTGGGACAGTCTGTCCATAGGACAACAATCAGTCGTACACTGCACAAATCTGGCCTTTATGGAAGAGTGGCAAGAAGAAAGCCATTTCTCAAAGATATCTATAAAAAGTGTTGTTTAAAGTTTGCAACAAGCCACCTGGGAGACACACCAAACATGTGGAAGAAGGTGCTCTGGTCAGATGAAACCAAAATCGAACGTTTTGGCAACAATGCCAAACGATATGTTTGGCGTAAAGGCAACACAGCTCATCACCCTGAACACATCATCCCCACTGTCAAACATGGTGGTGGCAGCATCATGGTTTGGGCCTGCTTTTCTTCAGCAGGGACAGGGAAGATGGTTAAAAATTGATGGGAAGATGGATGGAGCCAAATACAGGACCGTTCTTGAAGAAAACGTGTTGGAGTCTGTAAAAGACCTGAGACTGGGACGAAGATTTGTCTTCCAACAAGACAATGATCCCAAACATAAAGCAAAATCTACAATGAAATGGTTCACAAATAAACGTATCTAGGTGTTAGAATGGCCAAGTCACAGTCCAGACCTCAATCCAATCGGGAATCTGTGGAAAGAGCTGAAAACTCAAGTCCCCTCTATAATTTGTACTAATAACAACCAAAGAAAAGTCCAAAGTACAGATATTTTAATCTCTCTACAATGAAGCTCTTTGTTGTGTCTTCCCTCTCTGATGGGACATTGTCTCGGTCTACAAGTAAAGAAGAATTTTCCAACATCTGAAAAAAGTTAAATTAAATCTAAATCTTAACTTTTCTGCCACCAATATAGTGGAAATTGTTAGAAGAAATGTTAGAAGAAAACTCGATCATTCCTTTTTTGGCCCTGTAGAACTTGGTTACAAAACATATCGTTTGATAGCCTTCGTCGAGAGAAGCTTCAGCTTGGAGATTGAGGAGATTGAGATGCATCAAAGTTCTAGAAGACCGTTTACCATAGTAATAGTTGTCAAGAAAAATCTATTCTTCCCACAAAAAGGATTTGATAAAGTCTCAAAAGACTTGAGATCTTAAGTTGGGTTTGCAACCATTTCCAAAACAAATTTGCTTTTCAACCCTTTATTTCTTCACTTTTTGGATTATTTAGTAATCTTAGACCTTCAATCAACTCTGCCCGTCCTTGGTGACATTTGGTCTCGGTACCTCTTACAAGAATCCCTATTGAAATCCTTCCCTGAAAAGACCTTTTTTGCTATTTCTCGATCAGTCAGGAAACCTTTTCTTTACGTGTGACCAGATTGCCACATACTAAGGACTGTTCCATTCTTCCTGCCAAAAGTTTTCTCAGTTGCCAACCTTAATTAAGAAATGTTTCAGCGAGCCAGCTCTGTTTTCTTCACGAAACAAACAACAAAGATCTTTACACTTCGTTCTTGTCAAAAAAGAGTTGTTCTATTAACACATTGAAAAGATCAAGTTCTGAAACAGCAGGGTTGTATTTCAACACCATGGACCTAGAAATGATGTTATAGGGGTCATCAACCCATGATTTATATAAATAAATAAAAAACATCCTGCATTCTTTAAATAATAAAGTATATGATACTCACCTTGCTCATCCCCTGTTGCTCCACTTCCAAAGTTGCTTGGGTCCCCCGGCTGATGCTGCAGCCAATCACCAGCAAAAGCAGCGCCTAAAATCTTTCCATATGGCCGAGTTTCAACCCATTAATGATGCAGACAATTTTCATTTTTGTGTTTATATTTTTTCTTTCCATTTTTTAATTTTTGGTCAATTTTATCATATGGGGGCTTATTTTTTGATGGGCGAGTTCTAATTTTCAATGTCATCATTGAGTTTACCATATAATGTACTGAAAAGTGAGGAAAAAAGCTCCAAAAGGGGTAAAAATTGTTGCAAAGAAAAAAATTAGGTCATTGTTTTTTTGGGGAATTAACCTGGTAACATCTCCAGCCCTGTACGATTGTGGCGATACCTTACTGGTCTAAGGTTGTATTAGTTTAGTACCTTAAAAAATGTTATATTTATAAAAAAAGAAAAAAAAAAGAAAAATTGAATGGTCTTGCCATTTTCTGAGACACATAACGTTTTTATTTTTCCACCTATGGTTCTGTCTGAGTTCTTGTCTTCTGTGTGCCGAGCTGTAGTATTTGCTGATACCATTTTGGGGTATATACTATGTTTTGAAAGCTTTTTATTGCATTTTTTGTGGGAGGTGCAGGAACCAAAAAATAGTAATTAGTCGGTTAAATTTTTTGTTACTTAATGATATTTCTCAAAACAATTTTATATATTAATGGATTAGACTTAAGGAAGCGGCGATACCAAATATATACATTTTTTCCCTTTTTTTAAACTGGGAAAATTTGGGGTGATTTAAATTTGTATTTTTTTAATTAGTTTAGTCCCTATAGAGAACATGAATTTGCCGTTATTTGATCACTTCTTCTTTTTACTACTCCATTGCAGTATATAGTGAAAATCACTGTGTTCTATGAAGCCAATTCTATTCCTGGGCTTCCCAGGAGTACCAAGATGGCAGCGAAAGCGGTCTTTAACGTCACGGATGGAGAAGTTATTGAGCGGGATTGCACAGCTTAAATACAGGTGGCAGAAATTAAATGGTTAACAGCAGCGATCAGACCTAATGCCGATTACTGCTACCTGAGGCAGATGTTGGGTGTGTAACACAGCCGGTATCTGCCTTGTAGGGAGCGGGTTCAGCCCCTGAGCCTGCTGCTTAGACCCTGAATAGCTCTATGATGGATCCATCATGGAGCATGAAGGGGTTAAGGAAGGCTCAGTTTTGCAATAGCTGGATAGACACATGTTGGAGAAATAGTTAAAATGTGCTAAACCAGCAGTCTCCACAAATCACTAACCCAGGAGTTATATTACAAAAGTCAAAACAAGACCTGGCAGTCTGATCACAGTCGGGTGCCCTAAATGTTATTGCTTCCAGCAGCAAAAGTGGATTCTTCACACGGCCCAGTGCAAGAATCTCCAAAGTAAAAATATTCATGTGCACTTCATAGCTGCCGGATAACACACCCTGATGGACCAGAATAAAAAAAAATCCCTTTAAAGCCTGCCTGGAAGGATTTTTTGTAGATTTCACATGTAGAAGAATTTTTGTTTCTCGAGAAAATAGTGAGAGTAAAGAACTCCTAAGTGGTAACATTTAGCAGTTATATCACTATTTTAGTTTCCATTTAAAGAAGCCCTCCTCCTCCTCTTCCTCA
This sequence comes from Ranitomeya imitator, assembly GCF_032444005.1. NCBI lineage: Eukaryota > Metazoa > Chordata > Amphibia > Anura > Dendrobatidae > Ranitomeya > Ranitomeya imitator. The sequence goes on from NC_091282.1 coordinate 34,375,083, forward strand.
TCCCATCAAAGTTTGCGTCATCATATTATATAGCGCTGTGTACTTACAATTGCTCATTTTCCCTTTCTACCCGGCTAATGCTTCTCTTTTCTCTTCTCTGTGTAGAAATAGGACGTTTCTTTTCTCTGCATGAATCATTGCCCCCCTTCAACTCCTGACCCAGCTGCTCCCTCCTCCCTCTGGCGGGAACTTATGACTCATGCAGGGAAAAGAGACTTCCTGTTTCTACATATAGTGGAGAAAGTAGAAGAATTATCTGGGTAGAAAGGGAAAATGAGCAATTGTAAGTGCACAGTGCTGTATAATATATTAAAACGATAAAACTTTGATGGGAGGAGGAAGATGAGGAGGATTAAGGCTTCTTTAAGTGGTAGTTCTTTTAAAGTAAAACTTCAAAAACTAGTTTTAGCAAAACACCACACAAAAAAAACCTAACGGTGTCTTCAAACTGGGTATTTGAGCAGTTTTTACAGCAGAAACAGATCATAAGTCCTTCAATAGCCAACTTCTCTGATTTTGGGGTCTTCCTAAAATAAATTAAGTGTGAGTACACCCAAAAAGAGGTAGAAGACCATAGTAAATTCATTAAAAAAAGATACAAATAAATCTTGGACTCCATGCAAGGAACCATAACAGGAGTTTGCTTAGTTGCCTCTGAGATCCTCAGTCTCAGCATCCAGTCCAGACCTCCTTGGCCAGATCAGGACATTGTTCACTTCTACAGCCAACATCTTCAGCCTATCTGAAATGTGATGACATTGTTGCGTCATGGACATAGTATTATCACAGGAACAAGTAATGTCGGACTGTTCCACCACTAGGGTGGCAATGCAAAAGTGAAGTCTCTCCTAGTCCGGCTGCCACCGAGGAATGGATTGGACAGCACAAATCTTTTGCTCATCTCCACTTTGTATGTCCTTGTCATGTTCTTCTACATTTCTTCTGGGTTCTCTGGTTTTGGGACTTGCGCCCTTCATTGTTTGACCTTCTGCTCATCTCCACTTTGTATGTCCTTGTCATGTTCTTCTACATTTCTTCTGGGTTCTCTGGTTTTGGGACTTGCGCCCTTCATTGTTTGACCTTCTGCTCATCTCCACTTTGTATGTCCTTGTCATGTTCTTCTACATTTCTTCTGGGTTCTCTGGTTTTGGGACTTGCGCCCTTCATTGTTTGACCTTCTGCCACTTCATTGTTTGACCTTCTGCTCATCTCCACTTTGTATGTCCTTGTCATGTTCTTCTACATTTCTTCTGGGTTCTCTGGTTTTGGGACTTGCGCCCTTCATTGTTTGACCTTCTGCCTCTTCTGTACAGGCAAAATCAAAATGTGGAAGGAAACACTGATGGGATTAGAAGATGCCAAATTAAAGGAGGGGCTGCAAAAACTGTAAGGGGTCTCCATATATCGTGTGTCCTTTAACATGTCGGTGTCTTCCTATAAGGAAGAGGAACCTTCCGACCTCTTCAGAGACCAGGACCTCAGTGTAAATATCACTTCTTATCTCCATAAAAGCTATGATAAACTCTATTAGCAAAAACAAAAAAACTTTCCAAAAAGTTTCTGCATACTACAGTGTGCCATGGTGGTGCCGTGTTTTGGGGATTGGGCGCAGTTCAAGCACCCGTGACACCTTCCCAATGATCAGGTCAAAAGAGCACACTGAGTATAGTGCCCCAGAGACCAAAACACTCACCCCCTAATAAACCCGAGACCACCAAGAGTCATCTGAAAATGAACGATTGTTTCAAACAAGTTTTTAAGTTAAAATATTTTGTTTAAAAATTGTGGGTTTTTTAACTAAATTAAAAAAAAATCTTGCAATTTTTATAAAACTTACATGATCTAATATTAGACCCCAGCATGCTCCAATATGGACAAAGGTCATTGTGAAGGAAGAGGAGGAGGAGGTGAGCTGTGACATCACCTATTGTGAATGGCAGATGCTGCGTTATCTACTGTATATATAGGTGTTATCAGTCATTGTACAGGAGGAGGAGGTGAGCTGTGACATCACCTATTGTGAATGGTGGATCCTGTGTTATCTACTGTATATAGAGGTGTTATCAGTCATTGTATAGGAGGAGAAGGTGAGCTGTGACATCACTTATTGTGAATGGCAGATGCTGTGTTATCTACTGTATATAGAGGTGTTATCAGTCATTGCACAGGAGGAGGAGGTGAGCTGTGACATCACCTAATGTGAATGGTGGATCCTGTGTTATCTACTGTATATAGAGGTGTTATCAGTCATTGTACAGGAGGAGGAGGTGAGCTGTGACATCACCTATTGTGAATGGTGGATCCCATGTTATCTACTGTATATAGAGGTGTTATCAGTCATTGTACAGGAGGGGGAGGTGAGTTGTGACATCACCTATTGTGAATGATGGATCCTGTGTTATCTACTGTATATAGAGGTGTTATCAGTCATTGTATAGGAGGGGGAGGTGAGCTGTGACATCACCTATTGTGAATGATGGATCCTGTTTTATCTACCGTATATAGAGGTGTTATCAGTCATTGTACAGGAGGAGGAGGTGAGCTGTGATATCACCTATTGTGAATGTTGGATCCTGTGTTAACACCTCTATATACAGTAGATATCAGTCATTGTACAGGAGGAGGAGGTGAGCTGTGACATCACCTATTGTGAATGGTGGATTCTGTGTTATCTACTGTATATAGAGGTGTTATCAGTCACTGTACAGGAGGGGGAGGTGAGCTGTGACATCACCTATTGTGAATGATGGATCCTGTGTTAGCTACAGTTTATATTTGTGTTCCTTTCTTAGATAATAATAATGTTAAGTCATGTATTTTGAAGTATGAGTAGATTTAAACAATCGATCATTATTGGATAACACGTTAAGTTCTTATTTTCTACCAGACCATCGGTAGCAGAATATAAACAACCTTCTCTTCTGACGCTAGATATTTACTCATGTCAATCTCTATTTGGAACAGGATTCATTTTTCCTTAATGACCCAAAAGTGTAGAAAATGTGACCTACTTTGCAAATATAATATGTTCAGCCTCCAACACACATCCTTAATCAGGGGCCCCTGGAGACACATGAACCTAATGTGCCATGGTAATATCGCCAGACTTCCACAGTGTGTAAGATGTCAGTCCCGAGAGGATTTCTTCAAGATTAGCTGCAAAAAGACAAAACACATGAAGCACAAGGATTATAAAAGGTAAATGACAATCCACTTCTGGAATGCACAAGCAGATGGTCCAGGAGGGCATGTACACGTGGCATTTAAAGGGGCACATTTGCCTAAAATAAGATGCAAGATGACGCTCCCGTAGACTTCAAAGACTTCAAAGACATATTTAAAGCCTTCCTTCTTTTTGATGTTCTTAAAGAAATGAGTTTCAGAAGCAGAAAAGTTTTGCGGCTGAATTTAGCAGCTAGACACGACGCATATTTCCTGTCAGTCCCTTTAACACTTGAAATCTCGACTCTACGTCAAAAGAGCTGCTAATCAGAACAGTCTCCCATCTGGTCAGCAGGACCATGTCGTATAGGCTTGTCTGTGGGAGTGTTTGAAGATATAATGGATATTTTTAAGATGTTTTGTTTGAAAGGAGACGGTACGAAAAAGACAAATTTACGAAAAGGTTCTCCTCTTTTTAAAGGGAAAGTGCCCCTAAATGTTTTTTCTTGACTTAAGAGAGTTTTCCCTAGAGTTATCCCAAGGGCTATCCCAAGAATTATCCCAAGAGTTATACCAATAGTTATCCCAAACGTTTTCCCAAGGGTTTTCCCAAGAGTTTTCCCAAGGGTTATCCCAAGAGTTATCCAAAGTGTTATCCCAAGAATTATTCCAAGGATAATCCCAAGAGTTATCCCAAGCATTATCCAAAGAGTTATCCCAATAGTTATCCCAAGAGTTATCCAAAGTGTTATCCCAAGAATTATTCCAAGGATAATCCCAAGGGTTATCACAAGACTTATCCCAAGGGTTATCCCAAGCCTAATCCGAAGCATTATCCAAAGAGTTATCCCAAGAGTTGTCCCAAAGGTTATCCCAAGGGTTATCCCAAGAGTTATCCCAAGAGTTTTCCCAAGGGTTATCCCAAGAATTATCCCAAGTATTCTCCCAAGAGTTATCCCAAGCATTATCCAAAGAGTTATCCCAAGAGTTATCCAAAGTGTTATCCCACAAATTATTCCAAGGATAATCCCAAGGGTTATCCCAAGCCTAATCTGAAGCGTTATCCAAAGAGTTATCCCATGAGTTGTCCCAAAGGTTTATCCCAAGGGTTATCTCAATAGTTATCATAAGGGTTATCCCAAGCATTATTCAAAGAGTTATCCCAAGCGTTATCCAAAGTGTTATCCCAAGAGTTATCCCAAGCTTTATCCCAAACGTTATACCAAGCATTATCCACAGAGTTATCCCAAGGGTTATCCCAAGAATTGTCCCAAGAGTTATCCCAAGAGGTATCCCAGAGGTTATCCCAATAGTTATCCCAAGAGTTATCCCAAGGGTTATCCCAAGAATTATCATAAGGGTTATCCCAAGCGTTATCCCAAGCATTATTCAAAGAGTTATTCCAAGAGTTATCCCAAGATTTATCCCAAGCATTATCCAAAGCATTATCCAAAGCGTTATCCCAAGCGTTATCCCAAACATTATCCAAAGAGTTATCCCAAGAGTTATCCCAAGAGTTATCCCAAGAGTTATCCCAAGGGTTATCCCAAGAATTATCCAAAGAGTTATCCCAAGAGTTATCCCAAGAGTTATCCCAAGGGTTATCCCAAGAGTTATCTGAGAGCTGACAGATTCTCTAAATAGAACCACACAGGAGAGCTGACAGATCCTCTATATAGAACCACACAGGAGAGCTGACCGATCCTCTATATAGAACCACACAGGAGAGCTGACAGATCCTCTATATGGAACCACACAGGAGAACTGATAGATCTTCTATATATTACACCACTCAAGCAGGGCTGGGATGAGGTATTTTGGTGCACTAGGCAGATGAAGCCAATGGCCCCTCCTAACCACTGATGAACAATCAGCCCCCAAGTAAAGGAATGGGTCAGAGATTAACATACCTCCAATCTGCCTCCGAAGGGTCCCGTAGCAAGCTCTGACAACCACTTCCACTACAATTGTTACCTTTTTCACTCATATAGTGCTGGGCAGCCCGCCTTATCTAATAGTATGGGCGTCATTAATAGGCTGTAAACCAGGCACTGTGCATCACACAAAACAAAAAAAGCACGCTATTATACTGAGAAAAAACAAGGGTTTGGAGGACTATTTTGACCAGGAAAGAAGTCAAATTGGTTAATTCAGTGACATACGTCTTCATTTACACGAAAAATCATGTTGACAAAATGCATAAATAAACACTAAAATCTTCCAAAATGGAATAATTTAATAGCTTTTGGTGAAAATGTAAGATGTTGTAATATTGCCTTGAGTTATGACTCACTCCTTCCAAAGAACATGCTGTTTGCAATTTTTTGATTTCTTTATAAGCTTTTAACAGTTGAAAAAAGAAAAAGGTTGTCAGGTCACCTTCGGTGAGATTAGCACATATCATTGTTATTCTAAAGAGTGATACTTTGTAACAAGGCCAAAAGAAACAATACCAAATCAGTAATAAACCAAAAATACAAAAAAAAATAATTACGACCACGGGGCAGAGATCACGGGAGGGAACGATCCAATCTGTAACTGTTCTTCCACAGAGCCAATAAAAATAACAATAGCTCGAGGTTCTTACTTTATAAGTTAATGTTCTCCTGGATGACCAGCTTTCTTAGCTAGGTAATAAAGGAAGGACGTGCCACTGCTCAGCAAACCGAGAAGCCTGGCAACAAACCATGCCTATCACAATCAAAGGTTGCCAATTTTACAAAATTCCATTAGATCATGTTATACTTTGGTGCCAAGATCTGAGTCTCAAAAAATTGATGCTACAAGATTTATACATCTGACCATAGACCCATGTGCACAGGTTTATGTACACATAGGTAGATGTACATGAACCAGAAAAGAGTGAAATAACACTGTCTAGTGACTTCAAAAATAATTCTCATAATTACAACACATCAATGAAAGTTACATTTCCCTCCAACATTAAGAAGGCCTCTATATAGAACCGCACAGGAGAGCTGACAGATCCTGTATATAGAACCGCACAGGAGAGCTGACAGATCCTGTATATAGAACCGCACAGGAGAGCTGACAGATCCTCTATAAAGGACCACACAGGAGAGCTGACAGATCCTCTATATAGAATCACACAGGAGAGCTGACAGATCCTGTATATATAACCACACAGGAGAGCTGACAGATCCTCTCTATAGAACCACACAGGAGAGCTGACAGATCCTCTATAAAGGACCACACAGGAAAGCTGACAGATCCTCTATAAAGGACCACACAGGAAAGCTGACAGATCCTCTATAAAGGACCACACAGGAGAGCTGACAGATCCTCTCTATAGAACCACACAGGAGAACTGGCAGATTCTCAGTATAAAACCACACAGGAGAGCTGACAGATCCAGTATATATAACCACACAGGAGAGCTGACAGATCCTGTATATATAACCACACAGGAGAGCTGACAGATCCCCTAAATAGACCCACACAGGAGAGCTGACAGATCCTCTATAAAGGACCACACAGGAGAGCTGACAGATCCTCTAAATAGACCCACACAGGAGAGCTGACAGATCCTCTATAAAGGACCACACAGGAGAGCTGATAGATCCTCTATATAGAACCACACAGGAGAGCTGACAGATCCTCTATATAGAACTACACCGGAGAGCTAACAGATCCTCTATAAAGGACCACACAGGAGAGCTGACAGATCCTCTAAATAGAACCACACAGGAGAGCTGACAGATCCTCTATAAAGGACCACACAGGAGAGCTGACGATCCTCTATATAGAACCACACAGGAGAGTTGACAGATCCTCTATATGGAACCACACAGGAGAGCTGACAGATCCTCTAAATAGAACCACACAGGAGAGCTGATAGATCCTCTATATAGAACCACACAGGAGAGCTGACAGATCCTCTATATAGAACCACACAGGAGAGCTGACAGATCCTCTATAAGGGACCAAACAGGAGAGCTGACAGATCCTCTATATAGAACCACACAGGAGAGCTGACAGATCCTCTATAAGGGACCACACAGGAGAGCTGACAGATCCTCTATATAGAACCACACAGGAGAGCTGACAGATCTTCTAAATAGAGCCACACAGGAGAGCTGACAGATCCTCTATATAGAGCCACACAGGAGAGCTGAAAGATCATCTGTATAAAACCACACAGGAGAGCTGACAGATCCTCTATATAGAACCACACAGGAGAGCTGACAGATCCTCTATATAGAACCACACAGGAGAGCTGACAGATCCTCTATATGGAACCACACAGGAGAGCTGACAGATCCTCTATATGGAACCACACAGGAGAGCTGATAGATCCTCTATATAGAACCACACAGGAGAGCTGACAGATACTCTATATAGAACCACACAGGTGAGCTGACAGATCCTCTATATAGAACCACACAGGAGAGCTGACAGATCCTCTATATAGAACCACACAGGAGAGCTGACAGATCCTCTGTATAGAACCACACAGGAGAGCTGACAGATTCTCTAAATAGAACCACACAGGAGAGCTGACAGATCCTCTATATAGAACCACACAGGAGAGCTGACAGATCCTCTATATAGAACCACACAGGAGAGCTGACATATCCTCTATATAGAACCACACAGGAGAGCTGACAGATTCTCTAAATAGAACCACACAGGAGAGCTGACAGATCCTCTATATAGAACCACACAGGAGAGCTGACCGATCCTCTATATAGAACCACACAGGAGAGCTGACAGATCCTCTATATGGAACCACACAGGAGAACTGATAGATCTTCTATATATTACACCACTCAAGCAGGGCTGGGATGAGGTATTTTGGTGCACTAGGCAGATGAAGCCAATGGCCCCTCCTAACCACTGATGAACAATCAGCCCCCAAGTAAAGGAATGGGTCAGAGATTAACATACCTCCAATCTGCCTCCGAAGGGTCCCGTAGCAAGCTCTGACAACCACTTCCACTACAATTGTTACCTTTTTCACTCATATAGTGCTGGGCAGCCCGCCTTATCTAATAGTATGGGCGTCATTAATAGGCTGTAAACCAGGCACTGTGCATCACACAAACTTGTGTGATTGGCGTCCTATGCAAGCCTCATTTATGTGTATTTTTTATTTGGCAGCCACCTCCTCCATGAATTGGTAGGTTTGTGTGTGGCTGTTTTCATCAGTAGTTGGCACCTGTGCTGCCCCTGCCTTTATCATGGGGGTCTGCTGCTTCTTGCTAGTGCATTTGTAATCTGACTTGGTGTTGGTATGTCTGTGACTTTTTTTGGTATGATTTTTTACTTTTTATCCTTTAGTGAACTGACAAATGCAGTTTGCAACAAACTGATGGTAGATGTGGTGCCATATTCTTGTACTGATGGTGGTTCTCATGCCAAATTCCTGACTGATGGTGTTTCTGGTGACTTATTCCTGTACTGATGGGGATTCTGGTGATGTACTCATACACGTGATAGTTGTCTTGGTGCTATATTCATGTACTACTTAGTGTTATGGTGATGAATTCATGTTATGATGATGGTTTTGATGCTATGTTCCTCAACAGAACCATCACCACCACTACATGTATAAGAAAATAAAATCATTCTCAGTACATAAATAGAACACCAGAGTCATAAACAGTACATAAATACATCACCAAAACCATAATCAATAAATAAATAGATCACTAGATCCAAGATCAGTACTTGAATACATCACAATAACCACCATCAGTACCATCATTATATTAATGAGTCAGGAGAACCTCAATCAGTACATAAATACATAACAAAAACCACTGTCAGTAAATAAATACATAAGTACCATCATCTGTACAAGTATTCATCACCAAAACCACTATCAGTACATGAATACATCACCAAGCTTAGTACAGCGAAAAATTGTATTGTCAAGTCAGGCCCAGGTACATTTGTATCTTGTGAACCTACACCTCCCAGTGTCTCCTTAACAAAGGTAATGATATGCTGGAAGTTGCTGTTATCAGTCTTTATCAGACTGCGGACCATACAGGAATCACAGTATTGATGAGACGAAGTCAGTATCAGCCAGATACCTTATAGGTGACATCTTCTCTGATGAAGTCATTTCTTTTTGTCATCCTCTATATACTACACCACACGGGACCCATCCTCTATATACTACACCACACGGGACCCATTCTCTATAATACTACACCACACGGGACCCATCCTCTATATACTACACCACATGGAACACATCCTCTATACAATACACCACATGGGACACCTCTCCTATATATACTACACCACACGGGACACATCCTCTATATACTACACCACACGGGACACATCCTCTATATACTACACCACACGGGACACATCCTCTTTATAATACACCACACGGGACACATCCTCTATATACTACACCACACGGGACACATCCTCTATATAATACACCACACGGGACCCATCCTCTATATACTATACCACACGGGACCCATTCTCTATAATACTACAACACACGGGACCCATCCTCTATATACTACACCTCACGGCACACATCCTATATATACTACACCACACGGACCCATCCTCTATATACTACACCTCACGGCACACATCCTATATATACTACACCACACAGACCCATCCTCTATATACTACACCACACGGCCCACATCCTATATATACACTACACCACACGGGACACATCCTCTATATACTACACCACACGGGACACATCCTCTATATACTACACCACACGGGACACATCTTCTATATACTACACCACACGGGACACATCCTCTATATACTACACCACACGGGACACATCCTCTATATACTACACCACACTGGACACATCCTCTATATACTACACCACACGGGACACATCCTCTATATACTACACCACACGGCCCACATCCTATATATACTACACCACACTGGACACATCCTCTATATACTACACCACACAGGACACATCCTCTATATACTACACCACACGGGACACATCCTCTATATACTACACCACACGGGACACATCCTCTATATACTACACCACACGGGACACATCTTCTATATACTACACCACACGGGACACATCCTCTATATACTACACCACACGGGACACATCCTCTATATACTACACCACACGGGACACATTCTCTATATACTACACCACACGGGACACATCCTCTATATACTACACCACACGGGACACATCCTCTATATACTACACCACACGGGACACGTCTTCTATATACTACACCACACGGGACACATCCTCTATATACTACACCACACGGGACACCCTCTATATACTACACCACACGGGACACATCCGCTATATACTACACCACACGGGACACATCCTCTATATACTACACCACACGGGACACATCCTCTATATACTACACCACACGGGACACATCCTCTATATACTACACCACACGGGATACAACCTCTATATACTGCACCACACGGGACACATCCTCTATATACTACACCACACGGGAAACGTCCTCTATATACTACACCACACAGGACACATCCTCTATATACTACACCACACGGGACACATCCTCTATATACTACACCACACAGGACACATCCTCTATAGACTACACCACGCAGGATACAACCTCTATATACTGCACCACACGGGACACATCCTCTATATACTACACCACACGGGAAACGTCCTCTATATACTACACCACACAGGACACATCCTCTATATAGTACACCACACGGGACACATCCTCAATATACTACACCACACGGGACACATCCTCTATATACTACACCACACAGGACACATCCTCTATATACTACACCACATATCCTCTATATACTAGACCACACGGGACACATCCTCTATATACTACGCCACAGGGGACACATCCTCTATATACTACACCACATGGGACACATTCCCTATATACTACACCACACGGGACACATCCTCTATATAACTTGAAGACACAAAAGAGCACAGTGAGGTCAAAAATACTATGTTGTAAAAAAAATCACAGTAATAAGCAAGTGCTAGTCAAAAGATGGAAAAACAGGGTATTTCGTTGATACGTTTTTTTGCAAAAAAAAATGTATACTAAGCTGCTCCACCAATCGTCAAGGTATACCCATATACAGCAGTCCTAACTAATGTATATAATCCCTATCTGATGTATTTAAAAACCTGATCATCTGTATAGTACCTGTATAAGCAGGGTTCAGAGAGGGAATATCCATGTGGACATGCTGGATGGAACAGCTTTGATGCAAATGACTCATAAGGAGTGGTGGACTCCCTAGTCTTGTAGAAACAAGAGAACAATTATAGAACCAGAAACACATGGGCTACTTGCACATTGAACACGTCTGTAGGAACCTGTTCACACACCACCAAGAAACTTGAAGACACAAAAGAGCACAGTGAGGTCAAAAATACTCTGTTGTAAAAAAATCACAGTGATAAGCAAGTGCTAGTCAAAAGATGGAAAAAACAGGGTATTTAGTTGATACGTTTTTTTGCAAAAAAAATGTATACTAAGCTGCTCCACCAATCGTCAAGGTATACCCATATAGAGCAGTCCTAACTAATGTATATAATCCCTATCTGATGTATTTAAAAACCTGAGCATCTGTATAGTACCTGTATAAGCAGGGTTCAGAGAGGGAATATCCATGTGGACATGCTGGATGGAACAGCTTTGATGCAAATGACCCATAAGGAGTGGTGGACTCTCCAGTCTTGTAGAAACAAGAGAGCAATTATAGAACCAGAAACACATGGGCTACTTGCACATTGAACACGTCTGTAGGAACCTGTTCACACACTGTTAGGGTTGGCGGAACGCACCGAATATATTTATTAAATGAGACAGGTGCGTTTGCAACCCGGGATCCACCGTGCAGGAAAGATCCTGCTGCTAAGCAAGGCGGCGAAGCAAATTAGTACAAACGAACTCTGTTACTTCACAGAGCCCGTAGTAAAGAGAACGCTGTACCCTGTTTAGCTCACAGGGGACACAGCTATTGTGTAGAGCTGGCAGTGGTCATGCAGTCCAACCAACAAGCAGCTCCTCTCCGGTGGAGCCAGAATTCTAATGGCTATTAGCCAGCCCTGAATTCAAACATAAAGTCCTCGCCGGAGGTGCCAGCATACTAGGGTCCCTGACCACACACATGACCACACTGGCGCTGAGCTTGTACATATTTGATACTAGCGCATGGCCGTGCGGTCATGAGAACCTTTTATAGCTGTAGCACCTACAGGACCTTCCAAGAAAGGACCAATGGATGGCTGCCACAGAACTTGATCAGGTACAGGACCTTCCTGGAGGACCAATGGAAGTTGCTGCAGTACCTGATCATATGACCCTTAATTTCCACTGAGAGATCTTACCCTGGGCATGCTCAGTGTGTGCAAAGCAGGACTTAGTCCCAGAAAAGCCTGCTCACCGCAGACCAGTGCAGGGTACAATAGTAGAGCCTGGAGAGGCAGCAGTAACTCTTTGCACAATATCAGATTCAGTGAGCAGGCTCCACTGCGGCCGATGCAGAATGGGAGACCGCAGCAGACATGGTTCGAGATTCCCCCTGTGCAGCGGCGGGAACTCGACTCCTAACATTACCCCCCTCCTAGGGCCCCCCTCCTTGAGCCTCGCTACTCTCAAAAGCTGCAATGAGCAGCGGAGCCCGAATGTGCTCCACAGGCTCCCAGGTTCTATCTTCTAGACCGTGACCCTTCCAGTCCATCAGATAAAATTTCTTGCCACGTACCACCTTGCACCCCACAATAGCATTCACCTCAATCTCATCCGTGGATGAACCCGATGTCTCGGCAGATGACTCAGAAAACCGGGACAAATGAACGGGCTTTAAGAGGGAAGCGTGAAAAGTGTCGGTGATACCAAGGCATGGAGGAATAGCCAAACGGTAGACCACAGGGTTGACCTGTTCCAGAACCTTGAACGGGCCAATGTTGCGAGGCGCAAACTTAGTGGACTCAACTCGCAGCCTGATGTTACGGGCGTAGAGCCACACTAAGTCGCCAGGAGCAAAGGTTGGAGCGGGGCACCGGTGTGTATCAGCAGAAACCCTCATTCTCTCCTTGGAGGCCTGGATGGCATCCTGTGTGTGGTCCCAAATGTCACGTGCCTCCACCACCCAGTCTGCCACCCTAGAATCGGTGGATGACACGGGCATGGGCACAGGGACACGCGGATGGTGGCCGTAATTAAGGAGAAAAGGAGTCTGCCCAGTGGAATCGGCTACGGCGTTGTTCAAGGTAAATTCAGCCCAAGGTAGCAAAGATGCCCAGTTATCCTGCCTAGCAGAGACAAAATTCCGCAAGTATGTCACCAGAGTCTGGTTGGTCCTCTCTACCAACCCGTTCGTCTCGGGATGGTATGTAGAGGAGAGATTCAACTCTATGCTGAGTAAACGGCAGAGCTCTCTCCAAAACCGAGACGCGAACTGGGGACCCCGGTCACTGACAATTTTATCGGGCATTCCATGTAAACAGAAAATATGCTTTATGAACAACGCCGCCAAGGCCCGTGCAGAAGGTAACCGTGGAAGCGTCACCAAGTGCACCATTTTAGATAAATGATTGGTGACAACCCAGATAACGGTGCAGCTACGAGACTTGGGTAAGCCCATCACAAAGTCCATCCCAACCATTTCCCAGGGCCTGTCTGCCACCGGTAGGGGGTAAAGCATCCCAGCAGGCCATTGCCGAGGAGACTGATTCTGGGCGCAGGAAACGCACGCCCGAATATAGTCCCCGACATCACGGGCCATATGCGGCCACCAGTACATTCTCGCCAAAAGCTCAGATGTCCTTTTGGTCCCAAAATGCCCACTCACTCTGGACGAGTGAGCCCAAGCGAGAACCTCCGGTCGCAGATTCGCTGGCACGAAAGTCTTGCCCGGGGGCACAAACTCTAGCGAAACCGGAGCTACAGTTCTCAGGCTCTCAGAAGGGACAATAAGCCGAGGCTCCTCCTCCTCAGATGACACTATGGAGCAGGAGAGAGCGTCGGCGCAAATGTTCTTCTCCCCGGAGAGAAAATGAAGAGTAAAATGAAAACGGGAGAAGAACAGGGACCATCTAGCCTGGCGAGAATTCAGCTGCTGGGCCGTCTGTAGATACACCAAGTTTTTGTGGTCAGTGAAAACCTGGAAGGGAAAGCGAGCTCCCTCCAAGAGGTGCCTCCACTCTGAGAAAGCCAACTTCATGGCTAGCAACTTCCTGTCCTTGATGGAATAATTCCTCTCCGCCAGTGTGAAGGTCTTGGAGAAGAAGAAGCAAGGATGCTTCCGACCTTGAGCATCCTTTTGGAAAAGGACTGCTCCAGCACCAACGGATGAGGCATCCACCTCCATGATAAATGGCTTATCTACATCGGGGCGATGTAGAATGGGAGCGCTAGCGAAGTGTGACTTAACCGAGAGGAAGGCCTTGGAGACATCCTCCGACCACTACTTGGGATTTGCTCCCTTCTTGGTGAGGGCAACCAAGGGAGCTACCAAAGTTGAGAAGTGTGGGATGAACTGACGATAGTAATTAACCCCTTAATCCCATATGACGTACTATCCCGTCCAGGTGACCTGGGACTTAATTCCCATGGACGGGATAGTACGTCATATGCGATCGGCCGCGCTCACGGGGGGAGCGCGGCCGATCGCGGCCGGGTGTCAGCTGCCTATCGCAGCTGACATCCGGCACTATGTGCCAGGAGCGGTCACGGACCGCTCCCGGCACATTAACCCCCGGCACACCGCGATCAAAGATGATCGCGGTGTGCCGGCGGTGCAGGGAAGCATCGCGCAGGGAGGGGGCTCCCTGCGGGCTTCCCTGAGACGATCGGTACACGGTGATGTGCTCACCGTGTACCGAGCGTCTTCTCCCTGCAGTCCCCGGATCCAAAATGGCCGCCGGGCTGCATCCGGGTCCTGCAGGGAGCACTTCCGGGTCAGGATCAGGCTGCAGCTGCAGCTCTAATCCTGCCCGGCTGTATGTCAGATCACCGATCTGATAGAGTGCTGTGCACACTGTCAGATCGGTGATCTGTGATGTCCCCCCCTGGGACAAAGTGAAAAAGTTAAAAAAAAAATTTCCACACTTGTAAAAAAAAATAAAAAAAAAATTACTAAATAAAGCAGAAAAAAAAAAATATTATTCCCATAAATACATTTCTTTACATAAAAAAAAAACAAAAAAAACAATAAAAGTACACATATTTAGTATCGCCGCGTCCGTAACGACCCGACCTATAAAACTGGCCCACTAGTTAACCCCTTCAGTGAACACCGTAAGAAAAAAAAAAAAAAAACGAGCCAAAAAACAACGCTTTATTATCATAACGCTGAACAAAAAGTGGAATAACACGCGATCAAAAAGACGGATATAAATAACCATGGTACCTCTGAAAACGTCATCTTGTCCCGCAAAAAACGAGCCGCCATATAGCATCATAACCAAAAAAATAAAAAAGTTATAGTCCTGAGAATAAAGCGATGCCAAAATAATTATTTTTTCTATAAAATAGCTTTTATCGTATAAAAGCGCCAAAACATAAAAAAAATGATATAAATGAGGTATCGCTGTAATCGTACTGACCCGAAGAATAAAACTGCTTTATCAATTTTACCAAACGTAGAACGGTATAAACGCATCCCCCAAAAGAAATTCATGAATAGCTGGTTTTTGGTCATTCTGCCTCACAAAAAATCGGAATAAAAAGCGATCAAAAACTGTCACATGTCCGAAAATGTAACCGATAAAAACGTCAACTCGTCCCGCAAAAAACAAGACCTCACATGACTCTGTGGACCAAAATATGGAAAAATTATAGGTCTCAAAATGTGGAGACGCAAAAACTTTTTTGCTATAAAAAGCGTCTTTTAGTGTGTGACGGCTGCCAATCATAAAAATCCGATATAAAAAACTCGCTATAAAAGTAAATCAAACCCCCCTTCATCACCCCCTTAGTTAGGCTAGGTTCACATTGCGTTAATGGGTTAACGCTAACGGACAGCGTTGCACGGCGAAAATGTCACAATTAACGCCGTGCAACGGGTCCGTTAGCACAACCATTGACAGCAATGTGATTTTCGGGTGTAGCGCATCGCTAGAGCGTGCCATTTTCGGCTCGCGCTAGCAAGGTGCCGTTCTTTTGTGGCGCGCCTCAGACGCTGCTTGCAGCGTCCGCGGCGCGCCCGAGGTCCGATCCCCGATCTTCCAGAGCGGGGACGTTAACGCGACCACTAAACACGACACCTAAAAAGACATTGCGTTAGCGCAATCCGCTAGTGCTAAACGGATTTCCCTAATGCAATGTGAACCTAGCCTTAGGGAAAAATAATAAAATGAAAAAAAATGTATTTATTTCCATTTTCCCATTAGGGTTAGGGTTAGGGCTAGGGTTGGGGCTAGGGTTAGGGTTAGGGTTTGTATTACATTTACGGTTGGGATTAGGGTTGGGATTAGAATTAGGGGTGTGTCAGGGTTAGGTGTGTGGTTAGGGTTACAGTTGGGATTAGGGTTAGGGGTGCGTTTGGATTAGGGTTTCAGTTATAATTGGGGGTTTCCACTGTTTAGACACATCAGGGGCTCTCCAAACGCGACATGGCGTCCGATCTCAATTCCAGCCAATTCTGCATTGAAAAAGTAAAACAGTGCTCCTTCACTTCCGAGCTCTCCCGTGCGCCCAAACAGGGGTTTACCCCAACATATGGGGTATCATCGTACTCGAGACAAATTGGACAACAACTTTATGGGTCCAAGTTCTCTTGTTATCCTTGGGAAAATAAAAATTTGGGGGGCTAAAAATCATTTTTGTGGGAAAAAAAAGGATTTTTTATTTTCACGGCTCTGCGTTGTAAACTGTAGTGAAACACTTGGGGGTTCAAAGTTTTCACAACACATCTAGATAAGTTCCATGGGAGGTCTAGTTTCAATATGGGGTCACTTGTGGGTGGTTTCTACTGTTTGGGTACATCAGGGGCTCTGCAAATGCAACGTGACGCCTGCAGACCAATCCATCTAAGTCTGCATTCCAAATGGCGCTCCTTCCCTTCCGAGCTCTGCCATGCGCCCAAACAGTGGTTCCCCCCCACATACGGGGTATCAGCGTACTCAGGACAAATTGAACAACAACTTTTGGGGTCCAATTTATTCTGTTACCCTTGTAAAAATACAAAGCTGGGACTAAAAAATCATTTTTGTGAAAAAAAAAAAGAATTTTTATTTTTACGGCTCTGCGTTATAAACTGTAGTGAAACACTTAGGGGTTCAAAGTTCTCACAACACATCTAGATAAGTTCCTTGGGAGGTCTAGTTTCTAATATGGGGTCACTTGTGGGGGGTTTGTACTGTTTGGGTACATCAGGGGCTCTGCAAATGCAACGTGACTCCTGCAGACCAATCCATCTAAGTCTGCATTCCAAATGGCGCTCCTTCCCTTCCGAGCTCTGCCATGCGCCCAAACAGTGGTTCCCCCCCACATATGGGGTATCAGCGTACTCAGGACAAATTGGACAACAACTTTTGGGGTCCAATTTATTATGTTACCCTTGTGAAAATACAAAACTGGGGGCTAAAAAATAATTTTTGCGAAAAAAAAAAATAAATTATTTTAACGGCTCTGCGTTATAAACTGTAGTGAAACATTTGGGGGTTCAAAGCTCTCAAAACACATCTAGATAAGTTCCTTATGGGGTCTAGTTTCCAAAATGGTGTCACTTGTGGGGGGTTTTAATGTTTAGGCACATCAGGGGCTCTCCAAACCAACATGGCGTCCCAACTTAATTCCAGTCAATTTTGCATTGAAAAGTCAAATGGCGCTCCTTCCCTTCCGAGCTCTGCTATGCACCCAAAAAGTGGTTTACCCCCACATATGGGGTATCGTCGCACTCAGGACAAATTGCACAACAACTTTTGTGGTCTAATTTCTTCTCTTACCCTTGGGAAAATAAAAAATTGGGGGCGAAAAGATCATTTTTGTGAAAAAATAAGATTTTTTATTTTTACGGCTCTGCATTATAAACTTCTGTGAAGCACTTGTTGGGTCAAAGTGCTCACCACACATCTAGATAAGTTCCTTAAGGGGTCTACTTTTCAAAATGGTGTCACTTGTGAGGGGTTCCAATGTTTAGGCACATCAGGGGCTCTCCAAACGCAACATGGCGTCCCATCTCAATTCCAGTCAATTTTGCATTGAAAAGTCAAATGGCGCTCCTTCCCTTCCGAGCTCTGCCATACGCCCAAACAATGGTTTACACCCATATATGGGGTATCAGCGTACTCAGGACAAATTGGCCAACAATTTTTGAGGTCCAATTTCTTCTCTTACTCTTGGGAAAATAAAAAATTGGGGGCGAAAAGATCATTTTTGTGAAAAAATATGATTTTTTATTTTTACGGCTCTGCATTATAAACTTCTGTGAAGCAATTGGTGGGTCAAAGTGGTCACCACACATCTAGATAAGTTCCTTAGGGTGTCTACTTTCCAAAATGGTGTCACTTGTGGGGGGGTTTCAATGTTTAGGCACATCAGTGGCTCTCCAAACGCAACATGGTGTCCCATCTCAATTCCTGTCAATTTTGCATTTAAAAGTCAAATGGCGCTCCTTCCCTTCCGAGCTCTGCCATGCGCCCAAACAGTGGTTTACTCCCACATATGGGCTATCAGCGTACTCAGGACAAATTGGACAACAACTTTTGGGGTCCATTTTATCCTGTTACCCTTGGTAAAATAAAACAAATTGGAGCTGAAATAAATTTTGTGTGAAAAAAAGTTAAATATTCATTCTTATTTAAACATTCCAAAAATTCCTGTGAAATCCCTGAAGGGTTAATAAACTTCTTGAATGTGGTTTTGAGCACCTTGAGGGGTGCAGTTTTTAGAATGGTCTCACACTTGGGTATTTTCTATCATATAGACCCCTCAAAATGACATCAAATGAGATGTGGTCCCTAAAAAAAAATGGTGTTGTAAAAATGAGAAATTGCTGGTCAACTTTTAACCCTTATAACTCCCTAACAAAAAAAAATTTTGGTTCCAAAATTGTGCTGATGTAAAGTAGACATGTGGGAAATGTTACTTATTAAGTATTTTGCGTGAGATATCTCTGTGATTTAAGGGCATAAAAATTTAAAGTTGGAAAATTGCAAAACTTTCTAAATTTTCGCCAAATTTCCGTTTTTTTCACAAATAAACGCAAGTTATATCGAATAAATGTTACTACTAAAATGAAGTACAATATGTCACGAGAAAACAATGTCAGAATCGCCAAGATCCGTTGAAGCGTTCCAGAGTTATAACCTCATAAAGGGACAGTGGTCAGAATTGTAAAAATTGGCCCGGTCATTAACGTGCAAACCACCCTCGGGGCTTAAGGGGTTAATGAACCCCATAAAGCGCTGCACCGCTTTAAGTGAATGGGGTTCCTGCCCGTCCATCACAGCCTGTAGCTTGGCAGGATCCATAGCCAAACCCTGGGCAGAGGTGATATAACCAAGGAAAGGCAAGGACTCTTGCTCAAACACACACTTCTCCAACTTGGCGTAGAGGGAGTTTGCCCGTAAGAGGTCGAAGACTTTGCGAACATTTCTCCGATGGGAGTCAATATCTGGAGAGTAGATGAGAATATCATCCAGATAGACTATGACTGAGGTGGTGAGCATATCCCGGAAGATGTCGTTCACAAAGTCTTGGAAAATGGCTGGGGAATTACAGAGCCCGAAGGGCATCACCAGATACTCATAGTGCCCATCCCTGGTGTTAAAAGCCATCTTCCATTCGTCCCCCTCACGGATGCGAATCAGGTTGTAAGCACCCCGCAGATCTAATTTAGTAAATACCCTTGCTCCCCGTAGCCTATCAAAAAGCTCAGATATCAGGGGTAGTGGGTACTTGTTCTTAACGGTGATGGCGTTAAGACCCCTGTAGTCTATGCATGGACGTAAGTCTCCACTCTTCTTCTGCATGAAGAAGAACCCAGCCCCTGCAGGTGACACTGACTTCCTAATGAATCCTCTTGCCAGATTCTCTTGGATGTACTGAGACATTGCCTCCGTCTCCGGGAGAGATAATGGATAGACTCGACCCCGGGGAGGCTCAGCACCAGGCAAGAGGTCAATAGGACAGTCATAGGGGCGGTGAGGCGGAAGGGTCTCCGCAGCCCTTTTGTAGAACACGTCCGCATAGGGCCAATAGTGCTTGGGGAGAGAGGAAAGATCTGCGGTACCTCTTTTGTAGCAACCTGAATGCACTCCCTCTGACATCTACCCTCACAGGATTTACTCCATCCCAAAATTCTCCCTGAGGACCACTCTATATGAGGAGAATATTAGCGTAGCATGGTATCCCCAACAGGACCTCATCAATTCCCTCAGGAATGACTAACAGAGAGATAATCTCCTGATGTGATGGAGACATGTAAAGAGTGAAAGGAATGGTTTGGTGGGTAATCTGTGAGGGTAGTGTCGACCCATTTACCACTCGAACGGTTACTGGTTTGGCGAGCATCACCAGGGGTATTGCGTGACGCTGGGCGAAAGCGGATGACATAAAATTACCCTCCGACCCAGAGTGCACACATAGCTCTACCATAAGAGTGGATGGGCCTATGGTAATTGTCCCCTTGAAGGACAACTTAGAGGCAAACGACGTTGTGTCTAGTGTACCTCCTCCAACTGCCACTAGATGCTGACGTTTCCCCGACCGCTGAGGACACTTGGAGGCAAGATGTCCTGACTGCCGGCAAACATGACAGACCTTAAGTGCCCGAGCAGACTGGGACTTGGACCGCACTCGTGTCACCTCTATGGCCTCATGTGACTCGGACGCCTGGACTGGAGATTCCAAGGGTCTGGCGAAGGTGGGAGCCAGCCGAAACCTCTGCCTGCACTGGGCTCGCTCCAACCTTCGCTCGTGAAAACAAAGGTCTATGCGAGTTGATACGGCTATGAGCTCCTGTGGCGGGAATCTCCCTAGTGGCCGAAGCATCCTTTACATGGTCAGCCAGCCCCCTCCAAAATACAGGAATTACGGTTTTATCTGGCCATTCCAACTCAGACGCTAATGTCCGGAAGTGGACGGCAAAATGGCTGACCATAGTTGAATTCTGAGTCAAAGCCAGCAGTTGGAGCGCTGTACCATGGGTGACTTGAGGTCCCACAAAGACCTGTTTCAGAGTGTCCAGACACCAAGGAACACTCCACACACATGATCGTTGCACTCCCACAGCGGCGTAGCCCACTCCAAAGCTCTGTCCAACAGGAGAGAGATTATGAATCCCACCTTTGCCCACTCTGTGGGAAAAGGTGCAGCCAGGAGCTCGAGGTGTATACCACACTGGCTCACGAAACCCCTACAGGACTTACTGTCCACAGAGTATTTCTCAGGCAATGGGAGGTGAGATAAAGTCGGAACAGATGTGGCAGTGGGTAAAGCTGCTGCAGCCACGCTAGCAGCCTGAACAGCTATTGCGGTAACAACCAGCGCCGAGGGAGCACACTCAAGAGACGCCAACCGGCCCTCCAGCAGCTGGATGTACCCCTGCAAACGCTGTTCATCCGCCATTACTTAGCCAGATCCTGGCACTAGTATACTGTTAGGGTTGGCGGAACGCACCGAATATATTTATTAAATGAGACAGGTGCGTTGGCAACCCAGGATCCACCGTGCAGGAAAGATCCTGCTGCTAAGCAAAGCGGCAAAGTAAATTAGTACAAACAAATTCTGTTACTTCACAGAGCCCGTAGTAAAGAGAACGCTGTGCCCTGTTTAGCTCACAGGGGACACAGCTACTGTGTAGAGCTGACAGTGGTCATGCAGTCCAACCAACAAGCAGCTTCTCTCCGGTGGAGCCGGAATTCTAATGGCTATTAGCCAGCCCTGAATTCAAACAAACTCCTCGCTGGAGGTGCCAGCATACTAGGGGCTTATTTCAGCCGGGTCCTTGACCACACACATGACCACACTGGCGCTGAGCTCGTACATATTTGATATTAGCGTATGGCCGTGCGGTCATGAGAACCTTTTATAGCTGTAGCACCTCCAGGACCTTCCAAGAAAGGACCAATGGATGGCTGCCACAGAACTTGATCAGGTACAGGACCTTCCTGGAGGACCAATGGAAGTTGCTGCAGTACCTGAGCATGTGACCCTTGATTTCCACTAGATAGATAGATCTTACCCAGGGCATGCTCAGTGTGTGCAAAGCAGGACTTAGTCCCAGAAAAGCCTGCTCGCCGCAGACCAGTGCAGGGTACAATAGTAGAGCCTGGAGAGGCAGCAGTAACCCTTTGCACAGTATCAGATTCAGTGAGACGCTGGGACCGATGTCTTCCCTGAGCAGGCTCCACTGCGGCCGATGCAGAATGGGAGACCGCAGCAGACATGGTTCGAGATTCCCCCTGTGCAGCGGCGATAACTCGACTCCTAACACACACCACCAAGAAACTTGAAGACAAAAAAAAGAGCACAGTGAGGTCAAAAATATTCTGTTGTAAAAAAAAATCACAGTAATAAGCAGGTGCTAGTCAAAAGATGGAAAAAACATGGTATTTAGTTTTTATGTTTTTTTGCAAAAAAAAGTATACTAAGCTGTTCCACCAATCGTCAAAGTATACCCATATATAGCAGTCCTAACTAATGTATATAATCCCTATCTGATGTATTTAAAAACCTGATCATCTGTATAGTACCTGTATAAGCAGGGTTCGGAGAGGGAATATCCATGTGGACATGCTGCATGAAACAGCTTTGATGCAAATGACCCATAAGGAGTGGTGGACTACCTAGTCTTATAGAAACAAGAGAACAATTATAGAACCAGAAACACATGGGCTACTGGTACATTGAACACGTCTGTAGGAACCTGTTCACACATCACCAAGAAACTTGAAGACACAAAAGAGCACAGTGAGGTCAAAAATACTCTGTTGTAAAAAAAATCACAGTAATAAGCAAGTGCTGGTCAAAAGATGGAAAAAACAGGGTATTTAGTTGATACGTTTTTTTGCAAAAAAAATGTATACTAAGCTGCTCCACCAATCATCAAGGTATACCCATATAGAGCAGTCCTAACTAATCTATATAATCCCTATCTGATGTATTTAAAAATCTGATCATCTGTATAGTACCTGTATAAGCAGGGTTCAGAGAGGGAATATCCATGTGGACATGCTGGATGGAACAGCTTTGATGCAAATGACCCATAAGGAGTGGTGGACTCCCTAGTCTTGAAGAAACAAGAGAACAATTATAGAACCAGAAACACATGGGCTACTTGCACATTGAACACGTCTGTAGGAACCTGTTCAAACACTGTTAGGACTGGCGGAACGCACCAAGAAAGATGTAATAGATGCGTTCGCAGTCCGGGGTCCACCGTGCAGGTAAAAACCTGCTGCTAGTAAATGGCAGCGTAATATGGCGGTGGAAGCGAACCCGGTAAAACCACAGGTCCGCAATACCGCACTAAAGAGTGCAAGCAAGGAGTCAGCGAACACAACCCCAAGACACAGGATTGAAGTCCGATTAGACCACTTGCTGACACAACACCGCAACAGGGTGTGTTAGGCAACTCTTATAATTAGAGCACCGAAGTGCGAACTGTGCCGTGCTGGCAGGCACCACTAAGCACCCAATCGTGGGTCAGGAAGTGCACTACTGGCGTGTGGCGCCGCACTGGCGGTCACAGCAATAGACGCTGATACGTGTGTGACACGTTGAGTGATTAGTCGGGCGCTAGATAGCAGCCATACTCCATACGCGAACAGTCATACAATAGGGTAGGGGTATTTAATGAACGACTTGCACTCACAACAAACACACGTATTCAATTGTAAGACAATACTAGCGAATGGCCGTCCGGTCATGCGCAGTTTATATAGCAGCAGCACAGGAAGTGGCCACAGTACCTTTGCCCTTCCAAGACCTGCCAAAAGGACCAATGGAATGTGCTGCAGAGCCTGAGCACATGACCCTCGATCTCCAATGGGAGATCTTACCCTGGACATGCTCAGTACGTGCAGACAAGGACTTAGTCCCAGAGAAGTCCGCTCGCTGCTGACCAGCACTGGCTTTAATGGCAGAGACTGGAGAAGCAGCAGTAACTCTCAGAACAGAGTGAGAATGAGCAAGACGCTGGGACCGACGTCCTTGCTGAGCAGACTCCACTGCGGCTGGACAAGAATGGGAGACCGCAGCGGAGGTGGCTCGAGATTCCCCCTGTGCAGAAGCGGGAACTCGACCCCTAACAAACACCACCAAGAAACTTGAAGACACAAAAGAGCACAGTGAGGTCAAAAATACTCTGTTGTAAAAAAAAATCGCAGTAATAAGCAAGTGTTAGTCAAAAGATGGAAAAAATAGGGTATTTAGTTGATACGTTTTTTTGCACACAAAAAATGTATACTAAGCTGCTCCACCAATCGTCAAGGTATACCCATATAGAGCAGTCCTAACTAATGTATATAATCCCTATCTGATGTATTTAAAATCCTGATCATCTGTATAGTACCTGTACAAGCAGGGATCAGAGAGGAAATACCCATGTGGACATGCTGGATGGAACAGCTTTGATGCAAATGACCCATAAGGAGTGGTGGACTCCCTAGTCTTGTAGAAACAAGAGAACAATTATAGAACCAGAAACACATGGGCTACTTGCACATTGAACACGTCTGTAGGAACCTGTTTACACACGACCAAGAAACTTGAAGACACAAAAGAGCACAGTGAGGTCAAAAATACTCTGTTGTAAAAAAAATCACAGTAATAAGCAAGTGCTAGTCAAAAGATGGAAAAAACAGGGTATTTAGTTGATACATTTTTTTTGCAAAAAAAAAGGTATACTAAGCTGCTCCACCAATCGTCAAGGTATACCCATATAGAACAGTCTTAACTAATGTATATAATCCCTATCTGATGTATTTAAAAACCACATGGATATTCCCTCTCTGAACCCTGCTTATACAGGTACTATACAGATGATCAGGTTTTTAAATACATCAGATAGGGATTATATACATTAGTTAGGACTGCTCTATATGGGTACACCTTGACGATTGGTGGAGCAGCTTAGTATACATTTTGTTTGCAAAAAAATGTATCAACTAAATACCCTGTTTTTTTCCATCTTTTGACTAGCACTTACTTATTACTGTTATTTTTTTTACAACAGAGTATTTTTGACCTCACTGTGCTCTTTTGTGTCTTCAACTTTCTTGGTGTGTGAACAGGTTCCTACAGACGTGTTCAATGTGCAAGTAGCCCATGTGTTTCCACATCCTCTATATACTGCACCACACGGGACACATCCCCTATATACTACACCACATGGGACACATCCTCTATATCCTACACCACACGGGACACATCCCCTATATACTACACCACATGGGGCACATCCTCTATATACTACACCACACAGGACACATCCTCTATATACTACACCACACAGGACACAACCTCTATATACTACACCACACGGGACACATCCTCTATATACTACACCACATGGGACACATCCTCTATATCCTACACCCCACGGGACACATCCTCTATATACTACACCACATGGGACACATCCTCTATATCCTACACCACACGGGACACATCCTCTATATACTACACCACACGGGACATATCCTCTATATACTACACCACACGGGACACATCCTCTATATACTACACCACACGGGACACATCCTCTATATACTGCACCACACGGGACACATCCTCTATATACTACACCACACTGGACACATCCTCTATATAATACACCACACGGGACACATCCCCTATATACTACACCACACGGGACACATCCTCTATATACTACACCACAAGGGACACATCCTCTATATACTACACCACACGGGACACATCCTCTATATACTACACCACACGGGACACATCCTGTATATACTGCACCACACGGGACACATCCTCTATATATTACACCACACGGGACACATCCCCTATATACTACACCACACGGGACACATCCTCTATATACTGCACCACACGGGACACATCCTCTATATACTACACCACACGGGACACATCCTCTATATACTACACCACACGGGACACATCCTCTATATACTACACCACACGGGACACATCCTCTATATACTGCACCACACGGGACACATCCTCTATATACTACACCACACCGGACACATCCTCTATATACTACACCACACGGGACACATCCTCTATATACTACACCACACGGGACACATCCTCTATATACTACATCGCACGGGACACATCCTCTATATACTACACCACACGGGGCACATCCTCTATATACTACACCACACGGGACACATCCTCTATATACTACACCACACGGGACACATCCTCTATATACTACACCACACGGGACACATCCTCTATATACTACACCACACGGGAGACATCCTCTATATACTACACCACACGGGACACATCCTCTATATACTACACCACACGGGACACATCCTCTATATACTACACCACACGGGACACATCCTCTATATACTATACCACACGGGACACATCCTCTATATACTATACCACACGGGACACATCCTCTATATACTACACCACACGGGACACATCCTCTATATACTACACCACACGGGACACATCCTCTATATACTACACCACACGGGACACATCCTCTATATACTGCACCACACTGGACAAATCCTCTATATACTACACCACACGGGACACATCCTCTATATACTACACCACACGGGACACATCCTCTATATACTGCACCACACGGGACACATCCTCTATATACTACACCACACGGGACACATCCTCTATATACTGCACCACACTGGACACATCCTCTATATACTACACCACACGGGACACATCCTCTATATACTACACCACACGGGACACATCCTCTATATACTACATCACACGGGACACATCCTCTATATATACTACACCACACGGGACACATCCTCTATATACTACACCACAAGGGACACATCCTCTATATATACTACACCACAGGGGACACATCCTCTATATACTACACCACACATCCTCTATATACTACACCACACGGGACACATCCTCTATATACTACACCACACGGGACACATCCTCTATATACTACACCACACGGGACACATCCTCTATATACTACACCACACGGGACACATCCTCTATATACTACACCACACGGGACACATCCTCTATATACTACACCACACGGGACACATCCTCTATATACTACACCACACGGGACACATCCTCTATATACTACACCACACGGGACACATCCTCTATATACTACACCACACGGGACACATCCTCTATATACTACACCACACGGGACACATCCTCTATATACTACACCACACGGGACACATCCTCTATATACTACACCACACGGGACACATCCTCTATATACTACACCACACGGGACACATCCTCTATATACTACACCACACGGGACACATCCTCTATATACTACACCACACGGGACACATCCTCTATATACTACACCACACGGGACACATCCTCTATATACTACACCACACGGGACACATCCTCTATATACTACACCATACATCCTCTATATACTACACCACATGGGACACATCCTCTATATACTACACCACACGGGACACATCCTCTATATACTACACCACACGGGACACATCCTCTATATACTACACCACACGGGACACATCCTCTATATACTACACCACACGGGACACATCCTCTATATACTACACCACACGGGACACATCCTCTATATACTACACCATACATCCTCTATATACTGCACCACATGGGACACATCCTCTATATACTACACCACACGGGACACATCCTCTATATACTACACCACACGGGACACATCCGCTATATACTACACCACACGGGACACATCCTCTATATACTACACCACACGGGACACATCCTCTATATACTACACCACACGGGACACATCCTCTATATACTACACCACACGGGACACATCCTCTATATACTCCACCACACGGGACACATCCTCTATATACTACACCACACGGGACACATCCTCTATATACTGTACCACTCAGGAGATCTAACAGATTTAGACTTGCTCTAAATGTGAGCCAGGGCAGTAATTACTTTGCAAATTGTTCCATTATCTGCAACGTATAGGATGCTACAAATCTAACAATCTCATCTTAATTAAAGATTTCTGTTGGTGCCAGACAAATACAATTACTTGTAATAAAACCTGGAGATATTAGTTTAAAATGTCAGAAGTTGTCGTCCATTCATCCATCTAAATGATCAGTTATGAAGACAGTGTCTGCAGAAGATACCTAATGAAATCCTGTGGCACCTTACAGTCTGCTGGGTAACATTAGTAATTATAGCCCAATAACAATATTCACAGCTGGAAATCTGCTAGAGAAGATAATAGGATAAAATGCAATCTAAATTATTTTATTATCCTTATGAGGTGTGTGGCAGGAATTGTAGAATAAAAGCAACTTTGAAAATAGATGAAATATCTCCAATTATTTTGTATTTACAGCTAAGGATCAGATCTATGTATCTAGAAGTGGGAGGCAAGCAGACATAGTCTGATAAAACTAAAAGTGAGTGGGGGAGGCTGCATTTCCCTGCACAGCTAGTCACCTCTCCTGTTTCCAGTGCCAGTCTATTAATCTTCTCTCTGTCGCAGATGATTCATTTTTATCTTATGTGCATTGTTTTACTATAACATTCCAGCGTATACCTCTGATATTTTCTCAGTAGGACACTGAAAGCCCACACAGGTGGCTGTCTGACACTTGAGTATTCAGGTAGCTAGCACTTTCTACTGCCACATACCTACACACAGTCTCACCACACCACAAAGCCAGCTCTGCTATCGACTGGGCACCCCTTCATCAAGGTACTTTCACACAACTCTGCTGTACTGATTCTAAGAGCTGTCCACAATTCCGGATCTGCTACAAGACTATATCAGACTTCTGTCTTAGCTCTGCTTTTCTAAGGTGCTGTTTGCACACTTGGCTCTCCTAATCCATAATGTTTACCAGTAGTGTTGAGCATTCCGATACCGCAAGTATCGGGTATCGGCCGATATTTGCGGTATCGGAATTCCGATACCGAATTCCGATACTTCCCGCGTATCGGATACCGGAATCGGAAGTTCCCAGAATTCAAATTGAACGCAGCAGCCAATGAGGAATGAATGAAAGTGTGGGCACATCCTGTTTAGCATGGTGGGCATGTAAGTACTGGCAAGGCTGGGATTGGCTGCTGAAATGATGTCACTCTGCACTATAAAAAAGCGCTGCCGCCATTTTGCGCTCACTCTGCTGTGATTTCAGTTAGGGACAGGACGCTGTGTTCTAACTGAGGGCCAGTTGAGCTTGCTAATTGCTTTATTTTCCTTTCCAAAGGCTAATTTAGCAAAACGCTGTGTGTTCTTCACTGTTCACCTTGCTCTTGCCTTGCAGCGCTGTTTTAACAGCGTTCTGCAAGGTCTCTGTGTGTGTGTGTGTGTGCAGCTCACTCTGTAGTCTGTGTGCAGCCATATACCCGGTTGTATTCAGCTCAGGGGGGGTTCACACTGCCTCACACAGTTGTTCTTTTTTGCTCTTAGTGCAGCCTGCTGCACATTTTTTCTCAAATTTCCTATTAGTGTTTTTCCACCAGTCTCCAGCTCTATTGTGGAAAAACACTACATAGGATAACCTAGAGGGGGGTTTTAGGGCCTTGCAGCGCCGTTTACGGCTGTCTGCACGGTCTCCGTGTGAGCCCAGCTCACCCTGCAGTCTGTGTGCAGCCATAGCCGGTTGGATTCAGCTCAGGGTTCGTTACTGGCTCATACCTTGAGAAAAATTTTCCTTTTTTTCAAATAGTGCAGCCTGTTTAAAATTTGAAAAAAAAAATTCCTATTAGTGTCTTTCCACTCGTATCCAGCTAAATAGTGGAAAAACACTATATAGGATAACCTAGAGGAGGGTTTTTTGGCCTTGCAGCGCCGTTTACGGCTGTCTGCACGGTCTCCGTGTGAGCCCAGCTCGCCCTGTAGTCTGGGTGCAGCCATAGCCGGTTGGATTCAGCTCAGGATTCGTTACTGGCTCATACCTTGAGAAAAATTTTCCTTTTTTTTCAAATAGTGCAGCCTGTTTAAAATTTGAAAAAAAAAAAAATCCTATAAGTGTCTTTCCACTCGTATCCAGCTAAATAGTGGAAAAACACTATATAGGATAACCTAGAGGAGGGTTTTTTGGCCTTGCAGCGCCGTTTACGGCTGTCTGCACGGTCTCCGTGTGAGCCCAGCTCGCCCTGTAGTCTGTGTGCAGCCATAGCCGGTTGGATTCAGCTCAGGGTTCGTTACTGGCTCATACCTTGAGAAAAATTTTCCTTTTTTTGAAATAGTGCAGCCTGTTTAAAATTTGAAAAAAAAAAAATTCCTATTAGTGTCTTTCCACCAGTCTCCAGCTCAATTGTGGAAAAACACTACATAGGATAACCTAGAGGGTTTTTTTTGGGCCTTGCAGCGCCTTTTACGGCTGTCTGCACGGTCTCTGTGTGAGCGCAGCTCGCCCTGTAGTCTGTGTGCAGCCATAGCCGGTTGGATTCAGCTCAGGGTGCGTTACTGCCTCATACCTTGAAAAACAATTTCCTTTTTTTCAAATAGTGCAGCCAGTTTAAAATTTGAAAAAAAAAATTCCTATTAGTGTCTTTCCACTTGTATCCAGCTAAATAGTGGAAAAACACTATATAGGATAACCTAGAGGAGGGTTTTTTGGCCTTGCAGCGCCGTTTACGGCTGTCTGCACGGTCTCCGTGTGATTTAAACTAGCTCTGTAGCCCGATCTGCACCAAAAAAAAAGTTAAGTTCACCAAACACAACTTAACACTTGTGTAGGCCACATTTGAAAAATAATAAAGTTTAGTCCACAATTTACAACATTAGTGTTTCTTACACCTGTTAGGAGGAGCATTACAGGAATAAGCACACTAAGGCCTTAGTACTTTTCTGCTTATCTTTATCTGTCAACCAAGATGAAGAGGGAAGGGAGTAAGGCACGTGGGCGTGGGCGCGGAGCAGGGAGAGGAGCAGGGAGAGGACGTGGTGATTCTGTGCCTGCTGCGGGCGCCGGTGACTCATCGTCACTCAGTTTCAGCAGGGAACAGTCCTTCATGCGCAGCTTTGTCGGAGAGCGCCGTGCACCGCTGCTGCGTGAAGACCAAATTGAAGCCGTTGTCGGGTGGATGGCAGCTAACGCCTCGGCATCGACTTCAGTTAGTGCCACATCCTCTCAGGCACAGAGCACTGGAGAGCAGCCATCTGTCTCTTCACCACCTGCCAAATTGGCCAGGCAGTCAGAGAGCCCAGGACAGGAGCCGTCTCTACTTCTGTTCTCTGAATCTCTTGGCTTGGAAACAGGGGGCCAGCCAAGCAGCATTGGAGAAATGGAAGAAGAGGCAGTGTGCAGTGATGCCCAACACCTTTTTCTCGCTGACTCTGAAGAGGCAGGTGGGCCAGTGCCTCCGGTGACCACAGCGCAGTACGCATCTGATGATGAAACTCAGGTGCCGGTTTCTCGTGCGTACTGTGCTGCTGAGACTACCCAGGAGGAGCAGTTGGTGGCAGAGGGTAGTGGAGATGATGAGGTCCTTGACCCATCGTGGCGTGAGGAACAGGAAGGTGGTGGGAGCAGCTCAGAGGAAGAGCTTCCTCTTACGGGCCAAAGAGGGAGAGGGAGGGGGAAGACTGCGGAGCCTGTAGCCTCCACTTTGGCACCCGTTAGGAGCCTGTCTCTTTCCAAAGCCAAAAAGGGCGCTCCCAAGACTTGCAGTGCCTGGTCCTTTTTTGACACAGTTGCAGATGACATTTGTTTTGTCAAATGCAAGCTGTGTCATCATAAAGTAAAAAGAGGGAAAAATGTCAGCAACCTCAATACCACAAATATGTGGAAACATGTGCGGACCAGGCACGCGGTGGAGTTACAGAAACACACTGAAGATGTAGGCCAACCAACAGCGGCAGCTACCACCTCTTCAGCTCGTGTTGCCTCTTCCTCCAGCTCACGCACAGCTGGTTTGGCTTCCTCCCAGAGACCTTGTGTAATTCCACCCACAGCACCACCTTCCCAGTCATCCTCACACTCCCAGTCTACTCTACAGCCATCGGTAGTACAGGCATGGGAGAAAAGGCGGGCATTCTCGGCCAACCACCCCCGAGCACAGGCTCTGAATGCAGGCATTGCCAAACTGTTGTCCCTGGAAATGCTCTCGTTCAGGCTGGTGGAGACTGACAGCTTCCGTGACTTGATGGCATTGGCAGTCCCACAGTACAAGGTGCCCAGCCGCTTTTACTTCAGCAGGCAGGCTGTCCCTGCCCTGCACAGGCATGTTGAGGCAAACATAAAACATGCGCTACTGAACGCCGTCAGTAGCAAGGTCCACCTCACCACCGATGCGTGGACCAGTCAGCATGGACAGGGGCGATATGTTTCCCTCACTGCCCATTGGGTTAATGTTGTTGAGCCAGGTACAGATCGTGCGAGTGGCGCAGGACGTGTCCTGCCCACTCCAAGGATTGCAGGAATCCAGTCTGTACGCATCGACTCCTCCTCTTACACCAGTTCCTCTGATTCCTCTCTGCAGGATCCGTCACAGTCCACCCCCACATGGACCCGTGAACGTTTACCTATGACCGACATGAGCACAGCCGTGGCCAAACGTCAGCAGGCCGTCTTGAAACTAGTTTCATTGGGGCATCGAAGCCACACAGCGCAGGAGCTCTGGAATGCCATCAAGCAGGAGAGCGATGTGTGGTTACTGCCAGCGAATCTCCAGCCAGGCATGGTAGTGTGTGACAATGGCCGAAATCTGGTGGCAGCTTTGGCCCTTGGCAACCTCACTCACATCCCATGTCTGGCACATGTGCTCAATTTGGTTGTGCAGAGTTTTCTGAGGGACTATCCGGATCTTGATGCCCTGCTGCACAAGGTCCGCCTAGAGTGTGCTCACTTGCGGCGTTCCAGCTTGGCCAGATCCCGCATTGCTGCTCTGCAGCGCAGATTCCGCCTTCCGGAACACCGCATCATATGTGACCTACCTACCCGGTGGAATTCCTCGTTACATATGTTGGAGCGGTTGTGTGAGCAGCAGCAAGCAGTTATGGAGTACCAGCTGCATCAGGCGCAAAGAAGTCGCAGTCAGCGCCGATCAGACTTCACAACCACAGAGTGGGCCACTCTGAAGGACGTCTGCCAGGTTTTGCGTCCTTTTGATTATTCCACGCGGATGGCAAGTGCAGATGATGCACTAGTCAGCATGACTGTCCCCCTTATCTGCCTGCTTCAGCAAACTTTGCAAGGGTTAAGGGATGATGTGGTGGAAGAGGTGGAGGATGAGGAGTCACCTTTTCCATCAGCTTCTGGAGAGTCAGCGCCACGTGGTTCCTCACAAAGGGGTACGCAGGTGCCAATTTGTGAGGAGGATGAGGAGGAGTCAATGGACGAGGAAGAGCTCCGTCCAGAGGAGGGAGCGACACAATTGTCCAGTGGTCAGTGTGTACAGCGAGGGTGGGGTGATGACGAGCGGGCAGAGATCATGTCTCAAGCAGGGGACAGCGTTTCTGGGCCGGTTGGCACTCTGCAGCACATGGTGGATTTTATGCTGCAGTGCCTGAGAAATGACCGCCGCATCGACCACATTCTCAACATGCCTGATTATTGGGTGTTCACCCTCCTCGATCCTCGCTACCGGGACAACGTCCAAAACCTCATCCCTGCGTTGACCCGGGAGCGTAAATTGCGGGAGTACCACGACACACTGGTGAATTCCATCATCTTCTCCTGTCCAACTGAGAGGAGTGCTGCTAGTGCTTTACAAAGCAGCTCAGTGCGTCGAGGCAGTGGGGGAGGCTCTGCCCAAAGAGGGAGCAGAAGCAGTGCCTCTGCCCAAGGCAAGCCGAGTATGGCACAACTCTGGCACACTTTTGTGTGCCCGCCCCAAATGTCTACACCATCACCGGCGGCTCCAGTCAGCAGGAGGCAACGGTTCCGTCAGATGGTGACAGACTACATGGCTTGCCCTCTTACTGTACTCCCCGACGGCTCTTCCCCGTTCAAGTTTTGGGTCTCTAAGCTGGATACATGGCCAGAGCTAAGTCAGTATGCATTGGAGGTGCTGGCTTGCCCTGCGGCTAGTGTCTTATCGGAACGTGTCTTTAGTGCCGCAGGTGGTGTACTAACAGACCGTCGCATGCGACTATCCTCCGATAACGTTGACCGGCTTACTTTCCTGAAAATGAACCAGGCATGGATCTCGCAGGAATTTGCCACTCCTCTGCCTGATTAATTAATTGGGTGTCATCCAGGTCTTCTGCTGTGTTCATCTTTCTACCACCTGAAATGCTATTCCTGGGCTCCAACACCGCCAGTTGCGGCTCAGAAGTGCAGGCTGCACAGTCAAAACATACGACCCAGTGTTATTGGGTTTCAGTAACGTCAGCTGATCCCCAGCTGTGTAGCCGGCAATGTGTCCTGCGACCGCTACGCTGGCACAACAACCTGAATGTAAGGGAACCTGCCCCCCCCCCCCCCCGTCGTTTGTTACTGAAAGAGCCATCTTGTGCAGCAGTAATGCTGCACAAGGAAAAGGTAGCTATTTTTTTTGGGCTCCTTGCACACGCAGAACTTAACACTTATAAAATGTGTTCACTGATACCGTTATACCGTCCCAGAGCTGGGACTTTCCTTCGTAATGTGACGCAGCACAGCCGTCATTCCTACCCCCTTGGTGCCATGCGCTGCCTCCTCAGCGTTGTTTTAAGCTGTCACGGAGCCTGCGCTGTTCTGTTATCCCTTGGCCATGCCCTATTTGCGCTGCCTGTCTTCTGACATAATTTGGTGTCAGGCTGGCTGCGCCTGTGCGGCCGCGCTGCCATAGATCCCGCCTCGCAGTGTCTTCTGATTGAGTCACACTGCGGGCCTGGGATCCATGGGCATGCGCAGTGCATATCTTCCCCTCGGGCTCTCGCTCATTTCCCTCCGCCTTCTTTAGACTGTGCGCCGTCAGCTGATCCCTAATAGCATGCCACGGCCGTGACAACGCACAGTCTGAAGAAGAGGGAAGGAGGGGAGTGAGAGTCGAGGATATGCACTGTGCATGCCCATGGATCCAAGGCCCGCAGTGGGATTACGTTAGACGAGACTGCGAGGTGGGATCTGGAGCAGCGTGGACGCACAGGCACTGACAGCCTGACACCAAATTATGTCAGAAGACAGGCAGCGCTAATTGGGCATGGCCAAGGGATAACAGAACAGCGCAGGCTCCGTGACAGTTTAAAACAACGCTGAGGAGGCAGCACATGGCACCAAGGGGATAGGAATGACAGCTGTGCTGTGTCCCATTACGAAGGAAATTCGCACCTCCGTGACGGTTTAACGGTATAAGGGGACACATTTTTAGTGTTTACTTCTGTGTTTGCAAGGAGCATAATTAAAAGAGCAACCTTTTCCTTTTGCATCCTTAGCGCTGCACAAGATGGCTCTTTCAGCTACAAACGTCTTGGGGGGGGGTTAAAGGTTCCCTTTCAACTTGCTCCAATCAGGCTTCGGCCTACACTCTGTTCCTCTGCTCCTCCTGCTGTCCCTGGGCTCTAACACCGCCAGTTGGTGCCTGGAAGTGCTGTGTGCACAGTCAACAGTCGCTCCTCTGTTATTGGGGTTCAGTAACGTCAGCTGATCCCCAGCTGTGTGTGCGGTAATACCTCCAATCTGCTCCTCCTGCTGTCCCTGGGCTCTAACACCGCCAGTTGGTGCCTGGAAGTGCTGTGTGCACAGTCAACAGTCGCTCCTCTGTTATTGGGGTTCAGTAACGTCAGCTGATCCCCAGCTGTGTGTGCGGTAATACCTCCAATCTGCTCCTCCTGCTGTCCCTGGACTCTAACACCGCCAGTTGGTGCCTGGAAGTGCTGTGTGCACAGTCAACAGTCGCTCCTCTGTTATTGGGGTTCAGTAACGTCAGCTGATCCCCAGCTGTGTATCCGGCAACGTGTCATGCGACCGCCACGCTGGCACAACTAAAATGTAAGGGGACCTGTCCCCCCCCCCCCTAGGCGTTTGTTACTGAAAGAGCCACCATGTGCAGCACTAATACTGCACAAGGGAAAGGTCGCTCTTGAAATTATGCTCCTTGGAAACGCTGAACTACACACTCATGTAATGTGTCCCCTCACACCGTCCAACCGTCCCAGAGGTGGGACTTTCCTTTGTAATGTGACGCAGCACAGCCGTCATTGCTACCCCCTTGGCACCGTGCGCTGCCTCCTTAGCGTTGTTTGATTCCGTCATGGACCCTGCACTGTTATGTTATCCCTTGGCCATGCACAGTTTGCGCTGCCCGTCCTCTGACATCATTTGTTGTTATCCTGGCTGCGCCTGTGCGTCCACGCTGCCCGAAATCCCACCTCGCAGTGTCGTCTAATGTGATCCCACAGTGGGCCTGGTATCCATGGCCATGCGCAGTGCATATACTAGCCTCTCATTCCCCTTCTTCATGCTTCTTCAGACTAGGCGGCGTCAGCTGATCCCTAATAGCATGCCACGGCCGTGACGCCGCACAGTCTGAAGAAGCATGAAGGAGGTGAGTGAGAGGCGATGATATGCACTGCGCATGCCCATGGATCCCTGGCCCGCAGTGGGATTACATTTGATGACACTGCAAGGTTGGATCTCGGGCAGCTTTGACGCACAGGCACTGCCAGCCTGACACCTAAATGATGTCAGAAGACGGGCACCGCTAACTGTGCATGGCCAAGGGATAACATTACAGCGCGGGCTCCGTGACAGAACCAAACAACGTTGAGGAGGTGGCGCACGGCACCAAGGGGGTTGGAATGACGGCTGTGCTGTGTCACATTACAAAGGAAAGTCCCACTTCCGGGATGGTTTGACGGTGTGAGGGGACACATTATATGAGTGTGTACTTCAGCGTTTGCAAGGAGCATAATTTTCGGAGCCACCATTTTCCATGTGCAGTATTACTGCTGTACAAGATGGCTCTTTCAGCAACAAATGCCAGGGGGGGGGGGGGGGTTAAAGGTTCCCTTTCAACTTGCTCCACTGCAGGCTTCGGCTCTGCTCCTCTTTGATTCCCTGGGTTTCAACACTGTCAGTTGACACCTGGAAGTGTTGTCTACACAGAAAAAACACTAGGTGATGTGTCAGTGGGGTTCAGCACCGCCAGCTGTTCCCCTGCTGTGTAGTCGGCATCGTGTCCAGCACAAGCCACGCTGGCACAACCGACCAAAAGCTTCCACCAGTGCAGGCTTCGGCCTACACTTTGCTCCTCTCCTCCTCCTGCTGACCCTGGGCTCAAACACCGATAGTTTTTGCCCGGAACTGCTAGCTGCACAGAGAAAAACACCAGCCAATGTGTTAGTGGGGTTCAGCAACGCCAGCTGTTCCCCTGCTGTGTAGCTGGCAACGTGTCCTGCAAACGCCACGCAGGCACATGAACTGAAATTGAAGGGAGCCTGGCCCCCTCTCCCCCAGGTGTTTCTATGTATAACAGCCACCTTGTACAGTAGTACTGCTGCATTTGTACAAGGTGGCTGACTTTTTATCCTTGCCCACGTGGAACTCAACACGTACAAAATGTGTCTCTTTGAGACCATTCCACTGTCCCTGAGGTGTGACTTTCCTTTCTAATGATACGCAGCACCCCCCTTGGTAGCGCTTCCCATCTTCTGACATCATCGGTTGGCTAGTTGCGCCTGTGCGTCCGCCCTGCCTGAATAAAATGCTCCTCGTTGTCTTAATTATTTTGACTGCGAGGGTGTGATTGATGGGCACGAGCAGTGCATATCTTCGTCTGTCTTAACTCATCTCCTTCTGCCTTCTTCAGACTGTGCAGCCTCATGGCCGCGGCATGCGAGAAGGGATCAGATGAGGCCGCCCAGTCTGAAGCAGGTGTAAGGACATGTGTGAGCGGCAAACATATTTAGTGCACCAGGGCACAAATCCCAGCACCGCAGTGTGATTTTTTAAAAACACACTGTGGGTCTGGGATTCATGTCCACCGCTAACCGCAACGGCCAACATGAAATGAGGTCATAAGACAGGAAGCACTCACAGCGCATGGCCAAAGGATCACAAGAGCGCAGACTCCTGTACAGCAACTAACAACGCTCAGGAAGCTGCGCCCATGCAAAAAGGTGTTGTTTTCGACACCTGTGCTGCTTTTCTTTAAAAAGACAAGTCACGCCTCCACTACTGTTTAACAGTATAATGGGCTAAATAGTGTACGTGTTGCATTCAGCGTGTGCAAGTAGACAAATTAATAGAGCAACCTTTTACTTGTGCAGCATTATGCTGCAGAAGGAGTGGCTCTTGTACTTTGTAACACCTGAGGGGGGGTTAAAGGTAACCTTTGAAATTGGTTCAACTAGGCTTCGGCCTACACTCTGCTCCTCTCCTCCTCCTGCTGACCCTGGGTTCTAACAACGCTAGTTTTTGCCCGGAAATGCTAGCTGCACAGAGAAAAACGCCAGCCAATGTGTTAGTGGGGTTCAGCAACGCCAGCTGTTTCCCTGCTGTGTAGCTTGCATCGTGTCCAGCACAAGCCACGCTGGCACAACCGACCAAAAGCTGCCACCAGTGCAGGCTTCGGCCTACACTTTGCTCCTCTCCTCCTCCTCCTGCTGACCCTGGGCTCTAACACCGCTAGTTTTTGCCCGGAACTGCTAGCTGCACAGAGAAAAACACCATTCAATGTGTTAGTGGGGTTCAGCAACGCCAGCTGTTTCCCTGCTGTGTAGCTTGCATCGTGTCCAGCACAAGCCACGCTGGCACAACCGACCAAAAGCTGCCACCAGTGCAGGCTTCGGCCTACACTTTGCTCCTCTCCTCCTCCTCCTGCTGACCCTGGGCTCTAACACCGCTAGTTTTTGCCCGGACATGCAATCTGCACAGAGAAAAACACCAGTCAATGTGTCAGTGGGGTTCAGCAACGCCAGCTGTTCCCCTGCTGTGTAGCTTGCAACGTGACCTGCAAACGCCACGCAGGCACATGAACTGAAATTGAAGGGAGCCTGCCCCCCACCCCCAGGTGTTTCTATGTATAACAGCCACCTTGTACAGCAGTACTGCTGCATTTGTACAAGGTGGCTGATGTTTTCTCCTTGCCCACGTGGAACTCAACACGTACAAAATGTGTCTCATTAGAGACCAATGCTAATGTCCCTGAGGTGTGACTTTCCTTTTTAATGACACGCAGCACCCCCATTGTTAGCGCTGCCCGTCTTCTGACATCATTGGTTGGCTGCCTGTGCCTGTGCGTCCGCCCTGCCCGACACAACGCCCCTCGTTGTCTCATATTTTGGATGCGAGGGTGTTATTGATGGGCATGTGCAGTGCATATGTTCACCTGTTTTAAGTCACCTCCTTCCGCCTTCTTCAGACTGGGTGTCCTCATGGCCGCGGCATGCGATAAGGGATCAGATGAGGCCGCCCAGTCTGAAGCAGGTGTAAGGACATGTGTGAGCGGCAAACATATTTAGTGCACCAGGGCACGAATCCCAGCACCGCAGTGTGATTTTTTAAAAACACACTGTGGGTCTGGGATTCATGTCCACCGCTAACCGCAACGGCCAACATGAAATGAGGTCATAAGACAGGAAGCGCTCACAGCGCATGGCCAAAGGATCACAAGAGCGCAGACTCCTGTACAGCAACTAACAACGCTCAGGAAGCTGCGCCCATGCAAAAAGGTGTTGTTTTCGACACCTGTGCTGCTTTTCTTTAAAAAGACAAGTCACGCCTCCACTACTGTTTAACAGTATAATGGGCTAAATAGTGTACGTGTTGCATTCAGCTTGTGCAAGTAGACAAATTAATAGAGCAACCTTTTACTTGTGCAGCATTAATGCTGCAGAAGGAGTGGCTCTTGTACTTTGTAACACCTGAGGGGGGGTTAAAGGTAACCTTTGAAATTGGTTCAACTAGGCTTCGGCCTACACTCTGCTCCTCTCCTCCTCCTGCTGACCCTGGGCTCTAACAATGCTAGTTTTTGCCCGGAAATGCTAGCTGCACAGAGAAAAACACCAGCCAATGTGTTAGTGGGGTTCAGCACCGCCAGCTGTTCCCCCGCTGTGTAGCCGGCATCGTGTCCAGCAAAAGCCACGCTGGCACAACCAACCAAAAGCTGCCACCAGTGCAGGCTTCGGCCTACACTTTGCTCCTCTCCTCCTCCTGCTGACCCTGGGCTCAAACACCGCTAGTTTTTGCCCGGAAATGCTAGCTGCACAGAGAAAAACACCAGCCAATGTGTTAGTGGGGTTCAGCACCGCCAGCTGTTCCCCCGCTGTGTAGCCGGCATCGTGTCCAGCACAAGCCACGCTGGCACAACCGACCAAAAGCTGCCACCAGTGCAGGCTTCGGCCTACACTTTGCTCCTCTCCTCCTCCTCCTGCTGACCCTGGGCTCTAACACCGCTAGTTTTTGCCCGGACATGCAATCTGCACAGAGAAAAACACCAGTCAATGTGTCAGTGGGGTTCAGCAACGCCAGCTGTTCCCCTGCTGTGTAGCTTGCAACGTGACCTGCAAACGCCACGCAGGCACATGAACTGAAATTGAAGGGAGCCTGCCCCCCACCCCCAGGTGTTTCTATGTATAACAGCCACCTTGTACAGCAGTACTGCTGCATTTGTACAAGGTGGCTGACTTTTTCTCCTTGCCCACGTGGAACTCAACACGTACAAAATGTGTCTCATTAGAGACCATTACAATGTCCCTGAGGTGTGACTTTCTTTTGTAATGACACGCAGCACCACCCTTGTTAGCGCTGCCCGTCTTTTGACATCATTGGTTAGCTGGCTGCGCCTGTGCATCTCCCCTGCTCGAAACAACGCCCCTCGGTGTCTTATTTTTTTGGACAGCGAGGGTGTGATTGATGGGCATGTGCAGTGCATATGTTTGCCTGTGTTCACTCATCTCCTTCCGCCTTCTTCAGACTGGGTGTCCTCATGGCCGCGGCAGGCGATAAGGGATCAGATGAGGCCGCCCAGTCTGAAGCAGGTGTAAGGACATGTGTGAGCGTCAAACATATTTACTGCACAAGGCCACGAATCCCAGCCACGCAGTGTGATTTTTTGAAAACACACTGTGGGTCTGGGATTCATGTCCACCGCTAACCGCAACGGCCAACATGAAATGAGGTCATAAGACAGGAAGCGCTCACAGCGCATAGCCAAGGGATCACAAGAGCGCAGACTCCTGTACAGCAACTAACAACGCTCAGGAAGCTGCGCCCATGCAAAAAGGTGTTATTTTCGACACCTGTGCTGTTTTTCTTTAAAAAGACAAGTCACGCCTCGACTACTGTTTAACAGTATAATGGGCTAAATAGTGTACGTGTTGCATTCAGCGTGTGCAAGTAGACAAATTAATAGAGCAACCTTTTACTTGTGCAGCATTAATGCTGCAGAAGGAGTGGCTCTTGTACTTTGTAACACCTGAGGGGGGGTTAAAGGTAACCTTTGAAATTGGTTCAACTAGGCTTCGGCCTACACTCTGCTCCTCTCCTCCTCCTGCTGACCCTGGGCTCTAACAACGCTAGTTTTTGCCCGGAAATGCTAGCTGCACAGAGAAAAACACCAGCCAATGTGTTAGTGGGGTTCAGCACCGCCAGCTGTTCCCCCGCTGTGTAGCCGGCATCGTGTCCAGCAAAAGCCACGCTGGCACAACCGACCAAAAGCTGCCACCAGTGCAGGCTTCGGCCTACACTTTGCTCCTCTCCTCTTCCTGCTGACCCTGGGCTCAAACACCGCTAGTTTTTGCCCGGAAATGCTAGCTGCACAGAGAAAAACACCAGCCAATGTGTTAGTGGGGTTCAGCACCGCCAGCTGTTCCCCCGCTGTGTAGCCGGCATCGTGTCCAGCACAAGCCACGCTGGCACAACCGACCAAAAGCTGCCACCAGTGCAGGCTTCGGCCTACACTTTGCTTCTCTCCTCCTCCTGCTGACCCTGGGCTCTAACACCGCCAGTTTTTGCCCGGACATGCGATCTGCACAGAGAAAAACACCAGCCAATGTGTTAGTGGGGTTCAGCAACGCCAGCTGTTCCCCTGCTGTGTAGCTTGCAACGTGACCTGCAAACGCCACGCAGGCACATGAACTGAAATTGAAGGGAGCCTGGCCCCCACCCCCAGGTGTTTCTATGTATAACAGCCACCTTGTACAGCAGTACTGCTGCATTTGTACAAGGTGGCTGATGTTTTCTCCTTGCCCACGTGGAACTCAACACGTACAAAATGTGTCTCTTTGAGACCATTCCACTGTCCCTGAGGTGTGACTTTCCTTTCTAATGATACGCAGCACCCCCCTTGGTAGTGCTTCCCGTCTTCTGACATCATTGGTTGGCTACTTGCGCCTGTTCGTCCGCCCTGCCTGAATAAAATGCTCCTCGTTGTCTTAATTATTTTGACTGCGAGGGTGTGATTGATGGGCACGAGCAGTGCATATCTTCGCCTGTCTTAACTCATCTCCTTCCGCCTTCTTCAGACTGTGCAGCCTCATGGCCGCGGCATGCGAGAAGGGATCAGCAGAGGCCGCCCAGTCTGAAGCAGGTGTAAGGACGTGTGTGAGCGGCCAAAATATTTACTGCTCAAGGCCACGAATCCCAGCACCGCAGTGTGGCTTTATGAAAAGACACTGTGGGTCTGGGATTTATGGCCATCGTTAACCGCACCGGCCAACATGAAATGATGTCATAAGATGGGCAGCGCTAACAGGGCATTGCCAAGGGATAACACAAGAGCGCAGACTCCTGTACAGCAAATAACAACGCTCAGGAAGCTGCGCCAAGCACCAAGGCGTTATTTTGGACACCTGTGCTGCGTCTCATCAAAAAACCAAGTCACGCATCCACTACAGTTTGAC
The DNA here is from genome assembly GCF_032444005.1 of Ranitomeya imitator. Classification (NCBI taxonomy): domain Eukaryota; kingdom Metazoa; phylum Chordata; class Amphibia; order Anura; family Dendrobatidae; genus Ranitomeya; species Ranitomeya imitator. The sequence goes on from NC_091282.1 coordinate 34,418,175, forward strand.
TGTAGAATGGGGTAAATTGTGTATGTCTTTCATTCAGCGTGTGCAAGTAGACAAATTAATAGAGCAACCTTTCACTTGTGCAGCATTAATACTGCACAAGGTGTGTCTCTTGTACTTTGTAACACCTGAGGGGGGGGTTAAAGGTTTCCTTTGAAATTGGTTCAAGTAGGCTTCGGCCTACACTCTGCTCCTCTCCTCCTCCTCCTGCTTCAACACGGGCTCTAACATCGCTAGTTTTTGCCCGCAAGTGCTAGCTGCACAGAGAAAAACACACGCCATTGTGTTAGTGGGGTTCAGCAACGCCAGCTGTTCCCCCAGTGTGTAGCCGGCAAAGTGTCCTGCAAACGCAACGCAGACACAAAGCTGCCTCCAGTGCAGGCTTCGGCCTACACTCATCTCCCCCTGCTTACCCTTTGCTCCAACACCGCTAGTTGGGGCTCTAGGAAGACAATCTTTAATAGGCAAGGCAACGCATCTGGGTTCCAGCACCGCCAGCTGGTTCTCGGCAGTGTTCTTGTCACAGGTACTCCCTCGTGCCAAGCCTGGTTTCAGCACCGTCAGCTGTTTCCGGGTTGTGTCAACTTCACTGAGACGCCTATGCTTGCCCCGTCGTGGTGCGGTCGAGTTAGCCAACTCCAGGGTGCCTCCAGTTTAGGAGCTTCCTATGTGGGCTGCGTGAACTGGTAGTCAAGGCTGGTTCTGTAGTGCCAGTAGGCCCAGCTCCCCCTGTAGGACTGTTGGGGTTCGGTAACTGCGGCTGCCTCGCGGCCTAGCTGTTCTCTCCTCTCCTGTGGACCTTCGGGTCCACCACCTGGTTCCAGCACCGTCAGCTGGTTCCGGGCCGAGCCTTTGGCTTAGGTGCCTCCTCCTGGGTATCCGAGTTCCGCCAACGCCAGGCGGTCCTTGGTAGTGCTTTTAAGCGCGGGCACCTACAGCTTAGTAACCGGGTTCCAGCACCGTCAGCTGGTCCTCGGTCGTGCCATTGGCTCTTGCACACTGGGGCAACGCATCCGGGTTCCAGCACCGCCAGCTGGTTCTCGGCAGTGTTCTTGTTACAGGTACTCCCTCGTGCCAAGCCTGGTTTCAGCACCGTCAGCTGTTTCCGGGTTGTGTCAAGCTCACTGAGACGCCTATGCTTGCCCCGTCGTGGTGCGGTCGAGTTAGCCAACTCCAGGGTGCCTCCAGTTTAGGAGCTTCCTATGTGGGCTGCGTGAACTGGTAGTCAAGGCTGGTTCTGTAGTGCCAGTAGGCCCAGCTCCCCCTGTAGGACTGTTGGGGTTCGGTAACTGCGGCTGCCTCGCGGCCTAGCTGTTCTCTCCTCTCCTGTGGACCTTCGGGTCCACCACCTGGTTCCAGCACCGTCAGCTGGTTCCGGGCCGAGCCTTTGGCTTAGGTGCCTCCTCCTGGGTATCCGAGTTCCGCCAACGCCAGGCGGTCCTTGGTAGTGCTTTTAAGCGCGGGCACCTACAGCTTAGTAACCGGGTTCCAGCACCGTCAGCTGGTCCTCGGTCGTGCCATTGGCTCTTGCACACTGGGGCAACGCATCCGGGTTCCAGCACCGCCAGCTGGTTCTCGGCAGTGTTCTTGTCACAGGTACTCCCTCGTGCCAAGCCTGGTTTCAGCACCGTCAGCTGTTTCCGGGTTGTGTCAACTTCACTGAGACGCCTATGCTTGCCCCGTCGTGGTGCGGTCGAGTTAGCCAACTCCAGGGTGCCTCCAGTTTAGGAGCTTCCTATGTGGGCTGCGTGAACTGGTAGTCAAGGCTGGTTCTGTAGTGCCAGTAGGCCCAGCTCCCCCTGTAGGACTGTTGGGGTTCGGTAACTGCGGCTGCCTCGCGGCCTAGCTGTTCTCTCCTCTCCTGTGGACCTTCGGGTCCACCACCTGGTTCCAGCACCGTCAGCTGGTTCCGGGCCGAGCCTTTGGCTTAGGTGCCTCCTCCTGGGTATCCGAGTTCCGCCAACGCCAGGCGGTCCTTGGTAGTGCTTTTAAGCGTGGGCACCTACAGCTTAGTAACCGGGTTCCAGCACCGTCAGCTGGTCCTCGGTCGTGCCATTGGCTCTTGCACACTGGGGCAACGCATCCGGGTTCCAGCACCGCCAGCTGGTTCTCGGCAGTGTTCTTGTTACAGGTACTCCCTCGTGCCAAGCCTGGTTTCAGCACCGTCAGCTGTTTCCGGGTTGTGTCAAGCTCACTGAGACGCCTATGCTTGCCCCGTCGTGGTGCGGTCGAGTTAGCCAACTCCAGGGTGCCTCCAGTTTAGGAGCTTCCTATGTGGGCTGCGTGAACTGGTAGTCAAGGCTGGTTCTGTAGTGCCAGTAGGCCCAGCTCCCCCTGTAGGACTGTTGGGGTTCGGTTACTGCGGCTGCCTCGCGGCCTAGCTGTTCTCTCCTCTCCTGTGGACCTTCGGGTCCACCACATGGTTCCAGCACCGTCAGCTGGTTCCGGGCCGAGCCTTTGGCTTAGGTGCCTCCTCCTGGGTATCCGAGTTCTGCCAACGCCAGGCGGTCCTTGGTAGTGCTTTTAAGCGCGGGCACCTACAGCTTAGTAACCGGGTTCCAGCACCGTCAGCTGGTCCTCGGTCGTGCCATTGGCTCTTGCACACTGGGGCAACGCATCCGGGTTCCAGCACCGCCAGCTGGTTCTCGGCAGTGTTCTTGTCACAGGTACTCCCTCGTGCCAAGCCTGGTTTCAGCACCGTCAGCTGTTTCCGGGTTGTGTCAACTTCACTGAGACGCCTATGCTTGCCCCGTCGTGGTGCGGTCGAGTTAGCCAACTGCAGGGTGCCTCCAGTTTAGGAGCTTCCTATGTGGGCTGCGTGAACTGGTAGTCAAGGCTGGTTCTGTAGTGCCAGTAGGCCCAGCTCCCCCTGTAGGACTGTTGGGGTTCGGTAACTGCGGCTGCCTCGCGGCCTAGCTGTTCTCTCCTCTCCTGTGGACCTTCGGGTCCACCACCTGGTTCCAGCACCGTCAGCTGGTTCCGGGCCGAGCCTTTGGCTTAGGTGCCTCCTCCTGGGTATCCGAGTTCCGCCAACGCCAGGCGGTCCTTGGTAGTGCTTTTAAGCGCGGGAACCTACAGCTTAGTAACCGGGTTCCAGCACCGTCAGCTGGTCCTCGGTCGTGCCATTGGCTCTTGCACACTGGGGCAACGCATCCGGGTTCCAGCACCGCCAGCTGGTTCTCGGCAGTGTTCTTGTTACAGGTACTCCCTCGTGCCAAGCCTGGTTTCAGCACCGTCAGCTGTTTCCGGGTTGTGTCAAGCTCACTGAGACGCCTATGCTTGCCCCGTCGTGGTGCGGTCGAGTTAGCCAACTCCAGGGTGCCTCCAGTTTAGGAGCTTCCTATGTGGGCTGCGTGAACTGGTAGTCAAGGCTGGTTCTGTAGTGCCAGTAGGCCCAGCTCCCCCTGTAGGACTGTTGGGGTTCGGTAACTGCGGCTGCCTCGCGGCCTAGCTGTTCTCTCCTCTCCTGTGGACCTTCGGGTCCACCACATGGTTCCAGCACCGTCAGCTGGTTCCGGGCCGAGCCTTTGGCTTAGGTGCCTCCTCCTGGGTATCCGAGTTCCGCCAACGCCAGGCAGTCCTTAGTAGTGCTTTTATGCGCGGGCACCTACAGCTTAGTAACCGGGTTCCAGCACCGTCAGCTGGTCCTCGGTCGTGCCATTGGCTCTTGCACACTGGGGCAACGCATCCGGGTTCCAGCACCGCCAGCTGGTTCTCGGCAGTGTTCTTGTCACAGGTACTCCCTCGTGCCAAGCCTGGTTTCAGCACCGTCAGCTGTTTCCGGGTTGTGTCAACTTCACTGAGACGCCTATGCTTGCCCCGTCGTGGTGCGGTCGAGTTAGCCAACTGCAGGGTGCCTCCAGTTTAGGAGCTTCCTATGTGGGCTGCGTGAACTGGTAGTCAAGGCTGGTTCTGTAGTGCCAGTAGGCCCAGCTCCCCCTGTAGGACTGTTGGGGTTCGGTAACTGCGGCTGCCTCGCGGCCTAGCTGTTCTCTCCTCTCCTGTGGACCTTCGGGTCCACCACCTGGTTCCAGCACCGTCAGCTGGTTCCGGGCCGAGCCTTTGGCTTAGGTGCCTCCTCCTGGGTATCCGAGTTCCGCCAACGCCAGGCGGTCCTTGGTAGTGCTTTTAAGCGCGGGCACCTACAGCTTAGTAACCGGGTTCCAGCACCGTCAGCTGGTCCTCGGTCGTGCCATTGGCTCTTGCACACTGGGGCAACGCATCCGGGTTCCAGCACCGCCAGCTGGTTCTCGGCAGTGTTCTTGTTACAGGTACTCCCTCGTGCCAAGCCTGGTTTCAGCACCGTCAGCTGTTTCCGGGTTGTGTCAAGCTCACTGAGACGCCTATGCTTGCCCCGTCGTGGTGCGGTCGAGTTAGCCAACTCCAGGGTGCCTCCAGTTTAGGAGCTTCCTATGTGGGCTGCGTGAACTGGTAGTCAAGGCTGGTTCTGTAGTGCCAGTAGGCCCAGCTCCCCCTGTAGGACTGTTGGGGTTCGGTAACTGCGGCTGCCTCGCGGCCTAGCTGTTCTCTCCTCTCCTGTGGACCTTCGGGTCCACCACCTGGTTCCAGCACCGTCAGCTGGTTCCGGGCCGAGCCTTTGGCTTAGGTGCCTCCTCCTGGGTATCCGAGTTCCGCCAACGCCAGGCGGTCCTTGGTAGTGCTTTTAAGCGCGGGCACCTACAGCTTAGTAACCGGGTTCCAGCACCGTCAGCTGTTTCCGGGTTGTGTCAACTTCACTGAGACGCCTATGCTTGCCCCGTCGTGGTGCGGTCGAGTTAGCCAACTCCAGGGTGCCTCCAGTTTAGGAGCTTCCTATGTGGGCTGCGTGAACTGGTAGTCAAGGCTGGTTCTGTAGTGCCAGTAGGCCCAGCTCCCCCTGTAGGACTGTTGGGGTTCGGTAACTGCGGCTGCCTCGCGGCCTAGCTGTTCTCTCCTCTCCTGTGGGCCTTCGGGTCCACCACCTGGTTCCAGCACCGTCAGCTGGTTCTAGGCAGTGTCTTTTGCTCTTGTACCTTCTGCTCCCCATCCTGGTTCCAGTAACGTCAGCTGGTTCCGGGCAGAGCCTTTGGCTTAGGTGCCTCCTTCTGGGTATCCAAGTTCCACCAACGTCAGGTGGTCCTTGGTAGTGCTTTCAGGCACGGGTACCTCCTGCTTAGTAACCGGGTTCCAGTAACGTCAGCTGGTCCTCGGTAGTTCCATTGGCTCTTGGACCTTCGGCTACCCATCCGGGTTCCAGTACCGTCAGCTGGTTCTCGGCAGTGTCTTTTGCTCTTGTACCTTCTGCTCCCCATCCTGGTTCCAGTAACGTCAGCTGGTTCCGGGCAGAGCCTTTGGCTTAGGTGCCTCCTTCTGGGTATCCGAGTTCCGCCAACGTCAGGCGGTCCTTGATAGTGCTTTTTAGCACGGGTACCTCCTGCTTAGTAACCGGGTTCCAGTAACGTCAGCTGGTCCTCGGTAGTTCCATAGGCTCTTGAACCTTCGGGTAGCCATCCGAGTTCCAGTTCCATCAGCTGGTTCTTGGCATTTTCTCAGCCTTCTTGTACCTTCTGCTACATTTCCAAGTTTAAGACCCTAAAGTCGACGACCCGGAAGACCACCCCGATGACGACGACGACGACGACCCGGAAGACCACCCCGATGACGACGACGACGACGGCGGAGACGACGACGGAGACGACGACGGCGGAGACGACGACGGCGGAGATGACGACACTGAAGACGACGACCCTGGAGACGACGACATGGAAGACCGAGAAGCAGAAGAACAAGAGGCTGCAGAACAAAGAGCAGAAGAACATTAAGCATAACACTTAATATCAGAGCAAAAGATATTATCTAAATTATATGCAGAAGAAGACTAAGCAGTGTATGGGGGTGAGTCCGTTCCTCCTCGTGGTGCCCCTGGATAAAGCCTGATGCTGCAGGCCAAACTGAAAGCGGACAAATGTAACTTTTGTGACTGGCAGAACGGAAGGTGTAATCTTCCAACTTTTATAGATAACAACTACGGGAATGCCTGTCACAAATGAGAATATGATGAAGAAGTAGAATAGGAAGAATAATAACAGTGGAATAAAAAGAATATGTAGAATAGGAAGAATAATAATAGTTGAATAAAATGAATATGAAGAATGTAATAAAAAAAAAAATAGCTAGAAGATGAAGAAGAAGATGAATAAGGTGAAGAAGTTGATGTCAAAGATGCTGATGATGATGAAGATGAAAGTGTGGGAAAAGGAAAAAAAAGAAGGGGAAGGTCGTGGAATAGTGAAACATCAATATCTGACAAAATAAAAAAAAATTTACATAGTCAATATCTTTTTCAATCCGAACGTCTTTAAAAAAAAAAAAAATCATGCTATTCTATTTGATTGGACTAATCCTCATTGCCTTTAATATCTCCGCCACCTCCCCCATACATCCTACATTATTCTTAGTTGTTTTCCTTCATGTAGAATGAACCTACAAGGAAAGAAAGGGTTTATTTTAATTCCGATATTTTGGTCCCATTGACTTGCATTGGGATCGGGTATCGGTATCGGCGATATCCGATATTTTTTGAATATCGGCCGATCCAAACCGATACCGATACTTTCCGATATCGGAAGGTATCGCTCAACACTATTTACCAGTCAACTCAGATAAACTGCTCCTGGGCTCTGTCCATGTAACCAGCTCTGCTCCTGCAAGGTACCTGTCTGCCAACTCAGCTCTACTGTTCCTTGGTGCTATCCACACTCTTGGCTCTGCTACTCCAAGGTGCTTGATTGCCATTATGATTCTGCTGTTCCTGTGAGCTGTTCGCATACACGACTTTGCATCAAGGAAGCTGTACATCTATGCGACTCTGCTGTTTCAAGTCATCATTCACACACTCAACTATATTTATGTACTTGTATTTCTACACTTCTCTGCTGTTCCAAGGTGACTTCTCATTTAGGTGCTTCTCACAAAATTAGAATATCATCAAAAAGTTAATTTATTTCAGTTCTTCAATACAAAAAGTGAAACTCGTATATTATATAGAGTCATTACAGACAGAGTGATCTATTTCACATGTTTATTTCTGTTAATGTTGATGATTATGGCTTACAGCCAACGAAAACCCAAAAGTCATTATCTCAGTAAATACTTTATAACACCAGCTTGAAAAATGATTTTAAAATCCGAAATGTTGGCATACTAAAATGTATGCTCAGTAAATGCACTCAATACTTGATCGGGCTCAATTTGCATCAATTACTGCATCTATGCAGCGTGGCATGGAGGCGATCAGCCTGTGGCACTGCTGAGGGGTTATGGAAGCCCAGGTTGCTTTGATAGCAGCCTTCAGCTCGTCTGCATTGTTGGGTCAGGTGTCTCCCAGATCAGGCGAGTTTGCTGCCAATCAAGCACAGTGATACTGTTGTATGTAAATCAGGTAGTGGTACTTTTTGCAGTGTGGACAGGTGCCAAGTCCTGCTGGAGAATGACATTTCCATCTCCAAAAAGCTTGTCGGCAGAGGGAAGCATGAAGTGCTCTAAAATTTCTTGGTAGACGTCTGCGCTGACTTTGGTCTTGATAAAACAGTGGACCTACACCAGCAGATGACATGGCTCCCCAAACCATCACTGATTGTGGAAACTTCACACTAGACCTCCAGCAGCTTGGATTGTGGCCTCTCCACTCTTCCTCCAGACTCTGGGACCTTGATTTCCAAATGAAATGAAAAATTTACTTCCATCAGAGAACAACACCTTGTACCACTGACAACAGTCCAGTTCTTTTTCTCCTTGGCCAGGTAAGAAGCTTCTGGTGTTGTCTATTGGTCATGATGAGTGGCCGGACATAAGGAATGTGACACTTGTAGCCCATGTCCTGGATACATCTGTGTGTGGTGGCTCTAGAAGCAATGACTCCAGCAGCAGTCCACTCCTTGTGAATCTCCCCCCAATTCTCCAATGGCCTTTTCTTAACAATCCTTTCAAGGCTGCGGTTATCCCGGTTGCTTGTGCACCTTTTTCTACCACACTACTTCCTTCCACTCAACTCTCCATTAATATGCTGGATGCACTCTGTGAACAGCCGGCTTCTTTAGCAATAACCTTTTGTGGCTTACCCCCATTGTGGAGTGTGTCAACGACTGCCTTCTGGGTATCTGTCAGGTCAGCAGTCTTCCCCATGAATGTGGAGCTACTGAATCCGACTAAGGGACCTTTATAAACACTTAGGAAGCCTTTGCAGGTGTTTTTTGTTAATTATTCTAATTTACTGAGATAATGACTTTTGGGTTTTCATTGGCTGTAAGCCATAATCATCAACATTAACAGAAATAAACACGTGAAATAGATCACTCTGTGTGTGTAATGACTCTATATAATATATGAGTTTCACTTTTTGTATCGAAGAACTGAAATAAATTAACTTTTTGATGATATTCTAATTTTGTGAGTAGCACCTGTATATCCAAGTATACTGATTTTAGCTTGTCACGGCTGTAACTTTCATGCCTCCTCACCGCCACCCTACTCGCCATTGTCACCACACTGCTTCTCCTCGTCTCAGGTTGGCTCACATTGAGTTTTGCTTCTTTCAGTTCTCCTCTGCACTGGAGCAATAACATATTGCTTTCATTTGGCCTTTGGGGAGTGTGGAAGGTCTCTGCAGAAATCTATCCATTCTGTGTTCTACAGAGATTAGGTTCCCCTGTCTATCCCGTGCTAAGAAGCCCTGTATTAGGCAGCTCATCCCATCACTCCTTGCCCTAAGGTTGGTTGCTAGCTTCCTAACACCTACTTGTTGCATTTCACCATATTCTGTTACCCATTAACGACTTAGCTTGATCACCCATTCTGCCTGACTTTTCTGCTCCTGAACTTGGCTAGGTGTTTTTAACCTGTGCTGCCTGCCCTGACCTCAGAATGTCGGACCATGTCTTTGTCTTTGCCTTCTTGTAACGTGTACCCGAGCCTCTAACCCTCTGTTCACCTGCTGCTGGCATCCCAGCCTATCCTCACCACCAGAGGCCATAATGAAACCTAGTAAACACCTAGTCATGCCTCTCCATGGTAAGCCTGGCCCATGGCCCAGTGGGCCCACACCCACCTGCGTTACATCGCTGTTCCACATACTTTCCTGCTTCGCTATCCCACACTATGCCAGTTGTCGACTTGTTAATATAGCTGTGATATTCCACGTTATCTGGCCAACTAAATGCCTCTGGTCGGTTCAGCTTACCCTGGTCAGTGGCTTAGCTAATCCACATCACCAGATGAGCCCTTAACATCAGTCAAGTAGAATGCCATTATGCTGCTAAAAATGACGAAGGGACTCCATCCTCAGTATCAGTGCAGCTCTCAGAGCTCAGAATCTCAGCAATCAGTAGGTGATGGCATATCCTAGCAATATGCCACCATTTTCTGAGATGGGAATGCCACTTTCAGGTCTATCTACTTTTGTGATGTAATATCACCCACTCATCAGTTACTCCTTTTCTCCAACTTACCTTCTCGACTCACTCTTGAAAATCACAGAAGAAATCTGCCCTCTGTGACATAGTGTGAGGCGGCATACTACATTCTCGTGCCCATTATACATGGCACATAGTAGGTGGGTCCTGGTACAGATTTGGCAGTGAGACTTTGGTGGCCTATTTCATTTTTAGCCATTTTGATTTTTAAAATGTATAGTCTGCGATGGTCTGGATAGTATTAATTGGTAGAATTGTATTTTTTCATTTTATGTTATTATTTGCCTTTTTGTTTATTTTTTTTACAATTTTTGATAGGTCCTTTTCACTCTGCTATTTGTTGTATGTGCCAGGAAAACTCCCTGAGGTCTCCATAGAGCGCCAAAGTCATTTTAACCTCTGTACGAATTGCACATATTGGTATAGTATTGTTTTTTATAGGGTCTAAGGTCTTTCCACTTTGTGGACACAGATAGAAAAGGGCCCCTTGAAAGAACAGTAAATTCAATTGCATATGTTTTGGAGGTGGAAATCGGCCCCCTTACCTATTGGACCCCTTGACAATCTCTATCCAGATTGAGGAAGGAGCAAACCCTCTTTTGAATCATTCCTTGATAACTGCTGATTACGGCACCACAAGTGGTAAACGCACTAGATCCCATAAACCATCTGTCCACTTTTCCGCATTAATTTACTAAGAAAAATAACATGTCGGACCCCTCTTATCTCTTTAGTGCAGTGCCAGTGATATATGCAGTAGTAACATGTACAGCAGCTTTGGCAATGTAGAGAACGGGTTAAGTTTCTCCAGTGAAAATCCTTTCCATATCCTTGAGAAGCAGATGACGCTTTAATGGATTCATGGTCTGTCACGAAGCTTTATGCAAGAAGAATGTTCTCGCTGTACATCAGCCCTTTACCCAGAAGGGAATTGTACTAAAAAAGATGTGTAAATTCTCCGAGCATCTAGAAATGATTTATTTATGACTGCTCGTCTGTAAAAAACAGAGACAAAAATTATGTCCCTTTTACAACGTCAAGAACCAGAACCACAGATTCTTCATTGTATAGACCTGAGCTGATTGGAATATATTTTTCCCAGGGACCATTACTCTAAATACTCGTCTCCGCCGCTAATCTCCGAAAGGAGAACCAGTGGGCTTCCAAGATGAAGTTCTTCTCCTAGCGATATCCCGATATTTCCACTGCTTATCCCCCATATTGCTCTGAATTGTAGGAATGAAATTATACTTAGGCCACTTGTAGATGGTGGTCAATTGTTCTTAATACAGATCTACCAAACAAGGACTGGGCTGGCTCCAGGTTTATGTGGGCCATTAGTTAATAAAGTTCTGGTGGGTCCTACTTTGCTTACGATTTTTCCTTTTTGCCTTATAAGAGCCAGGGTCGCTGTGGGTCCCTTCAGCACATGCCACAATTCATGACGTACACATAAGAAATATAGGTATAGCATAATGCAAGGGTCGACACTGAAAGCTTGGGGCCCCTGTGCAATAAATCTGTCTGGACCCCGGCATGCCGCTTATGATGAGGACCATCTGGCCGTGGGACCTCCGGAGCCTTGGGCTCTGGCCATACTGCCCCCATTATCACCGCGTACATAGAGTTCAAAGAGCACCATAGTGTTGACATATGCAACAGATTAGGACTTATTATAAGTAAAAGGAGGACTTTATACTAACCAGACAGCAGATGGCGATAGTGTGTAAAGTTATATACTTGCTGTAATGTGGGGAGGGAAGCTCTCAGTGGTTGGTTGTTTTCTTACTTTCGGTTTTGCTTTTCTTCATGAATGTGTTGTCTTCAGTGCACGGACTGTGTGACACTGAATTGTATCTCATGTTTATCCAGTATGAAGTAAATACTGTTTACTCAAGATATCTTGCTGATTGAAGCTCTCCTAAGGGTACCGTCACACTATACGATTTACCTACGATCACGACCAGCGATATGACCTGGCCGTGATCGTAGGTAAATCGTAGTGTGGTCGCTGGGGAGCTGTCACACAGCCAGCTCTCCAGCGACCAACGATGCCGAGGTCCCCGGGTAACCAGGGTAAACATCGGGTAACTAAGCGCAGGACCGCGCTTAGTTACCCGATGTTTACCCTGGTTACAAGCGTTAAACTAAAAAAAAACAAACAGCACATACTTACATTCTGGTGTCTGTCAGGTCCCTTGCAGTCTGCTTCCTGCACTCACTGACTGCCGGCCGTAAAGTGAAAGTGAAAGCACAGCCGCTGTGCTCTGCTTTCACTTTACAGCCGGCAGTCACAGTGCGAGAAGCAGAGACGGCAAGGGACCTGACGGACACCAGAATGTAAGTATGTGCTGTTTTTTTTTTTTAGTTTAACGCTTGTAACCAGGGTAAACATCGGGTAACTAAGCGCGGTCCTGCGCTTAGTTACCCGATGTTTACCCTGGTTACAAGCGAACGCATCGCTGGATCGCATCGCTAGATCGCTAGATCGGTGTCACACACACCGATCTAGCGATGACAGCGGGAGATCCAGCGATGAAAGAAAGTTCCATACGATCTGCTACGACGTACGATTCTCAGCAGGATCCCTGATCGCTGCTGCGTGTCAGACACAGCGATATCGTAACGATATCGCTGGAACGTCACGAATCGTACCGTCGTAGCGATCGAAATGTTATAGTGTGACTGTACCCTAAGTACAGCGGTGACTGCAAGAAGACGCACTCTGCAACAGGTTATGGGCCCAGGCACTCCAGATAACCCCAGATAACCCCTGGCACCCCAGATAACTCCAGGCAACCCAGGCACCCCAGACACTACAGGTCTGCACTACAAGCTCAGGCAGAAGGATCCTGGTTTATAGCCCAGATAACGGAGCACACAGATAAGCTCTGTAAACAGAAGGAACTAAATCCAGATACAGAGTGACAGAGGAATTCAGCATCCCAGGAGCTGGATATAATTGCAGAGAATTCACAGGACATACAGGAGAATATCTTCAGTACAACTCTCTAAACAAGTAAGACTATATAAAGATGATGAGTAACACAGAACTGAAATTTACAGTAGCTAAACTGAATAGTGAAAATTATCAGTTATGGAAATTCAAAGTAGAGATGTTGTTATCTAAGGATGATCTATGGGAAGTAATTGTTACAGCAAGACCAGATCAAGATAATCAGACATGGGATAAGAAGGATATAAAAGCTAGAGCCACCATTAGCTTATTAGTGGATGATGCTCAATTAATACATATAAGAAATGAAGAAACAGCTAAGGGAATGTGGGAAGCATTAAGAAAACTGTATGAAAGGCCTAGCTTGAATCACAAGTTGTTTTTATTAAGAAAGCTGTACAGTATGAGACTGAGTGCAAATGACGATATGCAGAAGCACATATTCTTAATGATGGAAGTGATATCACAGCTAAGATCTATTGGTGAAGATGTTAAAGAAAGTCATGTAGCAGCTATATTGTTGTGCAGTTTACCAGATTCGTATACAGCCTTGATAAATGCCCTTGAGACGAGACCAGAAACTGACATTACATTAGATTTTGTGAAAACAAGACTAATAGATGAATATCAGAGAAGAAAAGAACAAAGAAATGATTCTTCTACTGAAAAGGACAGTGAAAACGCTCTTAAAGCTACAGAATTCCAAAAAACCTATAATAAAGAGACAAGAGAATGCTTCAGATGTAAGAAAAAAGGTCATTTAAAGAAAGACTGTACCATATGGAAAGCAGAACAACAAAAATTACAACATAAAAAGCATACACAGAAAGTAAAAAACACACAATTTCCGATTCATGTGAGAATAATTGGAATGGCACATTTAAAGTAACAGACAAGAAATCATCACTTGGTTGGTTTATTGATTCAGGAGCAACGAGTCATATGACAAGTGACAAGAATTTCTTTACTGATCTTGATTTAGATAAGAAAGAAGCCATTTATCTCGCAGATGGAAGCAAAATAACCGCAGAAGGTATCGGACAAGGTATGCTAAATTGTTCAAACAAGTTCGGACAAGATACAAAGATACTTGTACAAGATGTGTTGTATGTTCCAAAATTGGAAGGCGGATTATTATCTGTGAAACGTTTAACAGCAAAAGGACTTACAGTGAAATTCAAAGACAATGAGTGTGCAATTATTGCAGGAAACAAGGTGATAACCAAAGTCAAGGCAGATGAACAATTATATCATTTTGACACACCAAAGGAACAGATGAAGGTATGTACACATGATCACAAAAACTGTATTCACATGTGGCATAGACGTCTAGGACATAGACACCCTGACAGTATAAGGGAACTACAGAGAAAAGAATTGACAAAAGATTTAAAGATATCAGATTGCTCAATTACCATAAGATGTGATTGTTGTATAAAATCCAAAGCCACAAGGATATCTATTCCAAAAGAAAGTGAGATGAAAAGCGAAAGACCACTTGATTTGGTGCATACTGACGTATGTGGACCCATGAAAGTGACTACATCAGGAGGCAATAGATACATGTTGACTTTTATAGACGATTACTCAAGATACACAGTCACATACTTAATTAAAAACAAAAGTGAAGTTTTTGATAAACTTGTAGACTATGTAACAAGATCAAGTAACAAATTTCAAAGGAAGCCAATTGTCATCAGAAGTGATAATGGAGGTGAATTTACAAGTCACAGAATAGAAGACTACTTAAGACAAAATGGAATAGAACACCAGAAAACGGTTCCATACACACCTGAACAAAATGGAGTAGCAGAAAGGAAAAACAGAACTCTAATAGAGATGATAAGATGTATGCTGACGGATTCCAAACTACCAGAGAAATATTGGGGTGAGGCAGCAATGACAGCTACTTATCTACAAAACAGACTTTTTTCTAGAAAACTGACGAAAACTCCATATGAACTGTGGCAAGGTATGAAACCAAGTGTCAATCATTTAAAAGTTTTTGGATGTAAAGTTTTCATATTCATTCCAACAGAAAAACGTTCCAAACTTCAAAACAGATCCATGGAAGGAATATTTGTTGGATATAGTGAAAATTGCAAAGGATACAGAATCCTAGATCCCAAAACAGACAGAGTTACGGTGAGTAACAGTGTGACATTCATTGAAGATTTAAATGAAGATATTATGATTTCAGTTGAAACAAAAAAATGAGAAAACCAATAATGACACAACTGAAGAAATATCTGATGAGAAAGAAGTAGAAATTAATGAAGAACAAAATACTGAAAGTGAAGAATCACAACTACAAACAGACACAGAACCAAGACGTTCAATGAGAGAGAACAAAGGAAAACCACCAAAACGTCTCTAATACAAGACAAGCACAAGAAAAATCTATGAGCCTACTTCTTGGGAAGAAATATCTAAACTGCCTGTTGGAGAAGACTATGATGAGACATTTGCTCCAGTTGTCAAACACACTACAATAAGAACTTTGTTTACAGTTGCAGCAATGAAACAGATGCAACTGAGACATCTGGATGTAAAGACAGTTTTTCTGAATGGAGATGTAACAGAAGACATTTATATGGAACAACCTCCAGGATTCAAAGATGAAAGAAATCCAAACAAAGTTTGTAAACTACAGAAAAGCATATATGGTTTAAAGCAAGCAGCTAAAGCGTGGAATGACAAAATCACGGAAGTACTTACAAATTAAAAATTTCAAAGAAGCAAAGCTGATCCATACTTATACACAAAAAGGCTGATTAAAAGATGGATTTACATACTCATATATGTAGACGATATTTTGATTTGTTTTGAACAAGAAAGGGATAACGAAAACATTCTAAAAATCCTGAAGCAACATTTCGAAATCAAAGACTTGGGAAATGTAAAACAATACCTAGGAATACAAGTAGAAAGAGAAGAAGATGGAAGTTTCCTACTGAATCAAAATCATATGATTCAAGACATAACAGAAAAATTTGGATTAAAAGATGCAAAAACAGTAAAGTCTCCAACGGAAACTAATTATCTCAAAGAGATGAACAGTGAACAAAATATGCTACCAAATAATGAAGAATACAGAACAGCAATAGGAAAACTACTGTATCTAGCGACCGTTACAAGACCAGACATCGCAGCAGCAGTAGGAATCCTGAGTAGAAAGGTATCAAAACCAAATAAAGCTGATTGGAATGCCGTGAAGAGAGTAATACGTTATTTGAAAGGAACTAGCAATGTTAAGCTGAAATTACCCAAAGCAATGATTGCATTTTAACAGGATATGTTGATGCAGATTGGGCTGGAGATCCAACTGACAGAAGATCTACCAGTGGACATATTTTTTTCCTCTCAGGTGGACCAATAAGTTGGACAAGTAAGAAACAGTCAATTGTGACACTATCTTCAACAGAAGCAGAATATGTTGCAGCAGCACACGCGAGTCAAGAAGTACTGTGGTTAAGACAATTGTTGACAGAATTAGGACAACCACAGTTGCCACCAACAAAACTGAAAGAGGACAATCAAGGATGTCTTGTTCTTGCTCAGATGGAAAGAGTCAATCCAAGAACCAAACATATTGATGTGAAATATCATTTCTTGAGAGATCATCAGGAACACGGAGTCTTGAAGTTAGAGTACTGTCCTACTGAAGAAATGACAGCAGACATTTTCACGAAGGCGTTGAATGCTGATAAACATCAGAGACTAATAAAAAAGTTGGGTTTAATTGAATAAGTCCTTACTGTTGAGAAAGGGTGTTGGCATATGCAACAGATTGGGACTTATTATAAGTGAAAGGAGGACTTTATACTAACCAGACAGCAGATGGCGATAGTGTGTAAAGTCATATACTTGCTGTAATGTGGGGAGGGAAGTTCTCAGTGGTTGGTTGTTTTCTTACTTTCGGTTTTGCTTTTCTTCATGAATGTGTTGTCTTCAGTGCACGGACTGTGTGACACTGAATTGTATCTCATGTTTATCCAGTATGAAGTAAATACTGTTTACTCAAGATATCTTGCTGATTGAAGCTCTCCTAAGTACAGCGGTGACTGCAAGAAGACGCACTCTGCAACACATAGCAGTTCTATTTGGCCCCCACACCTCTAATAATATATATAGATATATTTTTTTACTAAGATGGAGATATATATCTACGTTAGGAGTCGGTTATGCTGTATATATTATATTAGATTATATGTCTGGTATCTGTACCATCTGGTATCTGATAAAGGATATTCCCCAAATAAATCACGTTATGCCCAATCCCAATGATAAGGGGTAACTTACTGACTTTTGGTGGACTGACCCCTGGGAACCCCAGTAATCCTGAGAACAGGACTCATGAGCTCAGCCATGAATGTATTGGAGGGGCGCATGCTGTACTTCTGCTCTATTCATTGTCTATGGAACTGATGGAACAGAGTCGAGCGCGGCACTCAGCAGCTCTATAGATAATGGGGAGCAGAGGCTGAGCATGCACAACTCTACTCTATTCAGGGCGAGACTGCAGACCCCTGTTCTGAGGATCTCTGGGGGCTCAGCAGCTCTATAAATAATGGGGAGCAGAGGCCGAGCATGCACAACTCTACTCTATTCAGGACGAGACTGCAGACCCCTGTTCTCAGAATCTCTGTGGGCTCAGCAGCTCTATAGATAATGGGGAGCAGAGGCCGAGCATGCACAACTCTACTCTATTCAGGACGAGACTGCAGACCCCTGTTCTCAGAATCTCTGGGGGCTCAGCAGCTCTATAGATAATGGGGAACAGAGGCCGAGCATGCACAACTCTATTCAGGACGAGACTGCAGACCCCTGTTCCCAGAATCTCTGGGGGCTCAGCAGCTCTATAAATAATGGGGAGCAGAGGCCGAGCATGCACAACTCTATTCAGGACGAGACTGCAGACCCCTGTTCTCAGAATCTCTGGGGGCTCAGCAGCTCTATAAATAATGGGGAGCAGAGGCCGAGCATGCACAACTCTATTCAGGACAAGACTGCAGACTGTTATGTAGGCAATCCAGTGACACAGTGTGCCAGCAATCAGAGCACATACAGTGATCTGACAATAACCCAAAAACAAAAGAACGAGCTCTGAGACGTGGAATCTCTGTAGACCGCAATACCTGAACCTATCCTAAACACAACTAAAGGCAGCTGTGGATTGCGCCTGACACTACCTATGCAACTCGGCACAGCCTGAGGAGCTGACTAGCCTGAAGATAGAAAAACAAGCCTGGCTTGCCTCAGAGAAATACCCCAAAGGAAAAGGCAGCCCCCCACATATAATGACTGTTAGCAAGATGAAAAGACAAAACGTAGGGATGAAATAGATTCAGCAAAGTGAGGCCCGATATTCTAGATAGAGCGAGGATAGCAAAGAGAACTTTGCAGTCTACAAAAAACCCTAAAGCAAAAAACCACGCAAAGGGGGCAAAAAGACCCACCGTGCCGAACTAACGGCACGGCGGTACACCCTTTGCGTCTCAGAGCTTCCAGCAAAACGAAAATACAAGCTGGACAGAAAAAATAGCAACAAAAGCAAAGAAGCACTTATCTAAGCAGAGCAGCAGGCCACAGGAAAGATCCAGAAGCTCAGATCCAACACTGGAACATTGACAAGGAGCAAGGAAGACAGAATCAGGTGGAGTTAAATAACAAAGCAGCCAACGAGCTCACCAGAACACCTGAGGGAGGAAGCTCAGAAGCTGCAGTAGCACTTGTGACCACAGGAGTGAATTCAGCCACAGAATTCACAACAGTACCCCCCCCTTGAGGAGGGGTCACCGAACCCTCACCAGAGCCCCCAGGCCGACCAGGATGAGCCACATGAAAGGCACGAACAAGATCTGGAGCATGGACATCAGAGGCAAAAACCCAGGAATTATCTTCCTGAGCATAACCCTTCCATTTAACCAGATACTGGAGTTTCCGTCTAGAAACACGAGAATCCAAAATTTTCTCCACAATATACTCCAATTCCCCCTCCACCAAAACCGGGGCAGGAGGCTCAACAGATGGAACCATAGGTGCCACGTATCTCCGCAACAACGACCTATGGAATACATTATGTATGGAAAAGGAGTCTGGGAGGGTCAGACGAAAAGACACAGGATTGAGAATCTCAGAAATCCTTTACGGACCAATAAAACGAGGTTTAAATTTAGGAGAAGAAACCTTCATAGGAATATGACGAGAAGATAACCAAACCAGATCCCCAACACGAAGTCGGGGACCCACACGGCGTCTGCGATTAGCAAAAAGTTGAGCCTTCTCCTGGGACAAGGTCAAATTGTCCACTACCTGAGTCCAGATCTGCTGCAACCTGTCCACCACAGAATCCACACCAGGACAGTCTGAAGACTCAACCTGTCCTGAAGAGAAACGAGGATGGAACCCAGAATTGCAGAAAAATGGAGAGACCAAGGTAGCCGAGCTGGCCCGATTATTAAGGGCGAACTCAGCCAACGGCAAAAAGGACACCCAATCATCCTGGTCTGCAGAAACAAAACATCTCAGATATGTTTCCAAGGTCTGATTGGTTCGTTCGGTCTGGCCATTAGTCTGAGGATGGAAAGCCGAGGAAAAAGATAGGTCAATGCCCATCCTACCACAAAAGGCTCGCCAAAACCTTGAAACAAACTGGGAACCTCTGTCAGAAACAATATTCTCAGGAATGCCATGCAAACGAACCACATGCTGGAAGAACAAAGGCACCAAATCAGAGGAGGAAGGCAATTTAACCAAGGGCACCAGATGGACCATTTTAGAAAAGCGATCACAGACCACCCAAATGACTGACATCTTTTGAGAAACGGGAAGGTCAGAAATGAAATCCATCGAAATATGTGTCCAAGGCCTCTTTGGGACCGGCAAGGGCAAAAGCAACCCACTGGCACATGAACAGCAGGGCTTAGCCCTAGCACAAATCCCACAGGACTGCACAAAAGTACGTACATCCCGTGACAGAGATGGCCACCAGAAGGATCTAGCCACTAACTCTCTGGTACCAAAGATTCCAGGATGACCAGCCAACACCGAACAATGAAGTTCAGAGATAACTTTACTAGTCCACCTATCAGGGACGAACAGTTTCTCCGCCGGACAACGATCAGGTTTATTCGCCTGAAATTTTTGCAACACTCGCCGCAAATCAGGGGAGATGGCAGACACAATGACTCCTTCCTTGAGGATACTCGCCGGCTCAGATGAACCAGGAGAGTCGGGCACAAAACTCCTAGACAGAGCATCCGCCTTCACATTTTTAGAGCCCGGAAGGTACGAAATCACAAAATCGAAGCGGGCAAAAAATAACGACCAACGGGCCTGTCTAGGATTCAAGCGCTTGGCAGACTCGAGATAAGTAAGGTTCTTATGATCAGTCAATACCACCACGCGATGCTTAGCTCCTTCAAGTCAATGACGCCATTCCTCGAATGCCCACTTCATGGCCAGCAACTCTCGGTTGCCCACATCATAATTACGCTCAGCAGCCGAAAACTTCCTGGAAAAGAAAGCACATGGTTTCAACACTGAGTAACCAGAACCTCTCTGTGACAAAACCGCCCCTGCTCCAATCTCAGAAGCATCAACCTCGACCTGGAACGGAAGAGAAACATCTGGTTGACACAACACAGGGGCAGAACAAAAACGATGCTTCAACTCCTGAAAAGCTTCCACAGCAGCAGAAGACCAATTAACCAAATCAGCACCCTTCTTGGTCAAATCGGTCAATGGTTTGGCAATGCTAGAAAAATTACAGATGAAGCGACGATAAAAATTAGCAAAGCCCAGGAATTTTTGCAGACTTTTCAGAGATGTCGGCTGAGTCCAATCCTGGATGGCTTGGACCTTAACCGGATCCATCTTGATAGTAGAAGGGGAAAAGATGAACCCCAAAAATGAAACTTTCTGCACACCGAAGAGACACTTTGATCCCTTCACAAACAAAGAATTAGCATGCAGGACCTGGAAAACCATTCTGACCTGCTTCACATGAGAGTCCCAATCATCTGAGAAGATCAAAATGTCATCCAAGTAAACAATCAGGAATTTATCCAGATACTCACGGAAGATGTCATGCATAAAAGACTGAAACACAGATGGAGCATTGGCAAGTCCGAACGGCATCACTAGATACTCAAAATGACCCTCGGGCGTATTAAATGCAGTTTTCCATTCATCTCCTTGCCTGATTCTCACCAGATTATACGCACCACGAAGATCTATCTTAGTGAACCAACTAGCCCCCTTAATCCGAGCAAACAAGTCAGATAACAATGGCAAGGGATACTGAAATTTAACAGTGATCTTATTAAGAAGGCGGTAATCAATACACGGTCTCAGCGAACCATCCTTCTTGGCTACAAAAAAGAACCCTGCTCCCAGTGGTGATGACGATGGGCGAATATGTCCCTTCTCCAGGGATTCCTTCACATAACTGCGCATAGCGGCGTGTTCAGGCACGGATAAATTAAATAATCGACCTTTAGGGAATTTACTACCAGGAATCAAATTGATAGCACAATCACAATCCCTATGCGGAGGTAGGGCATCGGACTTGGGCTCTTCAAATACATCCTGATAATCAGACAAGAACTCTGGGACCTCAGAAGGAGTGGATGACGAAATAGACAAAAATGGAACATCACCATGTACCCCCTGACAACCCCAGCTGGATACCGACATAGAGTTCCAATCCAATACTGGATTATGGGTTTGCAGCCATGGCAACCCCAACACGACCACATCATGCAGATTATGTAACACCAGAAAGCGAATAACTTCCTGATGTGCAGGAGCCATGCACATGGTCAGCTGGGTCCAGTACTGAGGTTTATTCTTGGCCAAAGGTGTAGCATCAATTCCTCTCAACGGAATAGGACACCGCAAAGGCTCCAAGAAAAACCCACAACGTTTAGCATAATCCAAATCCATCAGATTCAGGGCAGCGCCTGAATCCACAAACGCCATGACAGAATACGATGATAAAGAGCATATCAAGGTAATGGACAGAAGGAATTTGGATTGTACAGTACCAATGACGGCAGACCTATCGAACCGCTTAGTGCGCTTAGGACAATCAGAAATAGCATGAGTGGAATCACCACAGTAGAAACACAGACCATTCAGACGTCTGTGTTCTTGCCGTTCAACTCTGGTCATAGTCCTATCGCACTGCATAGGCTCAGGTTTAATCTCAGACAATACTGCCAAATGGTGCACAGATTTACGCTCGCGCAAGCGTCGACCGATCTGAATGGCCAAAGACATAGACTCATTCAAACCAGCAGGCACAGGAAAACCCACCATGACATCCTTAAGAGCCTCAGAGAGACCCTTTCTGAACAAAGCTGCCAGCGCAGATTCATTCCACAGAGTGAGTACTGACCACTTCCTAAATTTCTGACAATATACTTCTATATCATCCTGACCCTGGCACAAAGCCAGCAAATTTTTCTCAACCTGATCCACTGAATTAGGCTCATCGTAAAGTAATCCGAGCGCCAGGAAAAACGCATTGACATTACTCAATGCAGGGTCTCCTGGCGCAAGAGAAAATGCCCAGTCCTGAGGGTCGCCGCGCAAAAAAGAAATAATAATCAAAACCTGTTGAACAGGATTACCAGAAGAATGAGGTTTCAAGGCCAGAAATAGCTTACAATTATTTTTGAAATTAAGAAACTTAGTTCTATCACCAAAAAACAAATCAGGAATAGGAATTCTTGGTTCTAACATAGATTTCTGATCAATAGTATCTTGAATCCTTTGTACATTTGTAACGAGATTATCCATTGAAGAGCACAGACCCTGAATATCCATGTCCACACCTGTGTCCTGAAACACCCAAATGTCTAGGGGAAAAAAAAAGACTGAACACAGAGCTGAGAAAAAAAAATGATGTCAGAACTTCTTTTTTCCCTCTATTGAGAATCATTAGATTGGCTCCTTGTACTGTTATGTAGGCAATCCAGTGACACAGTGTGCCAGCAATCAGAGCACATACAGTGATCTGACAATAACCCAAAAACAAAAGAACGAGCTCTGAGACGTGGAATCTCTGTAGACCGCAATACCTGAACCTATCCTAAACACAACTAAAGGCAGCTGTGGATTGCGCCTGACACTACCTATGCAACTCGGCACAGCCTGAGGAGCTGACTAGCCTGAAGATAGAAAAACAAGCCTGGCTTGCCTCAGAGAAATACCCCAAAGGAAAAGGCAGCCCCCCACATATAATGACTGTTAGCAAGATGAAAAGACAAAAGGGATGAAATAGATTCAGCAAAGTGAGGCCCGATATTCTAGATAGAGCGAGGATAGCAAAGAGAACTTTGCAGTCTACAAAAAACCCTAAAGCAAAAAACCACGCAAAGGGGGCAAAAAGACCCACCGTGCCGAACTAACGGCACGGCGGTACACCCTTTGCGTCTCAGAGCTTCCAGCAAAACGAAAATACAAGCTGGACAGAAAAAAAAGCAACAAAAGCAAAGAAGCAGTTATCTAAGCAGAGCAGCAGGCCACAGGAAAGATCCAGAAGCTCAGATCCAACACTGGAACATTGACAAGGAGCAAGGAAGACAGAATCAGGTGGAGTTAAATAACAAAGCAGCCAACGAGCTCACCAGAACACCTGAGGGAGGAAGCTCAGAAGCTGCAGTAGCACTTGTGACCACAGGAGTGAATTCAGCCACAGAATTCACAACAGCAGACCCCTGTTCTCAGAATCTCTGTGGGCTAAGCAGCTCTATAGATAATGGTGAGCAGAGGCCGAGCATGCACAACTCTACTCCATTCAGGATGAGACTGCAGACCCCTGTTCTCAGAAACTCTGGGGCTCAGCAGCTCTATAGATAATGGGGAGCAGAGGCCGAGCATGCACAACTCTACTCTATTCAGGACGAGACTGCAGACCCCTGTTCTCAGAATCTCTGGGGGCTCAGCAGCTCTACAGATAATGGGGAGCAGAGGCCGAGCATGCACAACTCTACTCTATTCAGGACGAGACTGCAGACCCCTGTTCTCAGAATCTCTGGGGGCTCAGCAGCTCTATAAATAATGGGGACCAGAGGCCGAGCATGCACAACTCTACTCTATTCAGGACGAGACTGCAGACCCCTGTTCTCAGAATCTCTGGGGCTCAGCAGCTCTATAGATAATGGGGAGCAGAGGCCGAGCTTGCACAACTCTACTCTATTCAGGACAAGACTGCAGACCCCTGTTCTCAGAATCTCTGGGGGCTCAGCAGCTCTATAAATAATGGGGAGCAGAGGCCGAGCATGCACAACTCTACTCTATTCAGGACGAGACTGTAGACCCCTGTTCTCAGAATCTCTGGGGGCTCAGCAGCTCTATAAATAATGGGGAGCAGAGGCCGAGCATGCACAACTCTACTCTATTCAGGACGAGACTGCAGACCCCTGTTCTCAGAATCTCTGGAGCTCAGCAGTTCTATAGATAATGGGGAGCAGAGGCCGAGCATGCACAACTCTACTCTATTCAGGATGAGACTGCAGACCCCTGTTCTCAGAATCTCTGGGGGCTCAGCAGCTCTATAAATAATGGGGAATAGAGGCCGAGCATGCACAACTCTATTCAGGACGAGACTGCAGACCCCTGTTCTCAGAATCTCTGGGGGCTCAGCAGATCTAAATATAATGGGGAACAGAGGCCGAGCATGCACAACTCTACTCTATTCAGGATGAGACTGCAGACCCCTGTTCTCAGAATCTCTGGGGGCTCAGCAGCTCTATAAATAATGGGGAATAGAGGCCGAGCATGCACAACTCTATTCAGGACGAGACTGCAGACCCCTGTTCTCAGAATCTCTGGGGGCTCAGCAGATCTAAATATAATGGGGAACAGAGGCCGAGCATGCACAACTCTATTCAGGACGAGACTGCAGACCCCTGTTCCCAGAATCTCTGGGGGTTCAGCAGCTCTATAAATAATGGGGAGCAGAGGCCGAGCATGCACAACTCTATTCAGGACAAGACTGCAGACCCCTGTTCTCAGAATCTCTGTGGGCTCAGCAGCTCTATAGATAATGGTGAGCAGAGGCCGAGCATGCACAACTCTACTCCATTCAGGATGAGACTGCAGACCCCTGTTCTCAGAAACTCTGGGGCTCAGCAGCTCTATAGATAATGGGGAGCAGAGGCCGAGCATGCACAACTCTACTCTATTCAGGACGAGACTGCAGACCCCTGTTCTCAGAATCTCTGGGGGCTCAGCAGCTCTACAGATAATGGGGAGCAGAGGCCGAGCATGCACAACTCTACTCTATTCAGGACGAGACTGCAGACCCCTGTTCTCAGAATCTCTGGGGGCTCAGCAGCTCTATAAATAATGGGGACCAGAGGCCGAGCATGCACAACTCTACTCTATTCAGGACGAGACTGCAGACCCCTGTTCTCAGAATCTCTGGGGGCTCAGCAGCTCTATAGATAATGGGGAACAGAGGCCGAGCATGCACAACTCTACTCTATTCAGGACGAGACTGCAGACCCCTGTTCTCAGAATCTCTGGGGCTCAGCAGCTCTATAGATAATGGGGAGCAGAGGCCGAGCATGCACAACTCTACTCTATTCAGGACAAGACTGCAGACCCCTGTTCTCAGAATCTCTGGGGGCTCAGCAGCTCTATAAATAATGGGGAGCAGAGGCCGAGCATGCACAACTCTACTCTATTCAGGACGAGACTGCAGACCCCTGTTCTCAGAATCTCTGGGGGCTCAGCAGCTCTATAAATAATGGGGAGCAGAGGCCGAGCATGCACAACTCTACTCTATTCAGGACGAGACTGCAGACCCCTGTTCTCAGAATCTCTGGAGCTCAGCAGTTCTATAGATAATGGGGAGCAGAGGCCGAGCATGCACAACTCTACTCTATTCAGGATGAGACTGCAGACCCCTGTTCTCAGAATCTCTGGGGGCTCAGCAGCTCTATAAATAATGGGGAGCAGAGGCCGAGCATGCACAACTCTATTCAGGACGAGACTGCAGACCCCTGTTCTCAGAATCTCTGGGGGCTCAGCAGCTCTAAATATAATGGGGAACAGAGGCCGAGCATGCACAACTCTATTCAGGACGAGACTGCAGACCCCTGTTCCCAGAATCTCTGGGGGCTCAGCAGCTCTATAAATAATGGGGAGCAGAGGCTGAGCATGCACAACTCTATTCAGGACGAGACTGCAGACCCCTGTTCTCAGAATCTCTGGGGGCTCAGCAGCTCTATAAATAATGGGGAGCAGAGGCCGAGCATGCACAACTCTATTCAGGACGAGACTGCAGACCCCTGTTCTCAGAATCTCTGGGGGCTCAGCAGATCTAAATATAATGGGGAGCAGAGGCCGAGCATGCACAACTCTGCTCTATTCAGGACAAGATTGTAGACCATTGTTCTCAAAAAATCAGGGGGGATGCAGTGGTTGGTTCCTATGGATCAGAGATTACTTGACTATTTGGTGAATAACCCTTTAACCCCTTTACCCCCGGCGGTGGTTTGCACGTTAATGACCAGGCCAGTTTTTACAATTCTGACCACTGTCACTTTATGAAGTTATATCTCTTGAACGCTTCAACGGATCTCACTGATTCTGAGAATGTTTTTTCCTGACATACTGTACTTCATGGTAGTGGTAAAATTTCTTCAATATAACTTGTGTTTATTTGTGAAAAAACAGAAATTTGGTGAAAATTTGGAACATTTTGCCATTTTCAAACTTTGAATTCTGAAATCCTTAAATCAGAGAGATATGTCACGCAAAAGAGTTAATACTGTAAATAACATTCCCACATGTCTACTTTACATCAGCACAATTTTTGAAACAAAATGTTTTTGTTAGGAAGTATAAGGGTTAAAAGTTGACCAGCGATTTCTCATTCTTCCAACAAAATTTACAACACCATTTTTTTTAGGAACCACCTCATATTTGAAGTGACTTTAAGGGGTCTATATGACAGAAAACACCCAAAAGTGACACCATTCTAAAAACTCCACTCCTCGAGGTGTTCAAATCCACATTCAAGAAGTTTATTAACCCTTCAGATGCTTCACATGAATTTTTGGAATGTGGAAAAAAATTTTACTTTTTTTCGCAAAAAATTTACTTTAGACCGATTGTTTTTTTATTTTCACAATGGTAACAGGAAAAATTGACCACCAAAGTGTTATGCAATTCCTCCTGAGCAAGCTGATACTCCATATGTAGGGGAAAACCACTGTTTGGACTCACGGCGGGGCTCGTAAAGGAAAGAGCGCCTTTTGACTTTTTAAATGCAAAAAATGCTTGAGCATTTATCGGACGCCATGTCATGTTTGCAGAGCCCCTGATGTGACTAAACAGTGAAAATCCTCTACACGTGACACCAATTTGGACACTACACCCATCAAGGCACTTATCTAGATGTGTATTGAGCACATTGAACCCTCAGATGTTTCACAGAAGTTTATAACGTTGAGTCATGAAAATGTAAAAAAAAAATCACATTTTCCCCAGAAATATGTTTTTTGCCAAAGATTTTACATTTTCATAATGGGAACAAGAGAAATTGCACCAGACAATTTGTTGTGCAATTTCTCCTGAGTATGCCGATACCTCATATGTAGGAGAAAACTACTGTTTGGGCGCATGGCAGGGCTTGCAAGCAAAGGAGTATCATTAGGCAATTTGAATGTAAAGTTAATAGGAATCATTAGCTGACGCCATGTCACGTTTGGAGCATGCTGATGTTCCTAAACAAAGGAAACCCACACAAGTGACCCCATTTTGGAAACTAGACCCCTCAAGAAATGTATTTAGATGTGTGGTGAGCACCTTGAACCCCCAGTTGCTTCACAGAAATTTATAATGATGAGCAGTGAAAATAAAATAATCACATTTTCCCCACAAAAATGTTTACAAATTTTAGCCCCAATTTTTTTTTATTTTCACAAGGGTAACAGGAGAAATTGTACCATACAATTTTTTCTGCAATTTCTCATGAGTATGCCGATACCGCGTATGTGAAAGAATACTTCCTTTGCAGCACAGTGCAAAGCTAAGAAAGGAAGAGGCGCCATATTGGAGTTCAGATTTTGCTAAAATGGCTTGAGGGTGCCTTGTCACATTGGCAGAGCCCCTGAGGTGCCAGAACAACAGAAACCCCCCATATGTGAACCCATTTTACAAACTACACTCCCCAATGAATTCATCTAGGGGTGATCATATTGACACAACATGTGCCTCACAGAATTTTATACCATTGAGCAGTGGAGAAAGAATAAGTTATGTTTTTACCTCTAAAATGTCATTTTAGCCCCAAGTTTTTAATTTTTCTCAGGGCTAATAGGAATTTTTTTTACAGAAAACTGAGGTCCATTTTTTTCCTGAGTGCATCAATACCCTACATGTACTCGGGAAATATTTTAAAGGCACAATGCAAAACTCAGAAAGGAAGGAGCGCCATACTATAGTGCAAATTTTACTATTATGGATTGTGAGTGCCATGACCCACTGGGAGAGCCCCTGAAGTGCCAGTACAGCAGAACCCCCATAAGTGACCACATTTTACAAACAACACCTTTCAACTAATTCATTTAGAGATGCATTAATCATATTGACACCAGGGGTAATGTACCTTGCGAGTCTAAGTCTCTCAATGAGTTCATCAACGTAGGGCATCGGATACGTGTCAAAACTGGATACCTCATTCGGTCTGCGGTAGTCGTTACAAAACCGCCACTTACTGGCAGGCTTCGGCACTAGGACGATGGGACTTCTGTTATGACCTGGTGGTCAGGACAATAATGGACCTGGTGGTTAAGAGCACACGGAATGACCTGATAGTTACTGATAAATAAGGACAAGCTCTGGGACGTGGGAACTCTGCTGACCGCAATCCCTAATCCTATCACGCACACTAGAAATAGCCGTGGATTGCTCCTAACGCTCCCTATGCAACTCGGCACAGCCTAAGGAACTAGCTAGCCTGAAGATAGAAAAATAAAGCCTACCTTGCCTCAGAGAAATTCCCCAAAGGAAAAGGCAGCCCCCCACATATAATGACTGTGAGTAAAGATGAAAATACAAACACAGAGATGAAATAGATTTAGCAAAGTGAGACCCCACTTACTGAACAGACTGAGGATAGGAAAGGTTGCTTTGCGGTCAGCACAAAACCCTACAAAAAGACCACGCAGAGGGTGCAAAAAGACCCTCCGCACCGACTCACGGTGCGGAGGCGCTCCCTCTGCGTCCCAGAGCTTCCAGCAAGCAAGACAACAATAAAAATAGCAAGCTGGACAGAAAAATAGCAAACCAAAGAAAATACAAGCAGGAACTTAGCTTCTGCTGGGAAGACAGGTCACAAGAACGATCCAGGAGAGAACTAGACCAATACTGGAACATTGACAGGTGGCATGGAGCAAAGATCTAAGTGGAGTTAAATAGAGCAGCCAGCTAACGAATTAACCTCGTCACCTGTGGAAGGAAACTCAGAAACACCCACCAGAGGAAGTCCATGGACAGAACCAGCCGAAGTACCATTCATGACCACAGGAGGGAGCCCGACAACAGAATTCACAACAGACTTCTCCATCCACTTTTTTACTCCTCTATCACGCAATGGTTTAGCATTCTCCTCCCCTCGTTTGATATTACTTCATGGCGTGCTCTGTCAATATGTCTTGCTCCACCTCCTGCGTATGCCCTGGCAACTCCAAGAACAGGTTACGGTTCCACTGAAGCAGTTCCCGACAGTGTTGCTTCTGGTCCGGAGGTAGAGTCTCCTTCCAGCGATTTCCGATCTCATCACGGCTTGAGCAAGTTCACGTGGTATACTTGGTGAGACTTCCTTTGACTTGGCTGGTGTATCTTGTAATTAACCTTGCCCAGTTTTTCCTCCACCTCATATGGGCCTTGCCACTTGGCTGAGATCTTGCTCTCGATCATGGGGATAAGCACCAGTAGACGGTCCCCAGGCTGGAACTGCCTCAGCCTCGCTGATTGGTTATACATCCCTGCTTGTGCCTCATGTGCCTGGAGAAGGATCATTTTTTGCCATTCTCTCCTGCAACATGTTCTTTGTTGCTCCGGTGGGGCATGACCTCGGCTTCCCAAGTTTCCTTGGCGATGTTTAGGAGTCCTCACGGATGTCGACCATACAAGTGCTCAAACGGAGAGAAGCCGGTGAAGGCTTGCGGAACTTCTCTGATGGAGAAGAGCAGAAACAGAAGCAGATAGTCCTAATCTCAACCGACCTTCTCAATAAACTTCTTGAGCATGGCGTGTAAGGTCTTATTGAAATTATATAATTGGCCGTCTGTCTGTGAATGATAGACTGAGGTTCGCAGCTGGGCAATCTGGAGGACCTTACACAGCTCCTTCATCACCTTACTCATGAAGGGTGTTCCATGGTCTGTCAAGATCTACTTTGGCAGGCCCATCCTAGCAAAAATATGGACAAGTTCCCGGGACTAAACTTTTGGCAGAGGGTTCCATAGTGTTACTGCTTCTGATTACTGAGTCGCATAGTCCATGACCACTAGGATGTATTGATGCCCCCGTGCAGACTTAACTAAGGGACATACTATATTCATGGCAATTCTCTCAAACAGGACCTCTATCACAGGTAACAGGACTAGGGGACTTCAGAAGTGAGACGAGGGAGCCGTTATCTGGCAGTTGGGGTAGGACCTACAATAATCTAGGATCTCCCGGTAACATCCTGGCCATTAAAACCTCCGCGTTATCCTCTTCCGAGTTTTCTCTACACCCAGATGTCCCCCCAAAACGTGTGAATGGGCCATGTCTAAAACCCTCTGCCGGTAGGGTTCTGGCATCAACAGTTGCTCCACTATCTCACCTCACCTCAGTTTGGTCACCCAATATAATAACTCCCTATTAACTGTAAAGTATGGGAACCTGGTGTCTGCCCTTGGCTCTTGAGCATAACAGGAACAACGCTGGCCTAGGCCGCAGTCCATTGGTTAAGGAAACGTATGACACCGGGTGGCTATGTGTCCAGACCATGTCCTTAACAACAGCCATTGAGGCACCCTCAGTGGGATTGGGATGCCCCCGTTTTGTGGCTCAAGACCCCCTCCATGGTGAGTCCACCCTCTTTGGGTATTCCAGTATGGGGAAGTAACAATGTAAGGTTTCCCAAGGGATTTCTCGACAATCTGGTATCTCACTACAAGGCTAACCAGGTCATCTGCATTCCGAGGGTTGCCCTGGGCAACCCAGGTCTGTATCGGCCTGAGAAGGGAGTGGATGGTTCTGTCCATCACCACACACTCGACACTCGACCATCTGGGCCGGAGTGGAAGACTCTGGCTGCAACCACTATTGGACTAGATGTAACTAACACGTCATCTGTGCGTCCTGCTCATCTCTAATTGGACCTGTGAATTATTTTTTGTTCTTTCATTCACAGTCTGAGCCACCAGAACTTTCTTATCTTTATGTTGCTTCACTATACGACATCTGGCATTTTGGTGTCTGTAAAGCCGTGTTCACATGTAGTGTAAATACTGTGTTTTATTGTTTTCTTCAGGTTCCGCACCAAACTACACAATAACAATCATCTCTGATTATTGCTGCATTCTTTAGGCCTTTTACCCCTTATGTGATGTGTTTTTGGTGCAGATGTGAAACCGCATTTTTAATGTGTTTTTTATGTTACAGAAAAGTATTAATTCTGCTGTTAATAAAATATCTACAGTTTGTTACATGTTTTTTTTAGGCTCCACATAGAAGACAAGAGAAAAAAAAAGCACCAAAACCTCACAGTTAATCAGTGTCTGTAGACCACAGGGGGCGCAGTTTTCATGAAATCACATCCACTTTGCTTGGACAGTTAAACAGCAGAATTTCTGTGCAGAAAAAACCTGCAGCATTTATGTTACATGTGAACATGGTCTGACTATCTAAGCAAAGTGGATGTGATTTCAAGAAAAGCAGCAAACAAGCAATAATCAGAGAAGATTATTATTGTGTCTTCTGGTGCAGACACCGGCAGAAAAGAAAGCAGTAGAAAAAAAAGCAGCATTCACGCTACATGTGAGCACGGCCTCAGCATTACATCTTTAGTACATTTTTTTATGGGTTCAATAGATAAAAAACATCAATCACGCCTTTTTTTTTACACTATTTGCTGATCCCGGTAAATAATCTGATCGCTGTGAAGTGTGGGTCGTTACAATTAGGCCGGTTTCACACGTCAGTGGCTCCGGTACGTGAGATGACAGTTTCCTTACGTACCGGAACCACTGACACACGTACAGGGCCGGCTCCAGGTTTTTGAGGGCCCCGGGCGAAAAGTCTCAGTGGGCCTCCCCTTTTAACACATACCATGATTCATGAGTGCATATAATACAGCCATGTAGTATATAACACAGCCCACGAAGTATATAACAGCCCACGTAGCATATAACACAGCCCACGTAGCATGTAACAGCCCATATAGTATATAGCACAGCCACATAGTATATAACACGGCCCACGTAGTATATAGAACAGCCATGTAGTATAGAGCACAGCCCACGCAGCATATAACAGCCCATATAGTATATAGCACAGCCACATAGTATATAACAAGGCCCACGTAGTATATAGAACAGCCATGTAGTATAGAGAACAGCCATGTAGTATAGAGCACAGCCCACGCAGCATATAACAGCCCATATAGTATATAGCAAAGCCTACATAGTATATAACACAGCCATGTAGTATATAGCACAGAGATGTAGTATACAGCACAGCCCCCCTCCCCACAAGAATGCCCCCATAGTCCAGTACTCACTGTTATAGTTACAAAAAAAAACACTCCTCACCTCTCAACGTGCCCACACTGCTCCCTGCTCTGGTCTCGGCGGCTGCCGCTGCACTGCCTGACACACAGCGAGTGCGCGATAACGTCAACGCTCACCCGCAGCGGCAGTGTCAGAGGCAGAGTGGGGAATGATGGGAGAGGGAACGTCAGGTGACGCTCTCTTCTCCATCATTTGCTTTGAACTTTACCGGCAGATGCCGGTATAGTTCAATTCGGCGATGGGGGAGCTGGTGTTGGCGACAGGCGGGCCCCCCTGCCTCACAGAGGCCCCATAGCAGCTGCGTGATGTGCCGCTAGCTGAGGGCCTCTGGGGGAGTGGGGGCCCTAGGCAGCTGCCTGCCCTTAATGCCAGCCCTAAATGGGCCCTCCTGTCTCGCCAGGGCCCCGGCATTTGCCCGGGTACGCAGGGGGCTGACGCCGGCCCTGCACACGTAGACACATTCAAATCAATGCATCTGTGCAGATGTCATTGATTTTTTGCGGACCGTGTCTCCGTGTGCCAAACACGGAGACATGTCAGTGTTCGTGGGAGCGCACGGATTACACGGACCCATTAAAGTCAATGGGTCCGTGTAAAACACGTACCGCACCCGTGTGCCGTGCAGGAGACAGCGCTACACTAAGCGCTGTACCCCCCACCCCCCAGGGACCTTTATTTTAAACACGAGAAACAAAACAAAAAAAGGATTATTCATATCTTCTTTACAGCAAACGCTGCTGCAGAGAAGATATGAATCGCGGCTTCAGCACCAGATGCAGGGGACAGCGCTAAACTTTAGCTCTGTCTCCTGCATGGTGCGTGTGGTACCCAGTGGGCACATAGAAATGTGCCACAGAAATGCACGGGCACACGGACACGGATAATTCCGGTACCGATTTTTCCGGTACCGGAATTATCTGGACGTGTGGGACTGTCCTTACAGGGACACCAAATATGTCTGTGTGATTTATGATGTTTATTATTTTAAAAAAATGCATTAAAAATATGGCAATATTTTAAATGTTTTTCATTATTTTTAGTAACTTCATAGCATACAAAATTATTCTACCTCTAAAATACAAATACAAGATTAGAATGTCATCAAAAAGTTAATTTATTTCAGTTCTTCAATATAAAAAGTGAAACTCCTATATTATATAGAGTCATTACAAACGGGGTGATGTATTTCAAGTGTTTATTTCTGATAATGTTGATCATTATAGCTTACAGCCAATGAAAACCTCAGCATTTGGTCAGGGCTCCTTTTGCATTAATTACTGAATCAATGGCATGGGGGCGATCTGCCTGTGGCACTGCTGAGGGGTTATGGAAGCCCAAGTTGCTTTGATAGCAGCCTTCAGCTCGTCTGCATTGTTGGGTCTGGTGTCTCTCGTCTTCCTCTTGACAATACTCCATAGATTGCTGCCAATCAAGCCCAGTGATACTGTTGTGTGTACACCAGGTATTGGTACTTTTGGCAGTGTGGACAGGGGCCAAGTCCTGCTGGAGAATGAATTTTCCATCTCCAATAAGCTTGTCGGCAGAGGGAAGCATGAAGTGCTCTAAAATTTCCTGTTAGACGGCTGCGCTGACTTTGGTCTTGATAAAACACAGTGGACCTACACCAGACCTCCAGCAGCTTGGATTGTGGCCTCTCCACTCTTCCTCCAGACTCTGGGACCTTGATTTCCAAATGAAATGCAAAATTTACTCTCATCTGAACACAACACCTCGGACCACTGACAACAGTCCAGTTCTTCTTCTTCTTGGCCCAGGTAATTCGCTTCTGGCTTTGTCTATTGGTCATGAGTGGCTGACACAAGGAATGCGACACTTGTAGCCCATGTTCTGGATACGTCTGTGTGTGGTGGCTCTGGAAGCAATGACTCCAGCAGCAGTCCACTCCTTGTGAATCTCCCACAAATTTTTGATTGTCCTTTTCTCATCAATCCTGTTATGATTAGGTAATTCAGTACCACAATGGACATAGAAGTCAGAGCACATACAGTGACCTAACTATAACCCAAAAACATAGAACGAGCTCTGAGACGTGGGAACTCTGCTGACCGCAATCCCTAATCCTCTCCAACCACACAAGAGGCAGCCGTGGATTGCGCCTAACGCTCCCTATGCAACTCGGCACAGCCTGAGAAACTAGCTAGCCTGAAGATAGAAAATAAGCCTACCTTGCCTCAGAGAAATACCCCAAAGGAAAAGGCAGCCCCCACATATAATGACTGTGAGTTAAGATGAAAAGACAAACGTAGAGATGAAATAGATTTAGCAAAGGGAGGCCCGACTTTCTGAACAGAGCGAGGATAGGAAAGGTAACTTTGCGGTCAACACAAAACCCTACAAACAACCACGCAAAGGGGGCAAAAAGACCCTCCGTACCGAACTAACGGCACGGAGGTACACCCTCTGCGTCCCAGAGCTTCCAGCAAGCAAGAAAAAACAAATAAGCAAGCTGGACAGAAAAAAAACAGCAAACAAAATAACAAAAGCGGAACTTAGCTATGCAGAGCAGCAGGCCACAGGAACGATCCAGGAGGAAACAGGTCCAATACTAGAACATTGACTGGAGGCCAGGATCAAAGCACTAGGTGGAGTTAAATAGAGCAGCACCTAACGACTTCACCACATCACCTGAGGAAGGAAACTCAGAAGCCGCAGTACCACTCTCCTCCACCAACGGAAGCTCATAGAGAGAATCAGCCGAAGTACCACTTGTGACCACAGGAGAGAGCTCTGCCACAGAATTCACAACAGTACCCCCCCTTGAGGAGGGGTCACCGAACCCTCACCAGAGCCCCCAGGACGACCAGGATGAGCCATATGAAAGGCACGAACAAGATCGGGAGCATGGACATCAGAGGCAAAGACCCAGGAATTATCTTCCTGAGCATAACCCTTCCACTTAACCAGATACTGGAGTTTCCGTCTTGAAACACGAGAATCCAAAATCTTCTCCACAATATACTCCAACTCCCCCTCCACCAAAACCGGGGCAGGAGGATCAACAGATGGAACCATAGGTGCCACGTATCTCCGCAACAATGACCTATGGAATACGTTATGAATGGAAAAAGGATCTGGAAGGGTCAGACGAAAAGACACAGGATTAAGAACCTCAGAAATCCTATACGGACCAATGAAACGAGGTTTAAACATAGGAGAGGAAACCTTCATAGGAATATGACGAGAAGATAACCAAACCAAATCCCCAACACGAAGTCGGGGACCCACACAGCGTCTGCCATTAGCGAAACGTTGAGCCTTCTCCTGGGACAAGGTCAAATTGTCCACTACATGAGTCCAAATCTGCTGCAACCTGTCCACCACAGTATCCACACCAGGACAGTCCGAAGACTCAACCTGCCCTGAAGAGAAACGAGGATGGAACCCAGAGTTGCAGAAAAACGGCGAAACCAAGGTAGCCGAGCTGGCCCGATTATTAAGGGCGAACTCAGCCAAAGGCAAAAAGGACACCAAGTCATCCTGATCAGCAGAAACAAAGCATCTCAGATATGTTTCCAAGGTCTGATTGGTTCGTTCGGTCTGGCCATTAGTCTGAGGATGGAAAGCCGAGGAAAAAGACAAGTCAATGCCCATCCTAGCACAAAAGGCTCGCCAAAACCTCGAAACAAACTGGGAACCTCTGTCAGAAACGATATTCTCTGGAATGCCATGTAAACGAACCACATGCTGGAAGAACAATGGCACCAAATCAGAGGAGGAAGGTAATTTAGACAAGGGTACCAAATGGACCATCTTAGAGAAGCGATCACAAACCAGCCAAATGACTGACATTTTTTGAGAGACGGGAAGATCTGAAATAAAATCCATAGAGATATGTGTCCAAGGCCTCTTCGGGACCGGCAAGGGCAAAAGCAACCCACTGGCACGAGAACAGCAGGGCTTAGCCCGAGCACAAATCCCACAGGACTGCACAAAAGAACGCACATCCCGCGACAGAGATGGCCACCAAAAGGATCTAGCCACTAACTCTCTGGTACCAAAGATTCCAGGATGACCAGCCAACACCGAACAATGAACCTCAGAGATAACTTTATTCGTGCACCTATCAGGGACAAACAGTTTCTCCGCTGGGCAACGATCAGGTTTATTAGCCTGAAATTTTTGCAGCACCCGCCGCAAATCAGGGGAGATGGCAGACACAATTACTCCCTCTTTGAGAATACCCGCCGGCTCAGATAAACCCGGAGAGTCGGGCACAAAACTCCTAGACAGAGCATCCGCCTTCACATTTTTAGAGTCCGGAAGGTACGAAATCACAAAGTCAAAACGGGCAAAAAACAGCGACCAACGAGCCTGTCTAGGATTCAACCACTTGGCAGACTCGAGATAAGTCAAGTTCTTATGATCAGTCAAGACCACCACGCGATGCTTAGCTCCTTCAAGTCAATGATGCCACTCCTCGAATGCCCACTTCATGGCCAGCAACTCTCGATTACCAACATCATAATTTCGCTCAGCAGGCGAAAACTTCCTGGAAAAGAAGGCGCATGGTTTCATCACCGAGCAATCAGAACTTCTCTGCGACAAAACAGCCCCTGCTCCAATCTCAGAAGCATCAACCTCGACCTGGAATGGAAGCGAAACATCTGGTTGACACAACACAGGGGCAGAAGAAAAACGACGCTTCAACTCTTGAAAAGCTTCCACAGCAGCAGAAGACCAATTGACCACATCAGCACCCTTCTTGGTCAAATCGGTCAATGGTTTAGCAATACTAGAAAAATTGCAGATGAAGCGACGATAAAAATTAGCAAAGCCCAGGAACTTTTGCAGACTTTTCAGAGATGTCGGCTGAGTCCAATCATGGATGGCTTGGACCTTAACAGGGTCCATCTCGATAGTAGAAGGGGAAAAAATGAACCCCAAAAATGAAACCTTCTGAACACCAAAGAGACACTTTGATCCCTTCACAAACAAAGAATTAGCACGCAGGACCTGAAACACCGTTCTGACCTTCTTCACATGAGACTCCCAATCATCGGAGAAGATCAAAATATCATGCAAGTATACAATCAGGAATTTATCCAGGTACTCTCGGAAGATGTTACGCATAAAGGACTGAAACACTGATGGAGCATTGGCAAGTCCGAATGGCATTACAAGATACTCAAAATGGCCCTCGGGCGTATTAAATGCAGTTTTCCATTCATCGCCTCGCTTAATACGCACAAGATTATACGCACCACGAAGATCTATCTTGGTGAACCAACTAGCCCCCTTAATCCGAGCAAACAAATCAGATAACAACGGCAAGGGGTACTGAAATTTAACCGTGATCTTATTTAGAAGGCGGTAATCTATACAAGGTCTCAGTGAACCATCCTTCTTGGCTACAAAAAAGAACCCTGCTCCTAATGGCGACGATGACGGGCGAATATGCCCCTTCTCCAGGGATTCCTTCACATAACTGCGCATAGCGGCGTGCTCAGGCACGGATAAATTAAACAGTCGACCTTTTGGGAATTTACTACCAGGAATCAAATCGATAGCACAATCACAATCCCTATGCGGAGGTAGGGTATCGGACTTGGGCTCATCAAATACATCCCGGTAATCAGACAAGAACTCTGGAACCTCAGAAGGGGTGGATGACGAAATAGACAGAAATGGGACATCACCATGTACCCCCTGACAACCCCAGCTGGACACAGACATGGATTTCCAATCTAATACTGGATTATGGACTTGTAGCCATGGCAACCCCAACACGACCACATCATGCAGATTATGCAACACCAGAAAGCGAATAACCTCCTGATGTGCAGGAGCCATGCACATGGTCAGCTGGGTCCAGTACTGAGGCTTATTCTTGGCCAAAGGCGTAGCATCAATTCCTCTCAATGGAATAGGACACTGCAAGGGCTCCAAGAAAAAACCACAACGCCTAGCATACTCCTAGTCCATCAAATTCAGGGCAGTGCCTGAATCCACAAATGCCATAACAGAATAAGATGACAAAGAGCAGATCAAGGTAACGGACAAAAGAAATTTTGACTGTACCGTACCAATGGTGGCAGACCTAGCGAACCGCTTAGTGCGCTTAGGACAATCAGAGATAGCATGAGTGGAATCACCACAGTAGAAACACAGCCCATTCTGACGTCTGTGTTCTTGCCGTTCAACTCTGCTCAAAGTCCTATCGCACTGCATAGGCTCAGGTTTATGCTCAGATAATACCGCCAAATGGTGCACAGATCTCCAAAAAACAAATCAGAAATAGGAATTCTTGGTTCTAACATAGAATTCTGAACCACAAAGTCTTGAATATTTTGTACTCTTGCCGTGAGCTGATCCACACATGAAGACAGACCTTTAATGTCCATCGCTACACCTGTGTCCTGAACCACCCAAATGTCTAGGGGAAAAAAAAGGCAAAACACAGTGCAGAGAAAAAAAAATGGTCTCAGAACTTCTTTTTTCCCTCTATTGAGAATCATTAGTACTTTGGGCCTCCAGTACTGTTATGATTAGGTAATTCAGTACCACAATGTACATAGAAGTCAGAGCACATACAGTGACCTGACTATAACCCAAAAACATAGAACGAGCTCTGAGACGTGGGAACTCTGCTGACCGCAATCCCTAATCCTCTTCAACCACACTAGAGGCAGCCGTGGATTGCGCCTAACGCTCCCTATGCAACTCGGCACAGCCTGAGAAACTAGTTAGCCTGAAGATAGAAAATAAGCCTACATTGCCTCAGAGAAATACCCCAAAGGAAAAGGCAGCCCCCACATATAATGACTGTGAGTTAAGATGAAAAGACAAACGTAGAGATGAAATAGATTTAGCAAAGGGAGGCCCGACTTTCTGAACAGAGCGAGGATAGGAAAGGTAACTTTGCGGTCAACACAAAACCCTACAAACAACCACGCAAAGGGGGCAAAAAGACCCTCCGTACCGAACTAACGGCACGGAGGTACACCCTCTGCGTCCCAGAGCTTCCAGCAAGCAAGAAAAAACAAATAAGCAAGCTGGACAGAAAAAAAACAGCAAACAAAATAACAAAAGCAAAACTTACCTATGCAAAGCAGCAGGCCATAGGAACGATCCAGGAGGAAACAGGTCCAATACTAGAACATTGACTGGAGGCCAGGATCAAAGCACTATGTGGAGTTAAATAGAGCAGCACCTAACGACTTCACCACATCACCTGAGGAAGGAAACTCAGAAGCCGCAGTACCACTCTCCTCCACCAACGGAAGCTCATAGAGAGAATCAGCCGAAGTACCACTTGTGACCACAGGAGGGAGCTCTGCCACAGAATTCACAACACAATCCTTTCAAGGCTGCGGTTATCCTGGTTGCTTGTGCACCTTTTTCTACCACACTTTTTCCATCTACTCCACTTTCCATTAATATGCTTGGATACAGCACTCTGTGAACAGCCGGCTACTTTAGCAATGATTTTTTGTGGCTTCCCCTCCTTGCGGAGTGTGTCAATGACTGCCTTCTGGGCATCTGTCAGGTCAGCAGTCTTCCCCATGATTGTGGAGCTACTGAAACTAAGGAACCTTTTTAAACCCTTAGGAAGCCTTTGCAGGTGTTTTTTGTTAATTATTCTAAATTACTGAGATAATGACTTTTGGAGTTTCATTGGCTGTAAGCCATAATCATCAACATTAACATAAATAAACACTTGAAATAGATCACTCTGTGTGTAATTACTATCAAATATACGAGTTTTACTTTTAGTATTGAAGAGCTGAAATAAATTAAATTTTTCAAGAAATTTTAATTTTGCGAGACGCACCTGTACATAGAAATATTCTGCAGTGTACAATGTATTGGAGTAATCTGACTGTGGAGTCAGAGCCTGCAATAAGGATCAAGTACACAAAATTCTCCCCATCACATCACCAGAGCCTGTGGCTCAATTGCTTTGGCGTTTGCCTATAATGTAGAGGGGTATGGGTTTGATTACAGGGTAGATTCACAAAAAATATATATATATTTTTATTGTTTTTAGCAGTTTTGTAGGAACAAAAAATATCGGACTTTTTCTACACCTCA
This sequence comes from Ranitomeya imitator, assembly GCF_032444005.1. NCBI lineage: Eukaryota > Metazoa > Chordata > Amphibia > Anura > Dendrobatidae > Ranitomeya > Ranitomeya imitator. Next base: position 34,458,437 of record NC_091282.1, read on the forward strand.
GTATACAGGGAACATAAAAATACATTGAAATATACAATGTATCTCTATGTACAGTGCATGTATAATCTGCTTCTGGATTCACGGTATAGAGCACAGGTCAAGATTACCAAATTTTCCTATGTTTATGATTCATGAGCTATGATTTATAGATAAAGCTGCTGCCTATGAATATTGCGATGGACATCGCCCCCGAGGAGGAGGAGCCATAGAATGATGAAGACGGGACAAATCTCTGACATGGCGGGACTGAGTCCTCATAGCAGGACAGTCCCTCTGAATCCGGGACGGTTGGGAGTTATGCTGATATTATAACTCAGCCTATTCTTGTAAACGCCACAAAATTTTAAGAAGAAATAACCAGGATTTTTCTACGAACTCCGACAGTGCTATTTCACTGGAACGCTCCGTTCACCCGGCAATGCAATTGTGGGGTCCCATGTGGCTGACATGTCTAATGAAGGCATCCCATCACCAAAATCAAGGGTTTACGTCCTCGAGGGGAAGTAAAAAAATAAAGGGAAATAAAGAAAAAAAAAATAAAAAAAAATAAAACTGAGAAATGTTACCAATTTTAAAATAAACGAATAAACATATCAGGATTGCAACGTCCATAAATATCTGATCGAAAATGTTAAATGATTGAATTCATACAGTTAATGCTTTAAAGAGAAAATAATCAAAACGCCAGAATTGCCATGTTTGAGTCTACGCAGGTACAGCAAGAAAAAATGCAATCAAGTAATCAACATGTCATGTTTGTACCCGAATATGATACAAAAAAAAACTACAGCTGACCGCCCAAAAAACAAGTTTGCTGTACAGCTCAGTAGATGAAAAAATAAGTTTTTAATATATTTTTTCACCAACAAAAGATTAAAAAATACTATACAAGTTTGCTAGTGCCGTAATTGTACTGACCTGGAGAGTCTTGTTTCTGGTCATTTCTACTGCACACAGAATGCCATAAAAGAAAACTCTAAAAATAATGGCGGAATTGCACTTTTTTTCTCCATTTTTCCCCATTTAGAATCTTTTTCATTTTTTTCACTACTTTATGTGATAAAATGATAATTGTCATTCAAAAAAAAAAAATGAAAGAAAAGAAAACAGCTCTCACATGGCTATACAAATGGGAAAATAAAAAAGTCATGGCTCCTGGAAGAATAGGAAATAAACAACAACACAAAAATAAAAAATGGCCAAGTCACGAAGGAGTTAAAACATAGTTGATTTAAAAAAGAGCACCACCGGTTGTGCGTGGTATTGCGACTCAGTCCTGCTAACGTCAATGAAGCTGAACTGCAGTACCACGCACAACCTGTGAGTAAGAGTGGTGCTGTTTTCCGAAAAAAAATCAGCCACGTTTTTTGTACTTCTATCCCATCTTTATTTTCTACTGCTATGCAGAAACTTCCATGGAGAAGATTAAGCCCCATCGTAAGAGAATGAATCTGCCGAGTCAAAGAGAACGCTACTACTTTTACTACTGCTAAAATTGAAAAACATGTAACCTAAGAACGCCCCAGACACCTTTCTTCTTCACTTCTAACGAGGAGCCATGACATTCCCTTCGACCCTAAATATTCTGACTGAAGGAATTCATCATATCTCGAACCATCACATTCCTGCTCTTTGGAGGAATTCAGTTGTGGAAATGGTTGTAGAAATCTTATCTGGGTTTGCCTGAAACATCACTTTAGAAAAATGGCCGATTTCTGCCCCTAAGGCTGCCGTCACGGGAAGCAGTTTACAAGAGAAGAGTGATCAAATATTCCAGTTGAAAGGAGTAGGAAGCTTGTGGATGGTTATAGGAAGTGATTGATTGCAGTTATTTATTCCAAAGGGTGGGCAACCAAGAATTAAGTTGAGGGTGGCAACTTCATTTTCTGGAGCAATTTCAAGGGTGCCAACACTTTTGGCCATGACTGTAGTTCTCTTCCTTAAATAAGTCTTCCACTAATACATTTTATTTCACGAAACGGACCACTGTAATCTTAAAAATAAGTAAATACTTACCTATTGGTACCCCCACCCCTTCTACTCCTCTGCACTGCTGCCCATTTCACCCGCCGGTCTCTTCACTACTGCAGGAGATGTTAAATAACCACTGCAGCCAATCAGTAGCCACTGATCGGCTACAGTTGCAGTAGTGAAGTTCCATCTGAGCTAGAACACTGTTTTTTCCATCTTAGACAGAATATCACCGAGGAGACCCACTGGAGAACATGGTTAATGTGGTGAAAGAGGGGTCCAGTTAGAGAAGTGCGATTTGTTTTGGGGGGTTTTAATCCAATATATGTCATTTTGTGGAATAACATAAATGGACAATTTCTTTGATGTCTTCTCTCTCAAACAATCCCAAAAGCTCCTGTAAATCTTATGTTATGACTCCCTTTTTGGCCTTGTCGTCCCGGCTCACTCTACTGATCTTGGTGACCATGATCTTCCTTATTGAAGGGAAGACACTGATGACTTGCAGTATACCTCGTGAGTCTACCCCAAACTCTCGCCCATGTTCTATATTGTATCTTCTGTATATTTGATCCCATGATGGAGGAAAACATTTTTTTTGCACTTCTCCCTCTTCTCTCCTAACCATCTTTCTCATCAAAACTATTGCAAAACAGAATAAAACTTTCATCCTCTCTCATCAGGAAACTTCCCTTTGTCTTTTAAGCAGGCTGTACTCATCTCAATTATCCGGACAAGTGCCGATGCTTCGGCTCCAGTCTTCTCTTGACTGTTTCGGTGACAACTAGGTCTTGATGCTCATTATCTTATCATGTTGGTTTTTAGTCCTTTCCCAGTCCATATGAATCCAGAAAAATGGCAACTGCCACTCATATACTAAAACATTCAGATTGGCCAGAATCCGTGAATTTGAAGAAATTCTAAACAAATTTGTTTAGTTTCTTTAGATGTTATGGATGCACCAAAACCGAATCTTGTTGGGTTTTTTTTATGTGGTGAATGGAAATTTTACTTTTTTTGTGCCCAGTTTCTTTATATGGATGATATCCAACTATCTCCATACTCTCCTAAATGTATATAGTGTCATCTCTATATCTCAGAACTACTTTTTTTAAAAACTGACCTCTTTTTGGTCCTTCTAACATCTTCTTTACCTAAACCCCAAAACACCATCCCCATCTGTAATACTTCCATACACCCTAAATATTACAACCCATGCCTCGGAGCCTCACATGAGTCAGATATGTCATCTTTTCTTTTCTTATGGGTTCCAAATCCTGTTATATGACCTAATAAGTCAAATTTGGTTAAGAATTATCCCCAAATTTCAGATTTTCATGACTCCAGCAGTGTGGGTACATTGAACGACTTGCTCCATTCCGGTATTGAATGAAGCAAGTGAATCTGTGAATCTGTGAATCAGTGAATCTGAGTTTTGTGATTGGCTTCATGTGGTCACATGGTTGGGGCAACACATATCATGATCTGCATCACCCTTCCTATGTGACCGTCTGGGCCCAATAACAGGACTCAGATTTAAAGCAGCTCCAGACTGGGGCAAATCAAGTAACGAAAGAACCATAGCCTGGGGAGCTGCAGCAGAGGAGGCAGTGAGGCAACTTAATGACAGGTAAGGAAAGGATAGGAAAGGTGAGCATAAGGGGTTTTCTTTTTACTTGTAAATTGGAACCTAATTTATTCAGACTGAATGAAATCTGCCTGTTAAATTCGAGTGATCTCATCTCTATCACAATGTTCTGCTGGACTTCTCTTGTTCTTTGTTACACACTTGTCTGGGCTTCAATGACATTTGCTCTTTTTTGTGCTCCACTTGGGTTCCAATAACATCATCCGAGGCCTTTTCAAGCTGACTCAGACAGTTCTGCTTGTCTGAGTATTCAGTAAGCTTTGTGTTCAGTTACCCTGTGTTTTGGAGCCTGTCTCCCCAATTTTCTAAGCTGACAATAATATCCATTTTGTTTCTAAAATCTGATTTTATTGCCTTACTCAGATCAGCAAGTATCCCTTTCTCTGCTTCAACTCTTCTCTGGATTTTTTCACACTACAAGCCCTGCTGCAACAGTCTGAATCATTTATACTGTACAAATAAATTTGCCTGTTGATTTCTGTTGCCTGTGGTTATTCATTATTTCTGTTGATTAACTCTTTATCGCTGGAGTCGTTCAAACTACTTCACTGCAGAACTGCAAGTCTTGAACTGACTGTAGACCTTCAGTTACTGTGTGTGTCAATCCTTGCTCTATCTTCTGGTGTTCCTCACTCCATTGTCTGCCTGCTGTCCTGTCCTCTCATCTGGCAAGTCCTTCTAAGGCTGCTTTCACACATCAGGTTTTTGGTTTCAGGCTAAATCCGGCAAATTTGCTAAAAAACGGATCCGGCGTAAACTGTGAAAAACTGATGCACCGGATCCGTTTTTTAGCTGGATCCAGCTCTCTGTATTGCGCATGGTTTTTGACTGCCTGGGAGAGAGAGAGAGATTTCGTGCCAGAATCAAAAACAAAGCTTCTGGGCATGCTCAATGTGTAAAAACGGATTCGGTCGCCAGAAACGTTCATTCACACATCAGTTCCATGCGTTTATTGCCGGAAACGTCACTTCAGGCTTTTTCGCCGGACACAAAAAACGTTGCAGGAGACGTTTTTTTTTGTCCGGCAAAAAAGCCTGAAGGGACGGATCCAGCACAAAACGGATGAAACGCATGTCCTTCAGGCACAATCCAGCGCTAATACAACTCTATGGGAAAAAAACTGATCCGGCATAAGAAAAAAACGGATCCGGATTGTGCCTGAAACTGCCGTATTGTGCCTGAAAGAAAAAAACCTGATGTGTGAAAGCAGCCTAACTGTGCCATCACCTTCAGTCTGAGTTGTCTACCCTGACCTGTGGCTACGTGAATCCACCTCACCAGGTGAACCATTACCTTTCTATGGCACTCGCTACCCTTCACCATTAGGCTTGCCCCTAGCATTTCTAATTTTAGTCTTGTTATCAAAACTCAAGTTCCATAAGTATATTTTACCTGCATTGTCTATGATTGATCCACAGCTTAAACTTTGAATTATGTCCTCTGCACATGACAACATCTGCTAATCCCATACTTGAGTGGGTCAACATCCTCAGAAATGTAAAGAATCCACCTAGGCAAATAGAAATGTAAGGCAATGTGGAGGACTCTGTTTATGAGACGTTATTCTCTGCGTGACGGTAACTCCAGAAATATCTCCGGGGACGTATCCATATGTATGTGACATCAGAGGTGTAAGCTGAAACTCCTGGGCCTCAAAGCAAAATATGCACCAGGGCCTCCACCTACCTTGTGCCATTTATAATAATTAGCAAAAAGGAATTTTTGGCCCCCCTGAACACCAGCCCAAATGTAACTGTTACTTCTGCACCCCCCTTAGCTATGTCCATGTCACTGAAGACATACTATTTTTATACAGTCTAAAATGTGTTTTTGTAGCTAAATTCCTTCTCCGTCTACTAGTCGTAAGCTCCTGACAACCATTTTTAACCCAGCATTTTTATCTTTTTTATTTTTTCTAATTACAATTAAAATTAAAAAGTAAATCTCGGGAACTCAGCTTTGTTCTTCTCTTCCTCTATATATGTAGTATGAATTACAGTACTCAAAGAACCTAAGGGAGGCTAAAATAAAGTCAAAACATTAAATACAATTAATAAAACAGGAAAGTTTTATGGTAATTATTTTTTTTCCTTTTTTCCAATGAAAAATGTAAGAAATAAAAAAAAACACATATTTAGTATTGTTGATTCCATCAAAGTCACATCTATCAAAATATAAATTTTATTGCCCACATGGTAAGCATCGTAAAGAGAAAAACAAATCAAAATTCCAGAATTGCTGTTTTCTGATCTGCTCATGAATGCAATAAAAAGCAATCAAAATGTCATAAATGCAAAATTATATCAATAAAAACAATGGCTCACTGCATAAGAAACAGACCCTCACCGAAGTTGCTGGGGTCAGAAAATGGTGGAACAAGCAAAAAAAAGGTTTACGAAATTCTGAATTTTTTTAAACTGCTAAATTATAAAAAATAATATCCAGTGGGGCAAAAAAGTATTTAGTCAGTCAGCAATAGTGCAAGTTCCACCACTTAAAAAGATGAGAGGCGTCTGTAATTTACATCATAGGTAGACCTCAACTATGGGAGACAAACTGAGAAAAAAAAATCCAGAAAATCACATTGTCTGTTTTTTTATCATTTTTTTTGCATATTATGGTGGAAAATAAGTATTTGGTCAGAAACAAACAATCAAGATTTCTGGCTCTCACAGACCTGTAACTTCTTCTTTAAGAGTCTCCTCTTTCCTCCACTCATTACCTGTAGTAATGGCACCTGTTTAAACTTGTTATCAGTATAAAAAGACACCTGTGCACACCCTCAAACAGTCTGACTCCAAACTCCACTATGGTGAAGACCAAAGAGCTGTCAAAGGACACCAGAAACAAAATTGTAGCCCTGCACCAGGCTGGGAAGACTGAATCTGCAATAGCCAACCAGCTTGGAGTGAAGAAATCAACAGTGGGAGCAATAATTAGAAAATGGAAGACATACAAGACCACTGATAATCTCCCTTGATCTGGGGCTCCACGCAAAATCCTACCCCGTGGGGTCAGAATGATCACAAGAACAGTGAGCAAAAATCCCAGAACCACGCGGGGGGACCTAGTGAATGAACTGCAGAGAGCTGGGACCAATGTAACAAGGCCTACCATAAGTAACACACTACGCCACCATGGACTCAGATCCTGCAGTGCCAGACGTGTCCCACTGCTTAAGCCAGTACATGTCCGGGCCCGTCTGAAGTTTGCTAGAGAGCATTTGGATGATCCAGAGGAGTTTTGGGAGAATGTCCTATGGTCTGATGAAACCAAACTGGAACTGTTTGGTAGAAACACAACTTGTCGTGTTTGGAGGAAAAAGAATACTGAGTTGCATCCATCAAACACCATACCTACTGTAAAGCATGGTGGTGGAAACATCATGCTTTGGGGCTGTTTCTCTGCAAAGGGGCCAGGACGACTGATCCGGGTACATGAAAGAATAAATGGGGCCATGTATCGTGAGATTTTGAGTGCAAACCTCCTTCCATCAGCAAGGGCATTGAAGATGAAACGTGGCTGGGTCTTTCAACATGACAATGATCCAAAGCACACCGCCAGGGCAACGAAGGAGTGGCTTCGTAAGAAGCATTTCAAAGTCCTGGAGTGGCCTAGCCAGTCTCCAGATATCAACCCTATAGAAAACCTTTGGAGGGAGTTGAAAGTCCGTGTTGCCAAGCGAAAAGCCAAAAACATCACTGCTCTAGAGGAGATCTGCATGGAGGAATGGGCCAACATACCAACAACAGTGTGTGGCAACCTTGTGAAGACTTACAGAAAACGTTTGACCTCTGTCATTGCCAACAAAGGATATATTACAAAGTATTGAGATGAAATTTTGTTTCTGACCAAATACTTATTTTCCCGCATAATATGCAAATAAAATGTTAAAAAAACAGACAATGTGATTTTCTGGATTTTTTTTTCTCAGTTTGTCTCCCATAGTTGAGGTCTACCTATGATGTAAATTACAGACGCCTCTCATCTTTTTAAGTGGTGGAACTTGCACAATTGCTGACTGACTAAATACTTTTTTGCCCCACTGTATAAGGTTAAAATATACCACAAAGAATATTCGGTGCGTTTTTACAGGTGCGTATTTTCACGTGAAAAAAAACCCCACTGGGCTTTTTTTTTACATTGTGGAAATTGACCTGAGGTGCGATTTTTAAATCTGCACCATCAATTTCTATTCCAGTAAATATGCATTTAGATTTAAATGAAAAAATTTAAAAGAGGAACATCTGCAAATAAAAAACATGCATGTGACTGTAGCAATAAAGCTTTATGACTTTTAATTAAAGTTTCCAAAACTAAGCAGTTATAATAAAAAAATGATCAAAAAGAGACAAAACCACCGATGAAAAGAACGTGATAACACGTGTGAAGAACATTGGAGATATAATTTCATGTCAATCATTTGTATGCTATTTGTGCAGCTGCAGCTGGACACCTGGCTCAGCAGTGGGCCCAGCCTTCACAGCTTCAAAGAAGAAATTCTAGCTCATACAGAAGACTCCGTGTGTACCATGCAGTCTAACTGCTTTGTTCAGTCAGCTATGATTTCATAAGGAGAATATGGACGTACCATACGTCCTAGCCACACACAAGTTACATTTTTGAGATCTTTGGAACTGGCTGTCTCGATCTCGATCCGTTCTAGCACATCAGAATGGGGAGATACGTAGAATGGTTAGTAGGAGCCAGGTAGCAAAGCCAAGTTTTGTCTGCAAGCGTAACGGGGCCTGGCCGAATTCATTGGCGCCTGAACTGCCGTTCTATGGCCTTCTGTTGGGAAGTTATGATCTTTCATAGGTTTGGTAGCTACATACCTCCAGGGGAGGGGGATAAGGACCCTACCGGGGGCAGAAATGGGTGTGACCAACCAAGGGGATAAAGGCTTGTGTAAGGCGATGTGCTCTCTACCTGTCTCTCTGTTCACTCCGGAAGTGCAGGCCATGTTGAATAACGTGCTGTGAAGGAACCTGGAACCAGCTGTCAGTCCATGCCTCTGCGGCCCTGAGCACAGATGGTCTTACATCAAACTGGTAATTGACATGATTCATCTGCTTATATCTTTTGTACTTCACCTGTATTTCCATATCTGACTATTGTACAGTATATGTATAACCATTGCGTATATATTGTGCTCTTAAGGCGATTAAATATATAATTTAATCTTGAAGTACCTTGAAGTAAAACGTAGAAAGCCTGTTTCCCAGCTAGATAATAGTAAAGATAACTATAAAATATATATGAAAATTGTACTAAAGTCAAATAAAGGAAAATGCGATTGCGAAAAGATAGAATGGCAGACCATTCGGAACACACAGCGTATAAAAAACGGTTTTACACGGACGAGAATCGCAGAAATGTTCCCTGAACCGTGCTCGGTATGTCATCCGTGGGCAGTACAAGGATGCTATTTTCTCGCATGTAAGCATCCGTGTGACATCCGTATGGCGAGATTTTCTCGCCGGCTTGCAAAATGGACGTATAATGGATCCATTGGCTCAAATATTCATGAAAACATATATACAGTCTATATATACAGTATATACGTCAGTGAGACACACACACATATATATATATATATATATATATATATATATGTATATTTATATTTCATCCAGAGATAGATAGCAGAATAGCTAATAATTCAATTGTCGGGTTCTTTAAAGTCATTGCAGAACCCCACAGGATATGAGACATGGTGAACATACAGTAAACCATTGCATATCCATTAGTTTTTTTATATGTCCCTCACTAACAATGTTAGTAGTCTGTGTGTGTAAAATTTTGGAGCTGTAGGTGTTAAATTAAAGGATTAATTCACAGAAAAAAACTGGCGTGGGCTCCCACGCAATTTTCTCTGCCAGAGTAGTAAAGCCAGTGACTGAGGGCAGATATTAATAGCCTGGAGAGGGTCCACGGTTATTGCCCCCCCCTGGCTAAAAACACCTGCCCCCAGCCACCCCAGAAAAGGCACATCTGGAAGATGCGCCTATTCTGGCACTTGGCCACTCTCTTCCCATTCCCGTGTAGCAGTGGGATATGAAGTAATAAGGGGTTAATGTCACCTTGCTATTGTAAGGTGACATTAAGCCTGGTTAATAATGGAGAGGCGTCAATTAGACACCTATCCATTATTAATCCAATAGTAGGAAAGGGTTAAAAATACACACACACATTAAGAAAAAAGTATTTTAATGAAATAATGAAACACACAGGTTTAACATCTTTATTGCACTTTCAATCCAAGCCCTCATTCTTCTGTAAAAAAAAATCCAAAATAAAAAAGCAACAATATCCCATACCTGTCCACCATACAGTCAAGTCCCACGCTGCAATCCATCTCAAGGGGTTAAATAGTTTACAACCCGGAGCGGTGCTAATGCGTCCGGCCAGGCTGTAAACCATGAAGGAATGAATGAAAAGCTGCCTGCGCAGCCTCCCCGCCTGACCGGACATGAACTCATTAGCGTGGGAAAGTTTCTGAACATTTTCCCACGCTGTCAAGTTCACCGCGTCAGGTGGGGAGTCAGCGCATGCTCAGTGACGTCAGGCAGGATCACAACATATGAAAAATAGACTGAAGAATGAAATGAAAAAACGCATGTAACTAATTTGTGTGGAAATACTACAGCATCAAAAACGCACCAAATACTCATTGTGGGACGGTAGCCTTAGTTTGGTATTGCTATAATTGTACTGTCCTGGAGTATTGTGTTACAGGCCATTTTTATTCCACAATGAACACTGTAAAAACAAACCGCAAAAAAATAATGGCGGAATTCAGTTCTTGTTACCCTTTCACCTCACTTGCAATTTTTCTCTAGTTTTTCAACGCATTGTATGGTAGAATGAATAGTACAACTCGTACTACAAAAAAAAACAAGCCCTCATATGGCTGTGTTGACGGAAAATTAAAAAAAAAAAGTTATAGCTCTTTAGCTTTTGGAAATAGGGGAAGGAAAACATAAATCAAATTCCAAAAATGAAAAATGACTTTGGAGGGAAAGGGTTAGGTTTTTTTTGTATGGGTACCTAAGACTTTATGCTGATTTTGAAGACCTATTGCTACTGTATATTAACCCAATTGACAATTGATTGATGATTCCAGGTGTAAACTATCCCATTGGTCTTTAGCTTTGCTTCCTCATGATTGCGCTCTCATGTATTCTTAAAATTAACCATTTAGTTATTGAAATTTGGCACATTACAATTTTTTTTCGGGGAAAAATTTTCAACTTTTTTGCGATTTTATGCTCCCCTCTCCACTTTTCAACAACGGGAGAGGTTAACTATTCAAATCAAGGTTTGGACCAAAAATGAGTGGATCGAATTTGTGTTTTAATTTTAAGAAATTCACTAGATCCAACGAATTCACATAATTTCCCACCACCATTTTACATTGCAGCAAAAGGCTCACAAGCGTTGCCACTAGGGCCTGCCTATAAAGCCTTGCAGCTATCACTTGGTAGAGCACAGTCAATCAGGTGAGACTATCATAGCCTTCATAAAAGCCGAGGCAGGGAATGTAGCTGCCTTTTTGTAGCGACTCTAGATAGAAAGAGAACATTATAGCTCAGCCCCATAGATAAGGAGAGAAAGTCTTAAAACGCATACAATGTGTCAGGGATAACAGCAGGGGGAATCACGCTGATCCCACCGCTGCCACCAGTTTGTCATAAGTGGCAAAGACAATTATGTAATTGACTAAAGAGGCCACAGCCAAACTAATTATTGGGGTACTCACAGTGAGCGTATTGTATATACACCTCCAACTCCAATGAATGGACTATATATATATATATTTACCCCAATACGATCAATGCCAACTCCACAATAACAAAAGGAACTGCTCGCTGCCACCACCAATAGTTTACACAGCCTGATTGGACACTCGTTACAGGTAGCGTATGGCTTCAGGGGTGCGGTGTACAGAGCAAGAGGAACAGAGCTATTACATTTTACATATTTAATCCAAAAATATACGTAGTGGTTCTAAAAAATATAAAAATATGTTACGACATGGGAACAAAACAATACGGTATATTTAATCACATGAAATAAAAGGGATAATGGCGGCGAATTATTAAATATGTGTCACAATAATGGCTCAGAGCTTAGCAGAGGGAGGTAATTCATAGGAAAATGGACAAAACTACAGCAAGCTGTACCTCCCAGAATGGACAAAATACAAAAACCCAAACTTTGGTTTTTATTAGATCCAGGTTAAGCCCACATATCTCCCCTTGGTGAGCTTATGGGGGCTGCTTGTGGGATGTGCTAGGTCTTTTAGAAGATTATGAGATCCCAAACTTTCAGGATATCTTTGCTCCAGGATGTCTCAGGCAGGAGATATTGTTGTCTTGTTTCCTATCACCATTTTAACGTTCTCTAGAGGTGAAACATGGCATGGATAGCATCATCCATCTGACCAATATTAAGTTGGATATATTTTGCTGGCCTTACAGTGATGAGATTGAGGGTTTCGTTGGTCTCTTCGTTACGATGCTGAAAATATATCTCCCATAAATATTGGATAGATGCAAACCCTAATATTTATCACTGACCACTGGCTCCAGAGTCTGAAACAAGTCCTTTGAACAAATGAAGCTCTTGCTTCAGAAATATTCTTCTTTGCCTTTGAATAAACGAATCCTAGGTTCTCAGCAGATCTCTGCTCTTTTTACCTATTCACAGCAGGAGGCCCTACTCCAATGGAGGTTGACGTGTCACCAATTTTTCACGTCCCTAGTTATAATCAATCCTATATGCTTAATGTGAGGGTGAGGGTAATATGTACACTTTCCGGAGATGTCTTTATGGATTTTACAATTTTCTCTACGACAATGATAAACAGCTATCATCCTTTTACCCATAGCAATACATGCTGAGGTCAATTGGACATTACTAAGGCTGTGTTTCAATAAAAAATGTTTGGAAGGTGTTTAATGCAGTCCTAGGGGATCTCAGAGTGTTACACACGTGTTTTCAGGGTATCTGCAAATCAAATTTTAAAAAATGCTGGTGAATTTGAAAAATGTACATTTTTCGCGCATCTCTATTTTAGACTCATTTATGATTCACGAAGTCATAAAAAAAGACACATAATAAGTCCAATTATGAGGCGCGGTTTGTAAAAACTAGAGATACATTTTTGGACATACCGGTATATAAATTTGGTGCAAGTAACGGCAACGTGGCCACAAAGAAAAGGTTAATTTAAAAATGCTCCTGTTGATGCATGAAGGCAAATTAATCTTCTCTTCTCGATCATTGTCCAAAATGTTACCTGAAATGAATTCTGTATCCAGAATACAACAACTGCCGCCAAAACAAACACAATAAGCTCAAATGAAAATATCCTGAGGCAAAGCTAAAGTTTATTCACGCGTAATCCATGTGTCAACAGGTGGGTGACCTCTGTAAGGTAACAGATGAAGAAGTTGGGGGCAAACAGAGAGTCCGGGACAAGACATGCATTTAAGCATTTTGCGACCCCTTAGCCCATGGGGACCATTAGTGCCCCCATCCGCCAGCCCTTATCCCCCAAGCACATGTATGGTATTTTAAGAAAATACTCATGTCATTATAATTTGGCCTTTGGCGCTCTATTTTTTCAATCTTGCTGAAATCTGACATTAAAATTGAAATATACAAAGTTTTACATTTGATAACAATAATTTTAAATAAATTATTTTTTGATGTACATTTTTTATTATCCTAAACTCTAACCCTAGCCCTAATTTTCTCCAGTGCTTATTCCTATCCCTATCACAAGCAGTTGCTGACCCTTCAAAAGCTCAGTTGTTACCTATGCAGAGCGCAGCAGCCAGTGACAAACTCATCTGAACTTCTGCGCTCTGCTTCCAACCTGACATTTTTATACCTGATAGAGTTTTGTGCCACGTTCTCTCCCCCCCCCCCAGAGGCAACACCTCTTTGGTGAAGGAGAGCTCATAGGTGTCTCTAGATTGAGGACTATGTAAGGGACAGCATTGTACATAACAGCACAGAGAGCTATATAATAGGGGATGGCACCATAAATAACAAGAGAGGATGGTACGTAATAAGGGACGGTGTTATACATGATAAAAGAGGAAACTATGTAACTAAGGACGGCGCTATACATAATATGTGAATACACTATATACGGAGGGACTGTGCTATACATATTAAGTGAGTACACTATATACTAAGGGACTGTGCTATACATAATAAGTGAGTACACTATATACTAAGGGACTGTGCTATACATAATAAGTGAGTACACTATATACTAAGGGACTGTGCTATACATAATAAGTGAGTACACTATATACTAAGGGATTGTGCTATACATAATAAGTGAGTACCCTATATACTAAGGGACTATGCTATATATAATAAGTGAGTACACTATATAGTAAGGAACTGTGCTATACATAATAAGTGAGTACACTATATACTAAGGGACTGTGCTATACATAATAAGTAAGTACACTATATACTAAGGGACTGTGCTATACATAATAAGTGAGTACACTATATACTAAGGGACTGTGCTATACATAATAAGTGAGTACCCTATATACTAAGGGACTGTGCTATATATAATAAGTGAGTACACTATATAGTAAGGAACTGTGCTATACATAATAAGTGAGTACACTATATACTAAGAGACTGTGCAATACATAATAAGGCTACATCCCTGTATCCGTGTGCAGTGTTGGTGTGCTGCCCGCTTTTACAGACGCATTGAGCATGTCCTATTCTGATCCTCAAAATCGGATCAGAACAGAACATTCTCTGACCCTCGCAGATCTCATTCTCAGATCCGTGATTTTCATGTATGTGTGAATGGATCTATAAAACTCTATGAGTCCATGTGCTTCCAGGTTTTTTCATTGGATGGCACACAAATATGAGAATGTAGAACATTGGATTTTACATATAATTTTATCACTCCACGTCACACAGTGCAGATACAGAATAATATGTACATCCACTTACCACTGACGTCTCGTCTGATTAGAGCCGCTTTCTCCTGTTTGTTCTCCATCTGGTCAGTACTTTATATCGACCTCTCCCAGCCACGACTCATCTTTTCCAGATGATCGTCGCAGCCCTGAAAATAACAAGATGACATACATTGTATACATACATGTGTCTCCCCCCCGTATACAGATATGTACCCCACCATTAATATACTATTTGCCATGCACCATTAACAATATAAAGTGATAAGCAGCTCTGTGCCCCCATTACCTATAATCTCTGACTCCCAATAATATAAATGATTCAGTCTGTGACTCCCCAATTACCTGTAAGGCTATGTGCACATGGAAATTACACAAGGTTTTACAGTACCAGCAAAGCGAATGAGATCCCTGAAGTCTCCTGCACACGCTGCTTATTTTTTCCTTGCAGATTTGCAGCAGATTAAAATCTGCATAATATAAATTCTTGCAGCGTATTTCACCCGTACTAAGGGGGGGAAAATGCGTAAAGCATGGGAAAAATATGTTAAAAAAAATAAATGTATTTTACGCAACTTTCTTCCTGCCAGCACATTAAGATATGTAGCAGAATTTTCTCCTGCAAATCCTTAATTGCGTGCACATAGCCTTAGTCCCTGTCCTGTGTCCCCATCATTTATTATAAGTCCTTTATAGCATCATAATGAATTTGGGGGTGGGAGAAGACGCCATCAGGTACTGAACATCCTCCGCCACCTCCCAATTCATTACAAGTCCCTGACAGCGTCTTCTCCCACCTTTCAGTTCATTATAAAGTGTCCTATGCACCTTATCACCTCCGCTCCCAATCCCCAATAAATTTTAAGTCCCCGATAGCATCACAATGAATTCTCCACCACCCAATTCATTTTACATCCATATCTAACGTCCTTCTCCCCTTGTTCATAAGTCCATCATAAATCCCCCTTCCTCCCATCCCAATTCCCCACATTACATCACTGTTCTCCCCCCCAACTCCATCATTGTGGGCACTTGGGGCCTAGTCATATCCAGAAAACCCGTAGACCAATGCCAAAAGATCCAAAACGAAGACTGGAGGATCATACAGAGAGCAGAAGACGTTAAACAAAGGATAAAACATTTTTACTGTATTTACAAAATATTGAAACACTCCTTTAATTTTAAAGAATTACCCGGAATATTTTTACAAGTTCATCAAAGGTATCGATGAGGTAGAAAGAAAACAAGAGGAGCGACCACCTATAGAGAGCAGTTATGATTTACTACCACCGCTGTGACTCAGTCCTCTTCTGCAATCTGCATGTTAGGTCCGACTGTGCAGATAGTAAACACCAAAAAAACGCCACCTCGTCTGGTCAGGGCAGCTCCGGTGAACCCTATAAAATGTTTCCCATTCCTTTCTGTGTCCTTAAATCACAAACTGCTGGGAAAAGCGACTTTAAAAAAAGAAATAAAAAAATAGCCTAAAACAATGTTCTAGAACGCAACGAGCAAGAAATACATTTCATGGTAGTCAGCACTTCCATAGATCAGTATAAATAGAGTAATGTGTCATCTCTAAGGACAAAGACATAAATTAGTTTTTTTTTTTCCTCTAGTATTCTAGGTTCAGCAAATATTTGTTGAAAAGTTACACAATTTTTAAAATATGAGAACACAGAAAATATATATATATATATATATATATATATATATATATATATATATATATATATATATATATATATATATATATATACCGGAATCCCTCCTCCTTTCTTTGATCCTATTTTGTCTCATATTAAAATTAAAACTGAGAAAATGAATAAAGAACTCTTCCCTGTGTGTTTTTCTGGAGCTCAGCCATGGCCCTCTCCTCTACCTCCTCACTGTACTACCTGTGGCAGAAAGACAACCGACTGCAGCAGGAGCCTCCCCCCACAGCTCCGCCTATAGTGGAACACAAAGACCATTAAGCCTCGCCCACTCAGGATTTCTACCAATCAGGAACATGCAGAAAATCCCACCAGATGACAAACAGCACTGGCAAGAATATTTGCTGTTTATTCATCATTCATCTCTAGGTTTAGTGTTCATAAACAGTTTATGGCATAGCCAATTTTTCACTTTTATGTTTTTTTTTCTTCTCCTTCTTTCAAAATGCATAATTTTTATTTTTACATCCACATAGCCACATGAGGCCTTTCTTATTTTGCGAGACCAGTCATATAAGACCATCCACTCTATCATGTAATGTATTGAAAAACGGGAAAAAAAATGTAAAAGAAATAAAATCACCATTGCTTTATTTATTAGTTTTTTTGTTCTTTTCCTTTGTTTCCCGAAAATCATTGTGCGGTAAAAATGACCTGACAAGTTGATTCTTCAGGTCAGTAAAATTTGAGGTGAAACCAGGCATAATAATAATAATAATAATAATAATAATATTTCATGGTTAAAAAAATTCTGAACATTGTAAAAAAAAAGCGTTGTGTCGCCACTTTCTCAGGTTTTGTGCATATGTTAAGTGTTTACAGTAGATTTTTTTCTGCATTAAGAGTGTTGGCAGGAAAAATACAATGCAAAATACACACTTTTTTATTCATTTTTCCATCTGTTTTTATGCTTTTTAGTGCTTTTTTTTACCATTCATTTAAGTGGGTGAAAAACACATAAGAATTAACATGCTGCAAATTTTTAAAAAACAACTTTGATGGTACAAATCTGCATGGAAAAAGTGAACAGTTTATATAGGAAACTTTAGAAATCTCACTCAATTTACTGATACTGTAAAATTGCGTTTTTTTTACCCATTTAAATGAATGGTAAAACTGCGTTTTACCCTTGAAAAAAATGCACAGAAAAAATGCATCGTATGCACGAGCCCTCAGGTGAATAACTTTTTTATTTTTCTGTTGTTTTTTTTTTTTTCATTGATACCATTTTAAGGTACATACTTCTTCTTCATCACTTTTTATTGCCTTTTTAGCAGAGTGATCGAAAAAATTGAAATTCTGCCTTGCAATTATTTAACCCATACGACTTTTACAACAAATAATTAAATTTTTTTAACAGATTGGACTATACCAAATATTCCATTTTTTTATATTGATATTTGAATTTTTATGTTGCTTTTTTATATATATCATTAAAACATTTATCTTTATTTTATAATATTGTTAGTCTTAAACAAGTGATCGCTTGTACTTGCTCCTATCCGGCCACTCTGACCGCTGCTATCAGCTACAGGTACTAGTTATGTTATACCGCCTCTCTGAGTAGCGCACTCAGCTCCCGAGCCCGCTACATACATTCGTACCTGTTCCATTACATAGAAGGTGGTACATCATGAGGCTGGAAGGAGTTAAAGGGTTATTTAGATAACACAGACACTGAAAAAAATCTGCATATTCCTATATTTCAATAAAATTTTTTTAGCTCTTGCAGTTCCTGATTTGACTTTGACTTTGAGGTCTGAGTTAATTTCCCGCACTAGTAATGGTCATGTTTACCTCCTGAAAATCTAGGGCCTTTGTGGCCAAGAGTAACCAATCAGAGCTCGGCTTTTATTTTTTAAGCATCTCTAGTGAAATGAAATCTGCCCTGTGATTGGTTGCTATGGGCAACAAAAGTCCCTAGAAGCAACAAAAACCTCAAAAAATGAAAATTGGCACAAACAAAAAAGGGTTTAAAGGGATCACGTCCCTGTAAAGAAACGTTAAATTGCACCATATACACTATTTCGCAACTGAAGTGTTTGTATTGTGCGTACTTCTATATACCGTTCCCTTCCATGACTCAAGTATGGATATATCCATAGTGAATGACAGTGTTGTTGACATTTGCGTAACCCGCCCCTCCAGGGCATTTTTTTGTGTGTTGAAATGTGACCGGTTTCTCATCTCACGTTTCCTTTTATCTAATAGTTTTCCGTGAATACATTCTTCCACTGAATCTGAAATACTCTGTGCCGCACAAAACATTGTGCAACTCTCAATTACAAGATGTATATAAGCTATCTGTCTATTATTCTGACAAGTCCGGTTGTGGATGTGAGTTTTATAAGTTTTATAAGTACAAATGCATCCAAGTTGAAAAAGAATTCAAGTTTGCAAATGTTCATAAATAAAAAAAAAATGACCATTTTGTATCTACAACTCCTATGCAGACCCATGTGTTTCCATGGTAACAGACTACAAACAAATCATGTGTAGTCTGATCCTTCCATCTTACTGTCTATGGATTAGCTAGATAAGGAAACCAAGTAGCACATAACTGTACCAGGATTGTCTCTTGTCAGTTTCTATGCAGACACAGTTCTCCTTGGGAGTTGCATACAGAAGATTGTAGGAGATTTTAACCCCTTCCCGGCATTTGCTGCATACGTACAGTGCATGTCAGGTGTATGTGTAAAGAGGTGCCGTCACATGCCTCCTCTTCTTTGGACACTGTTCACATGGATTACGTGGATTACCAATGCTAATGTTTTCCTGCAATGTTGCTGTATGGTGATTGTACTGTTCATAAGCTTAGGGATAGAATAGAAGGTAGTATAGGACAATAGTGAGATTAGAATAGAGGGGGCATACTAGAGATAGGGAATCGGAGTATTAGCTTAGGTTTAGTCAGCATAGGGGTTTTCCAGACGGGGAGGAGTTTACAGTGTAGTGTAGTGCAGAGTAGTAGGATATAGTGCAGACACTTCCTGGTTACTGAGCAGAGCCGGGCAGCCTTGCCAAGGGCAAGAAGCAGTGCAGTGAGAAGAGGCAGTCTGACAGCCGTGGGGATGAAGCTGCTGAGCCAGGAAGGGACCCCAGGCTGAGTATCGTGCAGGCGGTCACCAGCTTAGACAGAACCATTCTGAGGAAGGATCCGAAGCTTACAGCAGGGATTACGGGCAACTGAGACGGCGAGCCTGTTACTCTATAACTCGAAGCCGGACCAGGGGAATGGCGGAAAGCTGGTGGGCATAAAGGCACGGATGGGACAGGGATTGTCCGAAATGGAAGTGACTGCTGGAAAGGGACAGGGATTGTCCGAGAATAGCAGTTATTGCTGGAACAGGACAGAGATTGTCCAGCGAGGCAGGGATTGCTAGAGACGAGGCAGGGATTGCCAGAAGTGAGGCAGGGATTGCCAGAAAAGCTAGGCAGGGACTTCCAGAAGGAACAGAGGTTGCTGGGAAGGCAGGGAAAGCTTGAGAGATGCCACTCTGTGTAGACTGTGCTGCATTTGTGATGGATGCCCTACTGCTAAGTAAAGTTGAACTGTTGAAAAAGGACATTGTCTCTGAAATGGTTTGTGGAGCACGTGGATATGGAGCCAGAGTGGCAGAAGCCAAGGAGACTCTGACAGTAAATGTAAGTGTACTGCTGCACACGCTGCGCATGCAGCAAAAGGGACATTGTATTTCATCTGTGGGGCGCCAGGGTGTGGGAATACTACAGCCCGTTGCCATGACTACCACCCTAGCCATCTTACATATGGACCAGGAACTGCGTTACACAGCTTTCATCTGTCTGTAACGGCAGCCATCGGTCTAAGCTCTGATCACTGCTGGTAACCCATTGAATGGTGCAGTCAATCACTGACAATGATCTTTAAGGCACCCAGGAGTGAGGCACATGCGAAACCCGCTAGGGCTGTGGGGTACTCGGAAGCGGCAGCAGTGACCCGGTCCATGGCCCTGGGCGCGCAATAAAAGTGATGAGGAGAATAAAGTTTATATAGGGAAAGGGGATTGTTCGTGATGTCACCTGTGGTACTCGGCCAGGGATGGCCGACGCTGCTTAAAGGGACTGCTGGGGCTGACGGTGATGCAGCTGGAATGGTTCTGCTCCCCGCAGGTGGAACGGGGCCCCAGGGCTACCGGTACAGTTCTGTAAGGGAATTGTGGATGTTGGAGGAAAGTACTGAGGGTGCAGGAAATTATAGGAGTACACGAGGACTGTATTTTCTTTACCTTTAATTGCAGGTGCAGTCCGGAGCACTGGTGACACGTGATCATGGAGGTCCAGGCAGCCTGGAAGCATTTCAGGATCCACCTACCCTGGTGGATTTAGAGGCCTTCCCTCTACGCTGCTCCCTAGGTCTTTGGTGCATTAAGCTCCCACATGTCCCTGTTACAGTCTGTCCATGAAATGGAACCTTTCCCTGCATGGCAGGCAGCTTGAGCCTGTTCCAGGTGTCACCCCCTCGTGGTGACTTTGGGCTCTCGTATGCTGCTGTGCCTCAGGGTGTCAGTTGGGGCTAGGAGACCTGCAATCTCCTGCCCTCCAGTTTTAGTTGCCGGGCCTGCAGTTCCCACACAACCACAGACTCCTTTGTTCCGTCTTTGGCGCTCAGTCCTTGGGTGAGCTCAGTCGCAGCTCCAATCCCTCAGGTTCTCCTTACTTGCTTCTTCCTCTTTCACTTTCTCAGTCTATCACTAAAACTAAATCACTAGCCCCTCCTCCAGCCAGAACTTATAGGGAAGCTCCCCTAAAACAGGTGTTAGAGCTCCCCCTTCTGGTCTGGAGTCTGGAAATGTGTTACATGCTGATGTACCTGGAAAAGGGATCCCTCTTTGCTTCCAGGCATGACATCACCTCCTGTGAGGGAGGCAATGCCACTGTGGCAACCGGACTCCTGGGGTGCCACACCCATGTCAGGTTCCTATGGCCTCTTTCAAGCACCCCTACTCCCAAGAGTCAATCACACGGAGAAAAATGAGCTGGCATTGCAGCCATAGGCCTGCTAAAAGGTGTCATGAATTCCATTGTGGTACTGCTGCGAACTATAGCTATTGGGTGAGCTTCATAGGAGACAATGATTTTATCAAAATACTGAAATACAGTGGTATTACACAAGATTTCATGGCATGTAAAAGTTTGGACCCTCCTGGTCAAAATTACTGTTATTGTGAACAGCTAAACAAGTTAAAGATTAAATTATCTCTAAAAGGCCTAAAGTTAATTCCACATTTCCTTTGTATTTTCGGCCAAAAAAAAATATATTGTCATTTTTTACATTTTAAAAGTTGCAAAAAGGAAAATGGGCCACTGTAAAAGTTTGGGCACCCTTGGAGATTTGTGTGCTTAGATAACTTTGACCAAGGTCTCAGACATTAATTAGCCTGTTAGGGTTATGGCTTGTTCACTATCATCGTTAGGAAAGGCCAGGTGACACAAATTTCCCAGCTTTATAGAAACCCAGCATCCTCTAACCTTGTGCCAAAAAACAGTAGCCATGGGTTCTTCTAAGCAGCTGCCGGGCATTCTGAAAATGAAAATGGTGGAGGCCCACAAAGCAGAAGAAGGCTATGAGAACATAGCAAAGTGTTTTCATGTTTCCCTTTCCTCAGTTTGAAATTTAATTAAAAAATGACAGTAAACCATAACAATGGAGGTCAAGATAAGGTCTGAAAGATCAAGCAAAATTTCAGTGAGAGTTGCTCATAGGACTGCTAGAGAGGCAAAATAGAACTCCTGCTTGACTGCAAAAGACCTTCAGGAAGATTTCACAGACTCTGGAGTTGTGGTACATTGTTCTACTGTTCATAGATAATAAAACACATATGAACTTCATGGAAGAGTCATCAGAAGAAAACTTCTTCTGCATCCCCACAATAAAAAACAGAGTCAGATGTATACAACAGAACATCTAAGCAAGACTGATCCATTTTGGAAACAACTCCTGTGAATCGATGAGGTTAAAATAGAACTCTTTGGCCACAATGATCGAAGTTATGTGTGGAGAAAAAAGGGCCCAGAATTTCAGGAAGCAAACATCTCTCCAAACATTAACCCCTTACCGGCATCGGACGTACTATACCGTCCGATGCCGGCTCCCCTGCTTTGATGCAGGGCTCCGCGGTGAGCCCGCATCAAAGCCGGGACATGTCAGCTGTTTCGAACAGCTGACATGTGCCCGTAATAGGCGCGGGCAGAATCGCGATCTGCCCGCACCTATTAACTAGTTAAATGCCGCTGTCAAACGCAGACAGCGGCATTTAACTACCGCTTCCGGCCGGGCGGCCGGAAATGACGTCATCGCCGACCCCCGTCACATGATCGGGGGTCGGCGATGCGTCAGGATGGTAACCATAGAGGTCCTTGAGACCTCTATGGTTACTGATCGCCGGTGGCTGTGAGCGCCACCCTGTGGTCGGCGCTCACAGCACACCTCCATTTCTGCTACATAGCCGCGATCAGCAGATCGTTGCTATGTAGCAGAGCCGATCGAGTTGTGCCTGCTTCTAGCCTCCCATGGAGGCTATTGAAGCATGGCAAAAGTTAAAAAAAAAAGTTTAAAAAAATGTGAAAAAAATAAAAAAAACATAAAAGTTTAAATCACCCCCCTTTCGCCCCTTTATCAAAATAAATCAATAAAAAAAATATCAAATCTACGCATATTTGGTATCGCCGCACTCAGAATCGCCCGATCTATCAATTAAAAAAAAGTATTAACCTGATCGCTAAACAGCGTAGCGGGAAAAAAATTCGAAACGCCAGAATTACTTTTTTTGGTCGCCGCGACATTGCATTAAAATGCAATAACGGGCGATCAAAAGAACGTATCTGCACCGAAATGCTATCATTAAAAACATCATCTCGGCACACAAAAAATAAGCCCTCAACCGACCCCAGATCATGAAAAATGGAGACGCTAAGAGTATCGGAAAATGGCGCAATTTTTTTTATTTTTTTTTAGCAAAGTTTGGAATTTTTTTTCACCACTTAGATAAAAAATAACCTAGTCATGTTAGGTGTCTATGAACTCGTACTGACCTGGAGAATCATAATGGCAGGTCATTTTTAGCATTTAGTGAACCTAGCAAAAAAGCCAAACAAAAAACCAATGTGGGATTGCACTTTTTTTGCAATTTCACCGCACTTGGAATTTTTTTCCCGTTTTCTAGTACACGACATGCTAAAACCAATGAAATAAAACCCGCAAAAAATAAGCCCTCACATGGCTAAATTGACGGAAAAATAAAAAAGTTATGGCTCTGGGAAGGAGGGGAGCGAAAAATGAACACGGAAAAATGAAAAATCCCCCGGTCATGAAGGGGTTAAGCATGGGGGTGAATCAATAATGCTTCAGGGTTGTGTTGCAGCCAATGACACAGGGAACATTTCATGGGTAGAGGGAAGAATGGATTCAATGAAATGTCAACAAATTCTTGATACAAACATAACATCATCTGTAAAAAAAAAAGCTGAAAAGAGGAAGAGGATGGCTTCTAAAATAGAGAATGTTCCTAAATAGTGATAAGCGAGTATACTCGTTGCTCGGGTTTTCCCGAGCACGCTCGGGTGATCTCCGAGTATTTGTTAGTGTTCGGAGATTAAGTTTTCATTTCGGCAGCTGAATGATTTACAGCTATTAGACAGCTTGATTACATGTGGGGATTCCCCACCAACCAGGCAACCCCCACATGTACTCAGCTTGGCTACTAGATGTAGCGTGCTCAGGAAAACAAGTATATTCGCTCATCACTAATCCTAAACACACATCAAAATCCACATTAGACGACCTCAAAAGGTGCAATCTGAAAGTTTTACAATGGCCCTCACAGTCCTCTGATCTGAACATCATTGAAAATCTGTGACTAGACCTCAAAATAGCAGCGCATGCAAGATGACCCAGAAATCTCACAGAACTGGAAGAATTCTCCAAGGAAGAATGGATGGAAATCCCTCAAACAAGAATTGAAATGCTCTTGTCTGGCTACAAAAAGTGTTTACAAGCTCTGATACTTGTAAAAGGGGGCGCTACTAGGTGCTAACCATGCAGGGTGCCAAAACGTTTGCATCAACCCATTTTCCTTTTTGTAATTTTTAAAATATAAAAGATGTAAAAGAGATTCTCTGAGCCTCACAGATCTCATTGTCCGATCTGTGATTTTCACAGATGTGTGAATGGGGTTTTGACATTCTATCGGTCCGTCTGATAAAAATAAAAACTGTCTTCATGTGGGCAAGTCACACAAGTGTGTGAATGTAGCCTAAAGGAGGTTGTTTTACAAATAAGAGTATTACTCCCATCATCTCTCTGCATCATCTCACAGAGTACAGATACAGAATAAATATCTACATTCAGTAACTTAATGACGTCTCATCTGACTAGAATCATTATCTTTTGTTTCTTAGTCATCTGGTCTGACCTTCATAGCAACATCTTCCATCCGTGACTTGCCTGCCTACACTCATCACTGCAGCCTTGAAAATAACAAAGTCATATATATTTTATATATACATTTACCCCTGAATAAAAAAATCCCCCACACTGCACCCTTGAATACAAATATGTACCCCACCATTAATATATATTTAGCCACACACCGTTCAAATTATAACTGGATAAGCCAACAATGTACCCCCCATTAATTATAATTAGAAACTTTTCAGGCTGTCAATAAATATAAATTAATTAGTCACTTTGTCCTCCCCCATTTGATTACAAACTCAGTTCAGTGTTAACCACCCAATTCATTGCAAGTCCCTGTCCTTTGCCCTCCCAACCCCTCATTCATTATCAATCCCTACTGTGTCCCCCTTTTACCCCAATTCATTAGTCCTTGTCCTGTGACGCCCTCCCATTAATTAAGAGTCTCTGTCCTGTGACCCCCTCCCATTTATCATCAGTCCGTGTCCTGTGACCCCCTCCCATTCATCATCAGTCCCTGTCCTGTGACCCCCTCCCATTCATCATCAGTCCCTGTCCTGTGACCCCCTCCCATTCATCATCAGTCCCTGTCCTGTGACCCCCTCCCATTCATTACCAGTCCCTTTTCTGTGACCCCCCTCCCATTCATTACCAGTCTCTGTCCTGTGTACTCTCCTACCTAATTCATTATAAGTTTCTGTCTTGTATCCTCTTTTCCACCCCCAATTCATTATAAGTCCCTGTATAAAATCATCTCCACCTTTATTCCGATTGTGCTCTCCTCTTACAAATTAAGAATCCCTCACCTCTCCAGACGATCCCCCATGGCATTGCTTCCTTTCTCTTCTGGCTGAGTAGTTTCTAAATGATAATAACCAGGAGAATTCTGTTGCCAGGTATTTTTTACCTCTTTAAAAACAAAACCCAAAAAACAAAGATGCATTTTCTATCATTTCTGCGTGTAGTGAAATATGGATAGGTATGATTGTGTGACTTGCAGTGGTTTAGCATCTGCCCTGAAGGCTGCAGGTCTCACCAAGGTGTTAATATTATCCGGAGAAAGCAGCCTTCTGTCTCCAATCTCGCCAGGGGGCCTAGCTAACGACCAGGAAGGAGAGGAAGCCCTTCAAACCTTCAGCTCTTTTGAAGAGATATGTCAATAACAGCCTGACACTATCTATCTGTGAGAACCTTTAGGCAAAAGGTGTTCAGAGGAAAATAATATATTCATTGGGGAGCGGCCGTGACCCAATCAAAAACAAGCAATTATAATATTAACCTGAGAGGCTGTTCTAGAAACTTGACCTCCAGAGTAACTCTATAAATTAGGCTTGTATACATATAAAGTTGATCACAGATTGAGGGGCAGCCTAGCTGATGTGATCCAGTCCATATTCACCCCCCCCCCTTCCCTTAGGGAGCAGAAGCAGACTACAGGATAACTATTTCTGTAAGTTTTCACCTGTTTATTTTATAACTGTTTTGCATATTTGTCTCTTTTTATTACTATATTTTTATACCTTTTTTTTCACTGTAAGCACTGTACCTTTTTGTATTAAAGCATAAAACTTTAACAAGTTGAACCTTGTATGTTCTAAAGAATCCATAGCCTTAAACTGTTTGAGCCTTTTGAGTGGTAGACAGTAGTAGTAATATTTCCGGGACTCATCGCCCGTGTGTTCAGTGAGTGGTGGCAACATCTATGAGCGGGGTGTGTGGACTGTGTCGGGGTGTGGTTTATGCTCCCATTACAACATAGGACAGAGGTTGAATGCTGGACCAAGAGAATAGAGATAGATTAACCCTTGCAGGCGCAACCCCAAGTCGCGTGCTTAGAGCAGGTATGTGACAGCACGGAGGGATTCGTGACACTGTGCATTTGGAATTTTTCTCCTTCTTTCCAGCACTTTATAGGGTAAATTAAATGAAGCCATTCAAAACTACAACCGACTCAAAGAAAAATATGCTTTCATATGCCTACGTGAATAGTGATGAGCATGAGCGAACCCATGAATGTTCAGGTTCGCTGAATATACTGTAAAAAGATTGATTTTTAGAACCCCAAACCCAATAGAAGTCAATGGGGACCAGAACTTCAGTGCTTTAAAATGGCTGTAAAATGGTCATAGTCAGGGATAAGAGGCTGCAAAAGGAAGCAAAATGGGGATAAGAGAATGAAATTGACCTTCAAATAAATGTGAATAGGGAAATGACTTAAAATAACATATAATATAAGAAAAGAAAAAATAATAATCTTGAACCAGGAGGCAGAGGTCCAAGTGGAGGAGGTGGACACGGCAGTGTATGTGGAAGAGGCAGGAGAGGAGATATCCAACACTGTTTTTGTGGGAGGGGTTGTGACTTAAAAGAATATAGAATAAAAAAAATAACAATCTAAAACCAGGAGGCGGAGGTCCAATCGGAGGGGGAAGTTGAGGTGGAGGTGGAAGAGGCATAGGAGGAGGAAATGAACACTGGTTTTGTGGATTTTGTTTTTTTTGGGGGGTGAGTGGGCAGACCATGGTGTTCTGAAGCATGTGATGGTAACTAGAGAAGAGTGATTACCCGGTCCAGCAGCCACATCAGTATAGTGCGGCCGTCAGACGGGAGCCCTGAGAACCTCTTCCTACCAGCTTGCATACCCAGCTTCTATTTTGATTAGGAGATCTGGCGACATTTTGTGTCCTTCATGACAGAATAATAATGGCGGGCCAGGACAGCTAATCAAAAGAAGACCCAGGGACTACGGAGGCAAGGAGTCGGTTCACAGGACTCCAGTCCTGTGGCCATGTACTGCCAAATTCTGCAAATGTGTTCGCTTATCTCGCATACACTGTCAATTAGTCCAATTTAATCCCATAGTCAGTTACTGAAAGCGGCATGTAAATGGCTAAATGGCACCTATCGGCGCTAGCTTCGTTCGTTCATTTTACATTCATCTGCCCTACCATCCGCCCATGGTAACATGCCACTAATCAACCTACGAACCAATAAAATGCTTATGTGTTTAGTGATTGGATCATGTATTTCCCCATGAAAATCCTCTTTGTTGGCAGCGTTATTAGCCCCCTTGTAAATAGGATATGCTGCCATGTGAACTGGCCTCTAAACATGCGCCGATCAACTAATATATAGTTGAGCGTCATTTGTTCATGTGCAGAATCGCCTTAAATATCAACTGATATGATCTAAATAATGTGTTTGTATTTGTGGGCTGACCCACAGCATGGCTGAGCTTGAAGGTGTATGGGGCAGCTGGCGATAGCTGTCACAGCCTAGTGAGCATTGGCTGGCACTCGGCTATAAGTCTATAAGCAGTCTTAGGTCTGTGGGGGTGGTGGAGCTGATGGTCTGCTGTCTGACACTGTAAGGCAATATAGCCTAGACAGGGTTAACCGTAATGGCCGGCCCAGTTGGGGAGGAGAAACTGAAAATTAGTGCCAAGTTCAGGAAGTGACAGTTCAGTAGAGAGGACTAGTGAGAATTGACAGCAGCAGTGGCAGGCAATAAGCTCGGGGCAGAGGATTGACAAAAATACCCCTTACATGTGATTCCATCTGACGGCCTTTGAACCTTGAGATGGACATCAGGGACTTTAGGAGCCCTCAGCCTGTAAAGATACAGGGAAAGATGGGCTCAAATTCTGAAAGGCGGGAGGTGTTGCAATCTGGGTGCGCTACTAGGGGTGGAGAAGATAACAAGATGGATGCTCTACCCATACCGAGAACCAGGGCTGAAGTTGTGTCCGGTACCTGTGGGAAAGACGACAACCCGTTGGGCCTTATCCTTTATGCCTGTTTGTAAAGACAGCCATTTGTCAAGTAAAAGATTGATTGTTTTTACAAATCCTGTGTGGATTGATTTCTTCCAAGGTTCCAGAAGAATAAAACATGGAGCCAATGGAGGTCTGCAGGTCAGAAGTAAGTCACATGCACCCTACACACAGAGCACAACGGGACAGAGACACGTGTTGGCTGTAGAGTGCCAGAGCGAATGGGAACAGCAACTCACCCACAATGACATCACTTAGGCACTCTACATGCCCACCTCACACATCCAGGGTTTCTGGACTGGCGCAGGTCTCGTGACTAGAAATGAATGGACCCTTAGATGTTTGGGTTCGTCGGGTTCTGCCGAACTACAGTTGAAAATTCAGTTCGATATCCGAACTTGAACCCAATATTAGTCAGTGGAGACCTGAACTTCAGTGCTTTAAAATGGCTGTAAAATGGCCATAGTAAGGGCAAAGGGTCTGCAAGAGGAAGCGCAATGGTCGTAAGAGTAGGACAATTGCCCTGGAAACAAATTTGGATAGGTAAATGACTTAAAATAACATACAATCTCCTCAAAAAAGGACACATTTTGGGATGAATCTAAAAAGTTTGTGAAGAGGATTGGATTAAAAAAAAAATTGAAGATGAGGCCCTGTACCACAATGGCCACGTACACATGGATGGTACAGTGAAACTGTGAATAGTCATTAAGCCAGTTAATTTGGATTACATTCTTTGAATTACTTGCTACAGATTGATGTAAAACTATGAACCAGTTAAGGAATGCAAGGAAAGCATGACAGAGGCACCGCATAGGCCCCCACGCCCTCGCCCCTGTCATGCATTACGTTGGGTGAATTGGTTGACAAGGCCAGGCAGTCGTGTAGTCCTCTGAAGTCTATTCACCTCACCCTTGCCATGCAAGAGGCGTTATCTCTCTGTCTGCCACTTCTGGACCTGCCACCATAGCGATCCGCTCTCCCTTCCGACCACCACCAAGTGTTTTCCCCCCCCACCCCCCCGTGCCATATGGGCTCTGTTACATTCTGGTGTCCTTAGAGTAAAGTGAGTCAGGGTTTGTCTCTGGAGACGCAGCCTCATAAACGGGTACCACATCCAAGGCAGGAAGAATGATAAATGGGTGCCACATCCAAGGCAGGCAGAATGATAAATGGGTGCCACATCCAAGGCAGGCAGAATGATAAATGGGTGCCACATCCAAGGCAGGAAGAATGATAAATGGGTGCCACATCCAAGGAAGGCAGCAGTCAAGCAAATTAACCACTCCTCAACTGAGTCAGCGGATCATGTTTCAATCAAGACACGATATCTATCCACGAAAATTTCGAGGCTCTGTAATTGGAATGAGTAACTAAATCCTTTAATGAGCAACTATTGGAGGGCAAATCTGGTGCCAGCAGCCGTGGTAATTTCAGTTGCGTACAGTAAAGTCTCCCACCAATACGGCGCGCACACAGATGGTACAGTGAAACTGTTAATGCTCATTAAATGAGTTCATTTTGCCTGTATGGTGGCTCAGTGGTTAGCTCTGGAGCCATGCAGCACTGGTGTCCTGTGTTCAAATGCCATCAAGGATAACATCTGCAAGGAGTTTGTATGATCTCCCCGTGTTTGCGTGGGTTTTTTCCAGGTTCGCCGGTTTCCTCCCACATTCCAAAGACAGACTGATAAGTAAACTAGATTGTGATTTACAGTTAGGGCCAGAAATATTTGGACAGTGACACAAGTTTTGTTATTTTAGCTGTTTACAAAAACATGTTCAGAAATACAATTATATATATAATATGGGCTGAAAGTGCACACTCCCAGCTGCAATATGATAGTTTCCACATCCAAATCGGAGAAAGGGTTTAGGAATCATAGCTCTGTAATGCATAGCGTCCTCTTTTTCAAGGGACCAAAAGTAATTGGACAATGGACTCTAAGGGCTGCAATTAACTCTGAAGGCGTCTCCCTCGTTAACCTGTAATCAATGAAGTAGTTAAAAGGTCAGGGGTGTATTCCAGGTGTGTGGTTTTGCATTTGGGAGCTGTTGCTGTGAGCAGACAACATGCGGTCAAAGGAACTCTCAATTGAGGTGAAGCAGAACATCCTGAGGCTGAAAAAAAAGAAAAAATCCATCAGAGAGATAGCAGACATGCTTGGAGTAGCAAAATCAACAGTTGGGTACATTCTGAGAAAAAAGGAATTGACTGGTGAGCTTGGGAACTCAAAAAGGCCTGGGCGTCCACGGATGACAACAGTGGTGGATGATCGCCGCATACTTAATTTGGTGAAGAAGAACCCGTTCACAACATCAACTGAAGTCCAGAACACTCTCAGTGAAGTAGGTGTATCTGTCTCTAAGTCAACAGTAAAGAGAAGACTCCATGACAGTAAATACAAAGGGTTCACATCTAGATGCAAACCATTCATCAATACCAAAAATAGACAGGCCAGAGTTAAATTTGCAGAAAAACACCTCAAGAAGCCAGCTCAGTTCTGGAAAAGTATTCTATGGACAGATGAGACAAAGATCAACCTGTACCAGAATGATGGGAAGAAAAAAGTTTGGAGAAGAAAGGGAACGGCACATGATCCAAGGCACACCACATCCTCTGTAAAACATGGTGGAGGCAACGTGATGGCATGGGCATGCATGGCTTTCAATGGCACTGGGTCACTTGTGTTTATTGATGACATAAGAGCAGACAAGAGTAGCCGGATGAATTCTGAAGTGTACCGGGATATACTTTCAGCCCAGATTCAGCCAAATGCTGCAAAGTTGATTGGACGGCGCTTCATAGTACAGATGGACAATGACCCCAAGCATACAGCCAAAGCTACCCAGGAGTCCATGAGTGCCAAAAAGTGGAACATTCTGCAATGGCCAAGTCAATCTCCAGATCTAAACCCAATTGAGCATGCATTTCACTTGCTCAAATCCAGACTTAAGACGGAAAGACCCACAAACAAGCAAGACCTGAAGGCTGCGGCTGTAAAGGCCTGGCAAAGCATTAAGAAGGAGGAAACCCAGCGTTTGGTGATGTCCATGGGTTCCAGACTTAAGGCAGTGATTGCCTCCAAAGGATTTGCAACAAAATATTGAAAATAAAAATATTTTGTTTGGGTTATGTTTATTTGTCCAATTACTTTTGACCTCCTAAAATGTGGAGTGTTTGTAAAGAAATGTGTACAATTCCTACATTTTCTATCAGATATTTTTGTTCAACCCTTCAAATTAAACGTTACAATCTGCACTTGAATTCTGTTGTAGAGGTTTCATTTCAAATCCAATGTGGTGGCATGCAGAGCCCAACTCGCGAAAATTGTGTCACTGTCCAAATATTTCTGGCCCTAACTGTATAAGTCCAAATAAATAAACTTATTATGACAGATCACTGTAAAAACCATGCATCTGTCAAAGAATGTATGGAAGTAAGCTATCCAGATAAAAACTGTGGAAGTGATGTACTGTTGTGAGAAAAAGTGTTTGCCCCCTTCCTGATTTCCAAATCTTTTGCATGTTTGTCACACTTAAATGTTCCAGATCACCAAACAAATTTAAATAAATTAGACAAAGATAAGGCAAGTTAGCACAATATGCAGTTTATAAATGAAGGTCTTTATTATTAAGAGAAAAAGAAATCCAAACCTACACTACAGGGCTATGTGTGAAAAAGTGATTGCCCCTGACCCACCTTCCTAAAAACATAAATTAACTGTGATTTATCACATCTTTGGGAAACTGAGTTCAAATTGCCTAGCCACACACAGGCCTGATTACTGCTACACATCTGTTCTTAATCAAGAAATCACTTAATTAGGACCTGCCTGACAAAGTGATGTAGACCAAAAGTCCCTCAAAAACTAGACATCATGCTACAATCCAAAGAAATTCTGGAACAAGTGAGAAACAAAGTAATTGACATCTATCAGTCTACTAAAGGTTATAAAGCCATTTCTAAAGCTTTGGGACTCCAGCGAACCACAGTGAGAGCCATTATCCACAAATGGCAAAGACATGGAACAGTGGTGAATTTTCGCAAGATTGGCCAGCTGACCAAAATTACCCCAAGAGTGCAGCGACAACTCATCCAAGAGGTCACAAAGGCTCCCACAGCAACATCCAAAGAACTGCAGGCATCTTCTGACTCAGTTAACTTCAGTATTCATGACTCCACCATAAGAAAGAGACTGAGCAAAAATGGCATGCATGGCAGATTTCCAAGACAAAATTCACTGCTGAGAAATTAGAACATACAGGTTTGTCTCAGCTTTGCCAGAAAACATCTTTAATACACTGTGGACTAACAAGATAAAAATTGAACAACAGCATTTCAGAAAAGGAACATCATACCAACAGTAAAATATGGTGGTAGTAGTGTGATGGTCTTGGCCTGTTTTGCTGCTTCAGGGCCTTGGAGACTTGCTGTGGTAAATGGAACCATGAATTCTGCTATCTACCAAGAAATCCTGAAGGAGCATGTCAAGCCATCTGTTTGTATACTCAAGCTGAAGCACACTTGGATTATGTAGTAGGACAATGATCCAAAACACACCAGCAAATCCACCTCTGAATGCCTTAAGAAAAACAAAATTAAGACTTTGGAGTGGCCTAGTCAAAGTTCTAACCTTTAATCTGATTGAGAAGCTGTGGCATGACTTTAACCCCTTCCCGACCTGTGACACAGCGTATGCGTCATGAAAGTCGGTGCCAATCCGACCTGTGACGCATATGCTGTGTCACAGAAAGATCGCGTCCCTGCAGATCGGGTGAAAGGGTTAACTCCCATTTCACCCGATCTGCAGGGACAGGGGGAGTGGTAGTTTAGCCCAGGGGGGGTGGCTTCACCCCCTCGTGGCTACGATCGCTCTGATTGGCTGTTGAAAGTGAAACTGCCAATCAGAGCGATTTGTAATATTTCACCTATTATAACGGGTGAAATATTACAATCCAGCCATGGCCGATGCTGCAATATCATCGGCCATGGCTGGAAATACTAGTGTGCCCCCACCCCACCCCACCGATCGCCCCCCCAGCCCTCCGATCTGGCCGGTACACTGCTCCGGCTCCCCTCCGTCCAGTGCTCCGCTCCCCCCCGTGCTCTTGTCCGCTCCCCCCGTGCTCCAATCACCCCCCCGTGCTCCAATCATCCCCCCTGCATTCAGATCCACCCCCCCGTGCTCCGTTCCACCCCCCATGCTCCGTTCCAGCCCCCTGTGCTCCGTTCCACGCCCCCCGTGCTCCGTTCCACGCCTGCCGCGCTCCGATTCCCCCCCCCGTGCTCCGATCCCCCCCCCCCCCGTGCTCCCCCCCACCCCATCATACTTACCGATCCAGCCGGGGTCCCGTCCGTCTTCTCCCTGGGCGCCGCCATCTTCCAAAATGGCGGGCGCATGCGCAGTGCGCCCGCCGAATCTGCCGGCCGGCAGATTCGTTCCAAAGTGCATTTTGATCACTGAGATAGATTATATCTCAGTGATCAAAATATAAAAAATAATACATGACCCCCCCCCCCCTTTGTCACCCCCATAGGTAGGGACAATAAAAAAATAAAGAAATTTTTTTTTTCCACTAATGTTAGAATAGGGTTAGGGGTAGGGTTAGGGTTAGGGGTAGGGTTAGGGTTAGGGTTAGGGGTAGGGTTAGGGGTAGGGCTAGGGTTAGGGTTAGGGTTAGGGCTAGGGTTAGGGGTAGGGTTAGGGCTAGGGTTAGGGTTTCGGTATGTGCACACGTATTCTGGTCCTCTGCGGATTTTTCCGCTGCGGATTTGATAAATCCGCAGTGCTAAACCGCTGCGGATTTATGGCGGATTTACCGCGTTTTTTTCTGCGCATTTCACTGCGGCTTTACAATTGCGATTTTCTATTTGAGCAGTTGTAAAACCGCTGCGGAATCCGCACAAAGAAGTGACATGCTGCGGAATGTAAACCGCTGCGTTTCCGTGCAGTTTTTCCGCAGCATGTCTACAGCGATTTTTGTTTCCCGTAGGTTTACATTGAACTGTAAACTCATGGGAAACTGCTGCGGATCTGCAGGGTTTTCCGCAGCGTGTGCACATACCTTTAGAATTAGGCTATGTTCACACGGTGCGGATTTGGCTGCGGATTGGCCGCTGCGGATTCGCAGCAGTATTCCATCAGGTTTACAGTACCATGTAAACATATGAAAAACCAAATCCGCTGTGCCCATGGTGCAGAAAATACCGCGCGGAAACGCTGCGTTGTATTTTCCGCAGCATGTCAATTCTTTGTGCGGATTCCGCGTCTTTTTAAACCTGTTCCTCAATAGGAATCCGCAGGTGAAATCCGCACAAAAAACACTGGAAATCCGCGGAAAATCCGCAGGTAAAACGCAGTGCCTTTTACCCGCGGATTTTTCAAAAATGGTGCGGAAATATCTCACACGAATCCGCAACGTGGGCACATAGCCTTAGGGTTAGGGTTGGAATTAGGGTTGTGGTTAGGGTTGTGATTAGGGTTATGGCTACAGTTGGGATTAGGGTTAGGGGTGTGGGGGGGTTAGTGTTGGAGGTAGAATTGAGGGGTTACCACTGTTTAGGCACATCAGGGGTCTCCAAACGCAACATGGCGCCACCATTGATTCCAGCCAATCTCGTATTCAAAAAGTCAAATGGTGCTCCCTCACTTCCGAGCCCTGAAGTGTGCCCAAACAGTGGTTTACCCCCACATATGGGGTACCAGCATACTCAGGATAAACTGCGCAACAATTACTGGGGTCTAATTTCTCCTGTTACCCTTGTGAAAATAAAGAAATGCTTGCTTAAACATCATTTTTGAGGAAAGAAAAATTATTTTTTATTTTCACGGCTCTGCGTTGTAAACGTCTGTGAAGCACTTGGGGGTTCAAAGTGCTCACCACATATCTAGATAAGTTCCTTGGGGGGTCTAGTTTCTAAAATGGGGTCACTTGTGGGGGGTTTCTACTGTTTAGGCACACCAGGGGCTCTGCAAATGCAACGTGACACCCGCAGACCATTCCATCAAAGTCTGCATTTCAAAAGTCACTACTTCCCTTCTGAGCCCCGACGTGTGCCCAAACAGTGGTTTACCCCCACACATGGGGTATCAGCGTACTCAGGAGAAACTGGACAACAACTATTGGGGTCCAATTTCTCCTGTTACCCTTGGGAAAATAAAAAATTCTGGGCTAAATAATTATTTTTGAGGAAAGAAAACGTATTTATTATTTTCACGGCTCTGCATTATAAACTTCTATGAAGCACTTGGGGGTTCAAAGTGCTCACCACACATCTAGATAAGTTCCCTTGGGGGTCTAGTTTCCAAAATGGGGTCACTTGTGGGGGGTTTCTACTGTTAAGCCACATCAGGGGCTCTGCAAACGCAACGTGACGCCCACAGAGCATTCCATCAAAGTCTGCATTTCAAAACGTCACTACTTCACTTCCGAGCCCCGGCATGTGCCCAAACAGTGATTTACCCCCACATATGGGGTATCAACGTACTCAGGAGAAACTGGACAACAACTTTTGGGGTCAAATTTCTCCTGTTACCCTTGGGAAAATAAAGAATTGCAGGCTAAAAGATCATTTTTGAGAAAATAATTTTTTTTTTTATTTTCATGGCTCTGCGTTATAAACTTCTGTGAAGCACTTGGGGGTTCAAAGTCCTCACCACACATCTAGATTAGTTCCTTTGGGGGTCTAGTTTCCAAAATTGGGTCATTTCTGGGGGATCTCCAATGTTTAGGCACACAGGGGCTCTCCAAACGTGACATGGTGTCCGCTAATGATTGGAGCTAATTTTCCATTTAAAAAGCCAAATGGCATGCCATCCCTTCCGAGCCCTGCCGTGCGCCCAAACAGTGGTTTACCCCCACATATGGAGGTATCAGCGTACTCAGGACAAACTGGACAACAATATTTGGGGTCCAATTTCTCCTATTATCCTTGGCAAAATAGGAAATTCCAGGCTAAAAAATCATTTTTGAGGAAAGAAAAATTATTTTTTATTTTCATGGCTCTGCGTTTAAACCCCCAGGTGCTTCACAGAAGTTTATAAGTGCTCAATGTGCATCTAGATAAGTTCCTTGGGGGGTCTAGTTTCCAAAATGGGGTCACTTGTGGGGGAGCTCCAATGTTTAGGCACACAGGGGCTCTCCAAACGCGACATGGTGTCCGCTAACAATTGGAGCTAATTTTCCATTCAAAAAGTCAAATGGCGCGCCTTCCCTTCCGAGCCCTGCCGAGTGCCCAAACAGTGGTTTACCCCCACATATGAGGTATCAGCGTACTCGGGAGAAATTGCCCAACAAATTTTATGATCCATTTTATCCTACTGCCCATGTGAAAATGAAAAAATTGAGGCGAAAAAATTTTTTTTGTGAAAAAAAAGTACTTTTTCATTTTTACAGATCAATTTGTGAAGCATCTGAGGGTTTAAAGTGCTCACTAGGCATCTAAATAAGTTCCTTGGGGGGTCTAGTTTCCAA
Organism: Ranitomeya imitator; assembly: GCF_032444005.1. Lineage (NCBI taxonomy): Eukaryota > Metazoa > Chordata > Amphibia > Anura > Dendrobatidae > Ranitomeya > Ranitomeya imitator. The sequence goes on from NC_091282.1 coordinate 34,495,427, forward strand.
AATGGGGTCACTTGTGGGGGAGCGCCAATGTTTAGGCACACAGGAGCTATCCAAACGCGACATGGTGTCCGCTAACGATGGAAATAATTTTTCATTCAAAAAGTCAAATGGCGCTCCTTCCCTTCCGAGCCTTACCATGTGCCCAAACAGTGGTTTACCCCCACATGTGAGGTATTGGTGTACTCAGGAGAAATTGCCCAACACATTTTAGGATCCATTTTATCCTGTTGCCCATGTGAAAATGAAAAAATTGAGGCTAAAAGAATTTTTTTGTGAAAAAAAAGTACTTTTTCATTTTTACAGATCAATTTGTGAAGCACCTGGGGGTTCAAAGTGCTCACTATGCATCTAGATAAGTTCCTTGGGGCGTCTAGTTTCCAAAATGGGGTCACTTGTGGGGGAGCTCCAATTTTTAGGCACACGGGTGCTCTCCAAACGTGACATGGTGTCCGCTAAAGAGTGGAGCCAATTTTTGATTTAAAAAGTCAAATGGCGCTCCTTCCCTTCCAAGCCCTGCCGTGCGCCCAAACAGTGGTTTACCCCCACATATAAGGTATCAGCGTACTCAGGACAAATTGGACAACAACTTTCGTGGTTCAGTTTCTCCTTTTACCATTGGGAAAATAAAAAAATTGTTGCTAAAAGATAATTTTTGTGACTAAAAAGTTAAATGTTCATTTTTTCCTTCCCTGTTGCTTCTGCTGCTGTGAAGCACCTGAAGGGTTAATAAACTTCTTGAATGTGGTTTTGAGTACCTTGAGGGGTGCAGTTTTTAGAATGGTGTCACTTTTGGGTATTTTCAGCCATATAGACCCCTCAAACTGACTTCAAATGTGAGGTGGTCCCTAAAAAAAATGGTTTTGTAAATTTCGTTGTAAAAATGAGAAATCGCTGGTCAAATTTTAACCCTTATAACTTCCTAACAAAAAAAAATGTTGTTTCCAAAATTGTGCTGATGTAAAGTAGACGTGTGGTAAATGTTATTTATTAACTATTTTGTGTCACATATCTCTCTGGTTTAACAGAATAAAAATTGAAAATGTGAAAATTGCGAAATTTTCAAAATTTTCGCCAAATTTCCGTTTTTATCACAAATAAACGCAGAATTTGTTGACCTAAATTTACCACTAACATGAAGCCCAATATGTCACGAAAAAACAATCTCAGAACCGCTAGGATCCGTTGAAGCGTTCCTGAGTTATTACCTCATAAAGGGACACTGGTCAGAATTGCAAAAAACGGCAAGGTCTTTAAGGTCAAAATAGGCTGGGTCATGAAGGGGTTAAAAAGGCGGTTCATGCTCGGAAACCTCCAATGTGTCTGAATTACAACAATTCTGCAAAGATGAGTGGCCAAAATTCCTCCAGAGCGTTGTAATAGACTCATTGCCAGTTATGGCAAACGCTTGATTGCAGCTGTTTCTGCTAAGGGTAGCCCAGCCAGTTATTAGATTTAGGGGGCAATCACTTCTTCACACAGGGCCCTGTAGGTTTGGATTTCTTTTTCCCTTAAAGTGGTTGTCCACTACTAGAACAACATCTTCTTAATCAGCTGCCTGGACTTCCTCTTCATGTTCGACTGTGACCCCAGCACTGATTAGACACCAGAGTCACTTGTCACATCGCACGAGAGCCCCAGGAAGAGTGACTGCTGACAGCACAGGAACGTCACCGTCACAGGAGGCGAGTATAGGCTTTATTATTTTATGGGTGCCAAACATTTTGATCGAGAAGTGGCTGTCCTTTGCAGTGGACAACCCCTTTAATAATAAAGCCCTTCACTTAAAAATTGCATTTTGTGATTACTTGAGTTATCTTTGGATAGCATTTACATTTGTTTGGTGATCTGAAACATTTAATTGTGACAAATATGTTAAAGAATAAGAAATCAACTGTATGTGACCAGAATGAGCATTCATTTCCAGCACATGACACCGATATGGCACAACAAAAAACACAGCAAGATGGTAAAAAGAAAGAATTTGACAACCATGTGCCCCTTACTCCCACACGGATGCAGATTAGAAACATTCGTTTTTACGCACAGTGCTATGAAATGTAGGTGCATAAGAGTAGAAAAATTTGTTTTGACGCAATGGCTCCCACCGACACGGTTGCAGATTAGAAAAACTTTTGGGTTCGCACAGGACTAGCACAGACATGGGTGCAGAGTACACATAGAGAGTCTTTTTGGAAAACTGCACAGACAAAACCTAATACTGCCCCTCACTACAGCTGTGTACTGTCCTTACACTAAACCGAGCAGAAATAAAAAAAATAAGACCCTCAAGCCAGGAGGAACAGGTCCAAGTGGAAGAGGAGGTGGATGTAGCTGTGTAGATGGAAGAAGCAAGGGTGCAACGCTGGGGTCCTGGGTTCAAATCCCACCAAGGACAACATCTGCAAGGAGTTTTTATGTTCTCCCCGTGTTTGCGTAGGTTTCCTACTTGTTCTCTGGTTTCGTCCCACATTCCAAAGACATACTGATAGGGAACTTAGGTTGTGAGATAAAATGGGAACAGTGCCAATAATGGATAATAATAAATAAGGGTGGAGTAATCCAACACCGTGTTTTTTTTTTTTTTTTTTTCTTTTTTTGTCTTACCCCCTTTACCCCCAAGGGTGGTTTGCACGTTAATGACCGGGCCAATTTTTACAATTCTGACCACTGTCCCTTTATGAGGTTATAACTCTGAAACGCTTCAACGGATCCCAGTGATTCTGACATTATTTTCTCGTGACATATTGTACTTCATGACAGTGGTAACATTTCCTCGACATTACTTGCGTTTATGTGTGAAAGAGATGGAAATTTGGCGAAACTTTTGAAAATTTCGCAATTTTCCAACTTTAAAATGTCATGTCCTTAAATCACACAGATATGTCACACAAAATACTTAATAAATAACATTTCCCATATGTCTACTTTACATCAGAACAATTTTGGAACCAACATTTTTTTCGTTAGGGAGTTATAAGGGTTAAAAGTTGACCAGCAATTTCTCATTTTTCCAATACCATTTTTTTGGGGGACCACGTCACATTTGAAGTCACTTTGAGGGGTTTATAAGATAGAAAATACCCAAAGATGACACCATTCTAAAAACGTCACCCCTCAAGGTGCTCAAAACCACATTCAAAAAGTTTATTAACCCTTCTGTTGCTTCACAGGAATATTTAAAAAAATGAACATTTGACTTTTTTGCCCCAAAAAATTACTTCAGGTCCAATTGTGTTTATTTTTCCAAGGGTAACAGGAGAAATTGGACCACAAAAGTTGCTGTACAATTTGCCCCGAGTACGCTGATACCCCATATGTGGGGGGAACCACTGTTTAGGTGCATGACAGAGCTCGGAAGCGAAGGAGCGCCGTTTGACTTTTTCAACACAAAATTGGCTGTAATTGAGATGGGACGCCATGTCGCGTTTGGAGAGCCCCTGATGTGTGTAAACAGTGGAAACCCCCCACAAGTGACACCATTTTGGAAACTAGATCCCCCCAAGGAACTTATCTAGGTGTGGTGAGCACTTTGAACCCCTAAGTGCTTCACATAAGTTTATAATGTAGAGCCGTAAAAATAAAAAAATCATATTTTTTCCACAAAAATTATCTTTTTTCCCCCAATATTTTATTTTCCCAAGGGTAACTGAAGAAATTGAACCCCAAGAGTTATTGTGCAATTGTATATACCCCAAAGAAAATATTTACTGACAACAAATACAAAAATTTAATTAATAAATTTTATTATTTAAGAAAGACATAACACAATTAATAACATTTTTATTAAAAAAAATATATATATATATATATATATATATATATATATATAATCTAAAATAAAATACATATAGACAAAAAATGCATATAGACAAAAAATAATAATATAATATAAAATATAGACCAGTATGTGGGGGGGCTACGGCACACAAGAGCTGACTGGTACAAAAACCAATAATATGTTACCAGTAGAGTTGAGCGACCTTGACCTTTTTAGAGTCGAGCCGGGTTTCGCGAAACCCGACTATCTCAAAAGTCGGGTCGAGTGAAATCGGCCGATTATGACGTAAAGTCGGGATCGACCGAAACACGAAACCCAATGCAAGTCAATGGGGCAGCATAGTCGGCAGTGAGTGGGGGCCAGGAAAACACCTAGAGTGCCCATTTTAATGTCAAAACCATCCATTCTTCTTAATGAAGCTTGTCAAGCGTAATTTACCTTATAATAATTGGAAGGCATTTGAAATTGGGGGTCATTTGGCTAAAGTTGTGGTGGGTAGGGCTGGTTCAAGTAATTAGTGGGCCCAGGAAATCTGGACCACGTCACGGCAGTGGAGCAGGGAGAGGTAAGTATTTCAACTTTGCAAGTGCTGTGAACCTGAGCAAGCAGGGGGGGCCCACTCGTTGGCATTGGCACTGGCACAGGGCCCCTCAAAGTACAGCGGTGTGTTTGCACGGCGGGGGCGCCTCCCACCGGCAGCAACACTTTTGCGTACCATGAGAGGCCCTGTGCCAGTGACGTCGCCAACTAGTATTCCTCCCCCCACCTGATGAAGGAACCTGCACTTTCATCTGCACCTTCCTGTTTGTCCCCGTGTAAGGTGGTATGGTATGCGGGAAGGGGGACCTGACTTTCAGCAGGGTCACAATCTTGCAGTGTAGCGTGCACGGGAAATGTTGCGTTATGGGTCAATGTACCAGCAGACTCATCTATCACTGGCTGGGCAATGGGCAGGATGATGAGGAAACACAGATATAGGCCCAAAGAATAAAGTGGGCTAAATGCAGTTCAAAATTGGTAACACAGGACTAATCAGGGGGCATTGCAGTGGAGGACAACTGGAATGAGAGGCTGACACAGAGAGTAGGCCCAAATCAGTAAGTAGTCGAAATGCAGTTCAAAATTGGCAACAGTAGTAAACAGGCGGCACAGCTTTGTTCAGTGGAGGAGAACAGCAAGGAGTGGCAGACACCGATAGTAGGCCCCAACCCAACTAGTAGGCCAAATGCAGTCTAACATTAACAACTACTTAACGAGCGCCTGAAAACGGAATTTCAGGACAGGAAACCAGGAGAACAGCAAGGAACGGCAGACACCGATAGTAGGCCCCAAACCAACTAGTACGCCAAATGCAGTTGTTCCGTTTAACCACAATTTAATGAGAGCCTGAAGATAGAAGTTCAGGAAAGGCAACCTGGAGAACACCTTGGAGTGGAACACACCATCCCTCTACACCCCATACCCAATTTGTAGGTCTAATGCAGCGTAGTTTCCAACAACTACTAAAGGAGAGCATGATGATCGAAGCATTGGCGAGGAAACCTGGGGAACACCTTGGAGTGGAACACACCATCTCTCTACACCCCATACCCAATTTGTAGGCCTAATGCAGCGTAGTTTCCAACAACTACTAAACGAGAGCATGATGATCGAAGCATTGGCGAGGAAACCTGGGGAACACCTTGGAGTGGAACACACCATCTCTCTACAGTGGAACACACCATCTCTCTACACCCCATACCCAATTTGTAGGCCTAATGCAGCGTAGTTTCCAACAACTACTAAACGAGAGCCGGAAGATCGAAGCTCAGGAAAGGCAACCTGGAGAACACCTTGGAGTGGAACACACCATCTCTCTACACCCCATACCCAATTTGTAGGCCCAATGCAGCGTAGTTTCCAACAACTACTAAACGAGAGCCGGAAGATCGAAGCAATGGAGAGGAAACCTGGGGAACACCTTGGAGTGTAACACACCATCTCTCTACACCCCATACCCAATTTGTAGGCCTAATGCAGCGTAGTTTCCAACAACTACTAAACGAGAGCCGGAAGATCGAAGCAATGGAGAGGAAACCTGGGGAACACCTTGGAGTGTAACACACCATCTCTCTACACCCCATACCCAATTTGTAGGCCTAATGCAGCGTAATTTCCAACAACTACTAAACGAGAGCATGAAGATCGAAGCAATGGAGAGGAAACCTGGGGAACACCTTGGAGTGGAACACACCATCTCTCTACACCCCATACCCAATTTGTAGGCCTAATGCAGCGTAGTTTCCAACAACTACTAAACGAGAGCATGATGATCGAAGCATTGGCGAGGAAACCTGGGGAACACCTTGGAGTGGAACACACCATCTCTCTACAGTGGAACACACCATCTCTCTACACCCCATACCCAATTTGTAGGCCTAATGCAGCGTAGTTTCCAACAACTACTAAACGAGAGCCGGAAGATCGAAGCTCAGGAAAGGCAACCTGGGGAACACTTTGGAGTGGAACACACCATCTCTCTACACCCCATACCCAATTTGTAGGCCTAATGCAGCGTAGTTTCCAACAACTACTAAACGAGAGCCGGAAGATCGAAGCAATGGAGAGGAAACCTGGGGAACACCTTGGAGTGTAACACACCATCTCTCTACACCCCATACCCAATTTGTAGGCCTAATGCAGCGTAGTTTCCAACAACTACTAAACGAGAGCCGGAAGATCGAAGCAATGGAGAGGAAACCTGGGGAACACCTTGGAGTGTAACACACCATCTCTCTACACCCCATACCCAATTTGTAGGCCTAATGCAGCGTAGTTTCCAACAACTACTAAACGAGAGCCGGAAGATCGAAGCAATGGAGAGGAAACCTGGGGAACACCTTGGAGTGTAACACACCATCTCTCTACACCCCATACCCAATTTGTAGGCCTAATGCAGCGTAGTTTCCAACAACTACTAAACGAGAGCATGAAGATCGAAGCAATGGAGAGGAAACCTGGGGAACACCTTGGAGTGGAACACACCATCTCTCTACACCCCATACCCAATTTGTAGGCCTAATGCAGCGTAGTTTCCAACAACTACTAAACGAGAGCATGATGATCGAAACATTGGCGAGGAAACCTGGGGAACACCTTGGAGTGGAACACACCATCTCTCTACAGTGGAACACACCATCTCTCTACACCCCATACCCAATTTGTAGGCCTAATGCAGCGTAGTTTCCAACAACTACTAAACGAGAGCCGGAAGATCGAAGCTCAGGAAAGGCAACCTGGGGAACACCTTGGAGTGTAACAAACCCTCTCTCTACACCACGGAAGGGCTGATTCTTAGGAAGGAAGGCTGTCGGAAAGAAGCAGGGCGCGTCCGAGGGTGATTATATTCTTATTAGGTATATACTCACCCTCGGACGCGCCCTGCTTCTTTATTTGTAATGAATGTTTATTTGCAATGTGGTTTTGACTTACTCTATTCTTTTGGTAAATAATGATTTTATTATTTTCATTGTTTTGCATCTTCTTGGCAATAATATAAAGAAGACGCGACAGGACAACACTCGGTGGATGCCATATCTGTGTTTAAAATTGAAAAAACCTTTCAGTTAACTACTTGCAGGAGAAAGTTATTGTAGCTGGTGGCCATTTTTAGTACTGTACCAGATTTTTGTTGTATGTGTTTGTTTTTAATGTTAAAATGTCTGCATTTGATATCTCTCCAGTATTTTCTTTTTTATAAGCAAAATACTTATTTTTATATTTTCTGATGTTGGTTCCAGGGGTACACGGGCAGCAGTGGTGTGGTCAGTGGAGGCCTAGTGGAAGGAGTGACCGCAGACAGGCATGAAGGCCTAAAATAATAACACATGGCTGTAGGCAATTTTAAATTGGTTCCAGGGGTACACGGGCAGCAGTGGTGTGGTCAGTGGAGGCCTAGTGGAAGGAGTGACCGCAGACAGGCATCGAAGGCCTAAAATAATAACACATGGCTGTAGGCAATTTTAAATTGGTTCCAGGGGTACACGGGCAGCAGTGGTGTGGTCAGTGGAGGCCTAGTGGAAGGAGTGACCGCAGACAGGCATCGAAGGCCTAAAATAATAACACATGGCTGTAGGCAATTTTAAATTGGTTCCAGGGGTACACGGGCAGCAGTGGTGTGGTCAGTGGAGGCCTAGTGGAAGGAGTCACCGCAGACAGGCATCGAAGGCCTAAAATAATAACACATGGCTGTAGGCAATTTTAAATTGGTTACAGGGGTACACGGGCAGCAGTGGTGTGGTCAGTGGAGGCCTAGTGGAAGGAGTGACCGCAGACAGGCATCGAAGGCCTAAAATAATAACACATGGCTGTAGGCAATTTTAAATTGGTTCCAGGGGTACACGGGCAGCAGTGGTGTGGTCAGTGGAGGCCTAGTGGAAGGAGTGACCACAGACAGGCATTGAAGGCCTAAAATAATAACACATGGCTGTAGGCAATTTTAAATTGGTTCCAGGGGTACACGGGCAGCAGTGCCCTGGTCAGTGTAGTAGTAGTAGAAAGAATGGACCGCAGACAGGCATCGAAGGCCTAAAATAAAAAAATTGGGCTGGCTGTAGGCAATTTTAAATTGGATCCAGGGGTACACGGGCAGCAGTGGTGTGGTCATTGGAGGCCTAGTGGAAGGAGTGACCGCAGACAGGCATCGAAGGCCTAAAATAATAACACATGGCTGTAGGCAATTTTAAATTGGTTACAGGGGTACACGGGCAGCAGTGGTGTGGTCAGTGGAGGCCTAGTGGAAGGAGTGACCGCAGACAGGCATCGAAGGCCTAAAATAATAACACATGGCTGTAGGCAATTTTAAATTGGTTCCAGGGGTACACGGGCAGCAGTGGTGTGGTCAGTGGAGGCCTAGTGGAAGGAGTGACCGCAGACAGGCATCGAAGGCCTAAAATAATAACACATGGCTGTAGGCAATTTTAAATTGGTTCCAGGGGTACACGGGCAGCAGTGGTGTGGTCAGTGGAGGCCTAGTGGAAGGAGTGACCGCAGACAGGCATCGAAGGCCTAAAATAATAACACATGGCTGTAGGCAATTTTAAATTGGTTCCAGGTGTACACGGGCAGCAGTGGTGTGGTCAGTGGAGGCCTAGTGGAAGGAGTGACCGCAGACAGGCATCGAAGGCCTAAAATAATAACACATGGCTGTAGGCAATTTTAAATTGGTTACAGGGGTACACGGGCAGCAGTGGTGTGGTCAGTGGAGGCCTAGTGGAAGGAGTCACCGCAGACAGGCATCGAAGGCCTAAAATAATAACACATGGCTGTAGGCAATTTTAAATTGGTTACAGGGGTACACGGGCAGCAGTGGTGTGGTCAGTGGAGGCCTAGTGGAAGGAGTGACCACAGACAGGCATCGAAGGCCTAAAATAATAACACATGGCTGTAGGCAATTTTAAATTGGTTCCAGGGGTACACGGGCAGCAGTGCCCTGGTCAGTGTAGTAGTAGTAGAAAGAATGGACCGCAGACAGGCATCGAAGGCCTAAAATAAAAAAATTGGGCTGGCTGTAGGCAATTTTAAATTGGTTACAGGGGTACACGGGCAGCAGTGGTGTGGTCAGTGGAGGCCTAGTGGAAGGAGTGACCACAGACAGGCATCGAAGGCCTAACATAACAAAAATGTCAATACAATGGTATTGTCAGTGGCAGGCATTGAAGGATGTCAGCGCATAGACTAAACATTGGTGGAGCTGTGAGATAATTTTGCAAGTGGTAGAGCACTGTTTGAGCTGGGGTGGGGGGAAACTGTCTTGTGGCCGGCGGTACAGGCCCAGGGCCCCTCATATTACAACGGTGTGTCTGACGTTGGGTGCGCACCACCACCGCCAGAGACACTTTATTGTACTAGGAGGGACCCAGTGGCAGTGCCGTCGACCAAAAGCGGGCTCACCCACCTCTTCAGACAAACTGCACTCTCACGGGTGCTGTCGCCAAGTGTCGATACCACGGCCCCGTGTGGGGAGTTTGGCCATTTAGTGAGGTGTAAACATGTCGTATGCTGGACAATCAGGTGCAGAAAATTACGAGATTGGAAAAGGCATTCAGAATAGTCCACAGGCAAGACCTTTTCATAGGAAAGCTAGGTGTCAGCCGGGCAAGGTGGGGCAAAAGATTTCGAAATCCAGTTGTGGTTCATTTTAATGAAGGTTAGATCATCTACATTTTGGGTAGCCAGACGAGTCCTTTTTTCTGTTAGTATTGAACCTGCAGCACTGAATACTCTTTCTGATAGGACACTAGCTGCCGGGCAAGCAAGCTCCTGCAATGCATATTCTGCCAATTCTGGCCAGGTGTCTAATTTTGATGCCCAGTAATCAAATGGGAATGACGGTTGAGGGAGAACATCGATAAGGGATGAAAAATAGTTTGTAACCATACTGGACAAATGTTGTCTCCTGTCACTTTGAATTGATGCTGCAGTACCTGTCCTGTCTGCGGTCATAGCAAAATCCCTCCACAACCTGGTCAGAAAACCCCTCTGGCCAACGCCACTTCTGATTTCTGCCCCTCTAACTCCTCTGGTCTGCTGGCCCCTGCAGCTCGTGTGAGAACGATCACGGGCACTGTGTGCAGGGAATGCCAGAAGCAAACGGTCAACAAGAGTTGATTGTTTGGTTGCTAATATTAGTTCCAAGTTCTCATGTGGCATTATATTTTGCAATTTGCCTTTATAGCGAGGATCAAGGAGGCAGGCCAACCAGTAATCGTCATCATTCATCATTTTAGTTATGCGTGTGTCCCTTTTGAGGATACGTAAGGCATAATCCGCCATGTGGGCCAAAGTTCCAGTTCTCAAATCTGCGGTTGTGCTTGGTTGAGGGGCAGTTTCAGGCAAATCCACGTCACTTGTGTCCCTCAAAAAACCAGAACCCGGCCTTGCCGTGCCACCAATTTCCAGTGGCCCCGGAAAAGCTTCCTCATTAAAAATATAATCATCCCCATCATCCTCCTCGTCCTCCTCCTCCTCTTCGCCCGCTACCTCGTCCTGTACACTGCCCTGGCCAGACAATGGCTGACTGTCATCAAGGCTTTCCTCTTCCTCAGCTGCAGACGCCTGATCCTTTATGTGCGTCAAACTTTGCATCAGCAGACGCATTAGGGGGATGCTCATGCTTATTATGGCGTTGTCTGCACTAACCAGCCGTGTGCATTCCTCAAAACACTGAAGGACTTGACAAATGTCTTGAATCTTCGACCACTGCACACCTGACAACTCCATGTCTGCCATCCTACTGCCTGCCCGTGTATGTGTATCCTCCCACAAAAACATAACAGCCCGCCTCTGTTCACACAGTCTCTGAAGCATGTGCAGTGTTGAGTTCCACCTTGTTGCAACGTCTATGATTAGGCGATGCTGGGGAAGGTTCAAAGAACGCTGATAGGTCTGCATACGGCTGGAGTGTACGGGCGAACGGCGGATATGTGAGCAAAGTCCACGCACTTTGAGGAGCAGGTCGGATAACCCCGGATAACTTTTCAGGAAGCACTGCACCACCAGGTTTAAGGTGTGAGCCAGGCAAGGAATGTGTTTCAGTTGGGAAAGGGAGATGGCAGCCATGAAATTCCTTCCGTTATCACTCACTACCTTGCCTGCCTCAAGATCTACAGTGCCCAGCCACGACTGCGTTTCTTTCTGCAAGAACTCGGACAGAACTTCCGCGGTGTGTCTGTTGTCGCCCAAACACTTCATAGCCAATACAGCCTGTTGACGTTTGCCAGTAGCTGCCCCATAATGGGAGACCTGGTGTGCAACAGTGGCAGCTGCGGATGGAGTGGTTGTGCGACTGTGGTCTGTGGACGAGCTCTCGCTTCTGCAGGAGGACGAAGAGGAGGAGGAGGGGGTGCGAACGGCTACAGCCAATTGTTTCCTAGACCGTGGGCTAGGCAGAACTGTCCCAAACTTGCTGTCCCCTGTGGACCCTGCATCCACCGCATTTACCCAGTGTGCCGTGATGGACACGTAACGTCCCTGGCCATGCCTACTGGTCCATGCATCTGTTGTCAGGTGCACCTTTGTGCTCACAGATTGCCTGAGTGCATGGACGATGCGCTCTTTAACATGCTGGTGGAGGGCTGGGATGGCTTTTCTGGAAAAAAAGTGTCGACTGGGTAGCTCGTAGCGTGGTACAGCGTAGTCCATCAGGGCTTTGAAAGCTTCGCTTTCAACTAACCGGTAGGGCATCATCTCTAACGAGATTAGTCTAGCTATGTGTGCGTTCAAACCCTGTGTACGCGGATGCGAGGCTAAGTACTTCCTTTTTCTAACCATAGTCTCATGTAGGGTGAGCTGGACTGGAGAGCTGGAGATCGTGGAACTAGCGGGGGTGCCGGTGGACATGGCAGACTGAGAGACGGTGGGAGATGGTATTGTTGCCACCGGTGCCCTAGATGCAGTGTTTCCTACTATGAAACTGGTGATTCCCTGACCCTGACTGCTTTGGCCTTGCAAAGAAACCTGCACAGATACTGCAGGTGGTGCGGAAAATGGTGGCCCTACACTGCCGGAAGGGATGTTGCGTTGCTGACTAGCTTCATTGGCCGAGGGTGCTACAACCTTAAGGGACGTTTGGTAGTTAGTCCAGGCTTGCAAATGCATGGTGGTTAAATGTCTATGCATGCAACTTGTATTGAGACTTTTCAGATTCTGTCCTCTGCTTAAGGTAGTTGAACATTTTTGACAGATGACTTTGCGCTGATCAATTGGATGTTGTTTAAAAAAATGCCAGACTGCACTCTTTCTAGCATCGGATCCCTTTTCAGGCATTGCAGATTGAGCTTTAACCGGATGGCCACGCTGTCCTCCAACAGGTTTTGGCTTTGCCACGCGTTTTGGGCAAGATACGGGCCCGGCAGATGGAACCTGTTGCGATGTTGATGCCTGCTGCGGCCCCTCCTCCTCCGCTTCAGAACTGTTGCCACCTGCACCCTGTTCCCCCAATGGCTGCCAATCGGGGTCAAGAACTGGGTCATCTATTACCTCTTCTTGTAGCTCGTGTGCAACTTCGTCTGTGTCACCGTGTCGGTCGGTGGTATAGCGTTCGTGATGGGGCAACATAGTCTCATCAGGGTCTGATTCTTGATCAGCACCCTGCGAGGGCAATGTTGTGGTCTGAGTCAAAGGACCAGCATAGTAGTCTGGCTGTGGCTGTGCATCAGTGCACTCCATGTCAGATTCAACTTGTAATGGGCATGGACTGTTAACTGCTTCACTTTCTAAGCCAGGGACGGTATGTGTAAAGAGCTCCATGGAGTAACCCGTTGTGTCGCCTGCTGCATTCTTCTCTGTTGTTGTTTTTGCTGAAGAGGACAAGGAAGCGACTTGTCCCTGACCGTGAACATCCACTAACGACGCGCTGCTTTGACATTTACCAGTTTCACGAGAGGAGGCAAAAGAGCTAGAGGCTGAGTCAGCAAGATAAGCCAAAACTTGCTCTTGCTGCTCCGGCTTTAAAAGCGGTTTTCCTACTCCCAGAAAAGGGAGCGTTCGAGGCCTTGTGTAGCCAGACGACGAACCTGGCTCCACAGCTCCAGACTTAGGTGCAATATTTTTTTTCCCACGACCAGCTGATGCTCCACCACTACCACTACCCTCATTACCAGCTGACAATGAACGCCCCCGGCCACGACCTCTTCCACCATACTTCCTCATTGTTTTAAAAACGTAAACAAACTAACGGTATTTGTTGCTGTCACACAAATTACACGGTGAGCTATAACTTCAGTATGATTTAGCTACCCCTTTACAGGTGAGTGAGACCACAACGAAAATCAGGCACAATGTTACACACTCTGATGTTGGTGGCAACAAATGAGAGAGATGCCACACACGCAGGACTGTCACTGAAGCACAAATGTAAATATTAATCTCCCACTGATTTGATTTTTTTTTTTTTTAAGGGAGACTTTAGGAAAAAAAAATAATAGAATAAAATGATTTTTTCAGGAAGAATTTAGAAACCAAATAAAATAAAATAATTTTTTCAGGGAGAATTTAGAAAACAAATAAAACAAAAAAAGGCTTTCTATGGCCCACTGAGAGAGATGACGCACACAGGAGTCAGGAGTGGCACACAAGCCCAGAGGCCAATATTTATCTCCCACTGATTGATGTAGTGATTTTTTCAGGTAGATTTTGGAACCCAAATCAAGCTAAAAAAAATAATAGGCTTTCTATGGCCCACAATTGGAGAGAGAGAGAGAGATGGCACACCCAGGAGTCAAGACTGGCACACAAGCAGAAAGGGCAATATTAATCTCCCACTGATTTGGGGTTTTTTTTGTTTTTTTTCAGGGAGACTTTAGGAAAAAAAAAAAAATAGAATAAAATGATTTTTTCAGGAAGAATTTAGAAAACAAAGAAAATAAAAGGATTTTTTCAGGGAGAATTTAGAAAACAAATAAAACAAAAAAAGGCTTTCTATGGCCCACTGAGTGAGAGATGACGCACACAGGAGTCAGGAGTGGCACACAAGCCCAGAGGCCAATATTTATCTCCCACTGATTGATGTAGTGATTTTTTCAGGTAGATTTTGGAACCCAAATCAAGCTAAAAAAAATAATAGGCTTTCTATGGCCCACAATTGGAGAGAGAGAGAGAGATGGCACACCCAGGAGTCAAGACTGGCACACAAGCAGAAAGGGCAATATTAATCTCCCACTGATTTGTTTTTTTTTTTTTTTTTTCAGGGAGACTTTAGGAAAAAAAAAATAGAATAAAATGATTTATTCAGGAAGAATTTAGAAACCAAATAAAATAAAATGATTTTTTCAGGGAGAATTTAGAAAACAAATAAAACAAAAAAAGGCTTTCTATGGCCCACTGAGAGAGATGACGCACACAGGAGTCAGGAGTGGCACACAAGCCCAGAGGCCAATATTTATCTCCCACTGATTGATGTAGTGATTTTTTCAGGTAGATTTTGGAACCCAAATCAAGCTAAAAAAATAATAGGCTTTCTATGGCCCACAATTGGAGAGAGAGAGAGAGAGATGGCACACCCAGGAGTCAAGACTGGCACACAAGCAGAAAGGGCAATATTAATCTCCCACTGATTTGTTTTTTTTTTTGTTTTTTCAGGGAGACTTTAGGGAAAAAAAAATAGAATAAAATGATTTATTCAGGAAGAATTTAGAAACCAAATAAAATAAAATGATTTTTTCAGGGAGAATTTAGAAAACAAATAAAACAAAAAAAGGCTTTCTATGGCCCACTGAGTGAGAGATGACGCACACAGGAGTCAGGAGTGGCACACAAGCCCAGAGGCCAATATTTATCTCCCACTGATTGATGTAGTGATTTTTTCAGGTAGATTTTGGAACCCAAATCAAGCTAAAAAAATAATAGGCTTTCTATGGCCCACAATTGGAGAGAGAGAGAGAGATGGCACACCCAGGAGTCAAGACTGGCACACAAGCAGAAAGGGCAATATTAATCTCCCACTGATTTGTTTTTTTTTTTTTTTCTTTTCAGGGAGACTTTAGGAAAAAAAAAAAAAAGAATAAAATGATTTTTTCAGGAAGAATTTAGAAACCAAAGAAAATAAAATGATTTTTTTCAGGGAGAATTTAGAAAACAAATAAAACAAAAAAAGGCTTTCTATGGCCCACTGAGTGAGAGATGACGCACACAGGAGTCAGGAGTGGCACACAAGCCCAGAGGCCAATATTTATCTCCCACTTTTTTTTTTTTGTTCCAGGGAAAATTTATAAACCCAATAAAAAAAATAATAAATAGGCTTTCTATGGCCCACTATCTGAGAGACAGAGAGAGATGGCACGCTTAGGACTGGCACACAAGCCCAAAGGCCAATATTAATCTCCCTTTTTTTTTTAAGGGAGAATTTATAAAACCAAAAAAAAAAAAATAAATAGGCTTTCTATGGCCCACTATTTGTGAGAGAGATGGCACGCTCAGGACTGGCACACAAGCCCAGAGGCCAATATTAATCTCCCACTTTTTTTTTTTTTTCCAGGGAAAATTTATAAACCCAATAAAAAAAAAAATAAATAAATAGGCTTTCTATGGCCCACTATCTGAGAGAGAGAGATGGCACGCTTAGGACTGGCACACAAGCCCAAAGGCCAATATTAATCTCCCACTGATTGATTTATTGATTTTTTCAGGTAGAATTTAGAACCCAAATAAAGCAAAAAAAAAAAAAAAATGGGCTTTCTATGGCCCACTGAGTGAGTGATGATGCACACAGGAGTCAGGAGTGGCACACAAGCCCTGAGGCCAATATTTTTCTCCCACTGATTGATGTAGTGATTTTTTCAGGTAGATTTTGGAACCCAAATCAAGCTAAAAAAAATAATAGGCTTTCTATGGCCCACAATTGGAGAGAGAGAGAGAGATGGCACACCCAGGAGTCAAGACTGGCACACAAGCAGAAAGGGCAATATTAATCTCCCACTGATTTGTTTTTTTTTTTTTTTTTTTTTCAGGGAGACTTTAGGAAAAAAAAAAAAAAAGAATAAAATGATTTTTTCAGGAAGAATTTAGAAACCAAAGAAAATAAAATGATTTTTTCAGGGAGAATTTAGAAAACAAATAAAACAAAAAAAGGCTTTCTATGGCCCACTGAGTGAGAGATGACGCACACAGGAGTCAGGAGTGGCACACAAGCCCAGAGGCCAATATTTATCTCCCACTTTTTTTTTTTTGTTCCAGGGAAAATTTATAAACCCAATAAAAAAAATAATAAATAGGTTTTCTGTGGCCCACTATCTGAGAGACAGAGAGAGATGGCACGCTTAGGACTGGCACACAAGCCCAAAGGCCAATATTAATCTCCCTTTTTTTTTTAAGGGAGAATTTATAAAACCAAAAAAAAAAAAATAAATAGGCTTTCTATGGCCCACTATTTGTGAGAGAGATGGCACGCTCAGGACTGGCACACAAGCCCAAAGGCCAATATTAATCTCCCACTTTTTTTTTTTTTTCCAGGGAAAATTTATAAACCCAATAAAAAGAAAAATAAATAAATAGGCTTTCTATGGCCCACTATCTGAGAGAGAGAGATGGCACGCTTAGGACTGGCACACAAGCCCAAAGGCCAATATTAATCTCCCACTGATTGATTTATTGATTTTTTCAGGTAGAATTTAGAACCCAAATAAAGCAAAAAAAAAAAAAAAATGGGCTTTCTATGGCCCACTGAGTGAGTGATGATGCACACAGGAGTCAGGAGTGGCACACAAGCCCTGAGGCCAATATTTTTCTCCCACTGATTGATGTAGTGATTTTTTCAGGTAGATTTTAGAACCAAAATCAAGCAAAAAAATAAATAGGCTTTCTATGGCCCACTGAGTGAGAGATGACACAGACAGAGATGGCACTCTAGCAGAAATGTCAATCTTAATCTCCCACAAAAAAAAAAAAAAAAACAGGGAGTGTCCTTCAATTACTATCTCCCTGCAGTAATCTCAGCCAGGTATGGCAGGCAGCAATAAGGAGTGGACTGATGCACAAATTAAATAAAAAGTGTGGACAAACAAACAAGATAGCTGTGCAGAATGGAAGGAACAAGAGGATTTGTGCTTTGAAAAAAGCAGTTGGTTTGCACAGCGGCGTACACACAGCAATGCAGCTATCAGGGAGCCTTCTAGGGCAGCACAATGAGCTACAGCGCTGAGGGGGAAAAAAAAAAATGTAGCTTCCACTGTCCCTGCACACCGAAGGTGGTGTTGGGCAGTGGAAATCGCTACAGCACAAGCGGTTTGGTGGTTAATGGACCCTGCCTAACGCTATCCCTGCTTCTGACGAAGCGGCAGCAACCTCTCCCTAAGCTCAGATCAGCAGCAGTAACATGGCGGTCGGCGGGAACTCCCCTTTATAGCCCCTGTGACGCCGCAGACAGCAAGCCAATCACTGCAATGCCCTTCTCTAAGATGGTGGGGACCAGGACCTATGTCATCACGCTGCCCACACTCTGCGTTTACCTTCATTGGCTGAGAAATGGCGCTTTTCGCGTCATTGAAACGCGACTTTGGCGCGAAAGTCGCGTACCGCATGGCCGACCCCGCACAGGGGTCGGATCGGGTTTCATGAAACCCGACTTTGCCAAAAGTCGGCGACTTTTGAAAATGAACGACCCGTTTCGCTCAACCCTAGTTACCAGGTAAATGAAAAATATGATCACGTAAAAATATATTAAATTAAATAATACCACGGCTAAAATATATATGACAGTTATTCACAATGAAATGTACAAAGTATATATAAAAATAACATTCAATAAATAATATTTCATATAATAAATAAAAATTAAAAATTTTTTGCAATTTAATATGTGCACATAAAAAAATATAGAAGTTTTTTAATGAGATACAATAATAATCAAATGCATATCCATGTTTGATGAGCCTATAATTGATACTTAATTGGCGATATGACAATATATGTGTATGAAAAGTGTAAACGAAAAAACAGTGAAAAAATAAAATGAGTGAAATAACTATGAAGAAAATATACTATAAATCATACAAAATAGGATAAATAAAAAGTGTGCGTGATAAAAAAAATCTATGAATATATATGAATATATATAATAAAGTGATGAAAAGTAATAAAAAATATATATAATAAATGATATGTGACTATATACGTGTTGATTAATATAATATGTATGATTATAGTGATAATACTATGTGAGTGAAATAAAGTAAAAATAATATATTATCAATGTGGTGATGTAATAATAATAATAAGTGAATGAGGAGTGAAATAATATAAAAGTAACATATAACTTGATCAGTAACCAGTGGTATATCAAAAACATGGAAATGATATTTGATGAAACTTGATCTCATATGAGTCCTGCATGAGGTAGGCACATAAATGGTATAAGTAAAAAACAAACACAATACGAGCAGTAAAAATGTGAGCCATGTATACCAACCAGTATATGCACGCCACAGCCCCCTCACACACCACTCCAACGCACGTTTCGCAACCGCTTAGTCAGGGAGTGGCGTGTGTAGGGCGCGACCGCAAAATATAGCAACCAAACAGCTGTAAGCTATCAAACAAACCGGGACGCTATGATTATATGGCGCCGAAGCAGGGCACGCGTCCGCCTCCGTCCCCGGAGCTGAAAACCGGAAGTGCATCACCGAGTGCGGCCAAAGGTCACAGTCAGCGGCGCACTGGGTCATCAGCAATTGTGCAATTGGTCTGGAGTACGCCGATACCCCATATGTTGGGGTAAACCACATGGCAGGGCTCAGAAGGGAAGGAGCGCCAGATTTTACTGTTATGGTTTGCAGGTGCCATGACCCACTGGGAGAGACCCTGAGGTGCCAAAATAGTAGAACCCCCCCCCCATAAGTGACCCCATTTTACGAATTACACCTCTCAATTAATTCATCTAGGGGTACAGTGATCATATTGACACCATGGGTGTGTCACAGAATTTTATACCATTGGGCAGCCATGCGGAGAGACTCAGGAGGAACGGAGCACTATTTGCCAATTCAAGTGAATGGGTCTGTGAACGTCAGTGTGTTTCCATGGACCGTGTGACAATGGGCAAAACGCGCTGACATGTCCGTTTTTTAATGTCAGCACGGGCCACAAAACATCCAGCACACGTGCATACTCATAACATACATGGATCTCCGGCTGCCGGAACGCTGCAATCATGTTTAACCGCAGTGTTCTGGGGGTTAAAGTATCGGGTGCCAGCTGTGAGAATCAGCTGACACCCGGCGGCGTCCAAGTCCTGTCACCCATCCAATGTAACACCGCCTCAACATGTTCTGTCCTCACCATTTGTGTATCAGTATTCGGCCCTACAAAAAGATGCATAACATCCTGTTGCATGCCTGCACCAGAGCAAGGTGTTGTATTTGGGCACGTAGCAGGCTCAGAATGACTACTACGTTCTCTTCCTGCAGCAACTACACCACCATCAGCAGCTACACCAGCACGACCACAGCTATGGCCACGTGCCCTATTTGATGCTGTCCTCATTTTTGCAAGTGGTATTTCGGCAAACTACTAGCACAATGATGGCAGCATAGTAGATTTATTTTTTAGGCACACTACTTGTATAGATGCAGCGCCCCAAAGATCTGGTTGTTGCAGTATGACACTCTGCCGCTAAGGGGAGTGATGGTATTTCTGATGGCACTGAAGGAATTCTACTGACCAGGTATCACCAGCACACATTACACTTCACACTCCGGCCACTAGGGGGAGAAAAAGGCTTTATTTATCGGGCCACTCCTCACACTGGTAAAACTAGGGGTTGGATAGGAAGTTAGTCAGAAGCTGACTGGGTTGGATTCAGGCAACATCCCGTGGCAGGGGGTGTAGCAGGGAGAAGATTCAGGGGGGTACCTGTCAGGCGTGGGAACCTGGCAGGTACCTAGCGAACAGAACAGAACGTTACGGAACCGCACTTGCACTACCTTGCGGCGGTATCCTAAGAAAGAGACACGAAGCGAAGGATATTGTGGAACAGTGAGAAACGAGATCAAGCACAAAGGAGAAACAGTAGGAGTCGTGCCCCGAGAACGGCAACATCCTACTGAGGCGTGTAGCCGGTGGCCAGAACATCGAGGAAGTAACTGACTCTATGCCTTACTTCAAACTCCGCAGGACAGTTAATTATAGGTTGGCTGTCTACCTTAAATTTCCTACGCAGACATGGGGGCAACGCGTGGCCAGAACACCGAGGAAGTAACTGATTCTATGCCTTACTTCAAACGACAATGACCGCCCAATCTAAATATTTCTGCACCCTGAGGACGTGTCCGTCAGCGGCTGAGATCCGCGTCCTTATTCTCAATGGAGGACAGAGACAGAGAAAACGGAACCGCCCACGAAGGAGAGAGCGGGAAAGAGACCAGGAAGTGACCCACGTGGGAGACGCCATGGCCAGCCGCCTGGGATCAGAGCGTGGGGTCGGAGCAGAGGACTCCCCCAGCTACCCAGAGAGATACAGCGGCCAGGCATCACCTGTTGGCCCTGACTTCCTGCAGGCCAGAGTGGACGAGCTCAGCGATCAACTCCGGCGGACGCAGCTGAGCACTGAGGCCGAGTGGAAGGAGACAATCATCGGGGGCCTCACCAGACGTCTGTCGGCAGCCTCGTCTGGTCAGGAGCAAGAAAGAAATTCCAGCGCTCCGAAGCCAGAAAGCAAGGCCCTGCCGGAAAGCGAGATACTGCAAACAGAGATGACAACGGCGCAGCGCAAGGCCCCGCAGTCAGCATTCCAGATCCCGGCGGAGACAGAGCAGGCCGGCACCAGAGGGACCGCATCTGAAGCAGGTATGAAGAACGACCCTGCCCCGGTGACAGAAGACCTACTGGTAGGCCCCGTAGCAGCGCCACCTGCTGCCATGACTAAGACTAACTCTGAACTGACAAATCCTAATACTACTACCACAGTGGGCATTATTGTCGCTACTGAACCTACTACCGAAATTGACATTCGAACCCAGATGATACCTGAAAAATCCGATTAGTGACATTGATACCGCATCGGACGAGAAGTCGAACACAGATCTTCCCAGGCCAGGAAGTGTTTGCTACCGACTGACGTCTTGCAACCTACTATAGCAATAAACCTCGAAACCCCGAATATGTAAATAGTTAACTGTTTCCTGCTCTGTTGCTGCTTAAACCCATAGGGGTTAGAGAGAGAGTCCTCCTGAGAACCGTAGAACGATAGTTGGTTGCTGATAGAAAGACAATGACAGTAGGCCCAGTCAAGGAGCTAGGCGGTCCTGCATTGGTGAAGCTAGAAAGAAAAGAAAAAGTTGAGTTTGTCTTATAGTACTTTATAGTAGGCCTTTAGTCGGTTCAGCTTATACGCCCTTAAAGGAAAAGTTAAATTATTGTTCAGAATTTGCACTTAGTAGAATACCTGGAAGGGTACCAGAAGTTATTTATAGTCAGAATGTTATTTAAAAATATTTAAATTTGTTTTTGTTTGTAACGTTCAAGTGTCCTCACCTCCCATAATGGGAAGACTTGTTATATTTACTTGCTTCAAGCATTTCAAAATTTTGTATGTTTTTTGCTGACATGTATTGTTGTTCTTCTTTCCAGTCCAGGAGTACTGGATTTAACCGGGGGGAGTGCAGCGCCCCAGACATCTGGTCGTTGCAGTTTTACACTCTGCCGCTAAGGGGAGTGATGGTACGTCTGATGGCACTGAAGGAATTCTACTGACCAGGTATCACCAGCACACATTACACTTCACACTCCGGCCACTAGGGGGAGAAAAAGGCTTTATTTATTGGGCCACTCCTCACACTGGTAAAACTAGGGGTTGGATAGGAAGTTAGTCAGAAGCTGACTGGGTTGGATTCAGGCAACATCCCGTGGCAGGGGGTGTAGCAGGGAGAAGATTCAGGGGGGTACCTGTCAGGCGTGGGAACCTGGCAGGTACCTAGCGAACAGAACAGAACGTTACGGAACCGCACTTGCACTACCTTGCGGCGGTATCCTAAGAAAGAGACACGAAGCGAAGGATATTGTGGAACAGTGAGAAACGAGATCAAGCACAAAGGAGAAACAGTAGGAGTCGTGCCCCGAGAACGGCAACATCCTACTGAGGCGTGTAGCCGGTGGCCAGAACATCGAGGAAGTAACTGACTCTATGCCTTACTTCAAACTCCGCAGGACAGTTAATTATAGGTTGGCTGTCTACCTTAAATTTCCTACGCAGACATGGGGGCAACGCGTGGAGAGGGGCGTCTCTAGGGTCCCGGAAGAGCTCCGAGCCTTCCCATCATACGGGTGTGTCCTAGCCATAACATACCGGGGGGACGAGAAACTAGTAACATCTGGAACGAAATAGAAAGAAAGAGAAAGAACTAGAAAGAACGAACGAACGAACTAGAACAGAAGTTGTGAGGACTATACCGAATGCTCAGCAGGGTAGCACTACAACACACAGGCGCTATTGGTAGGCAACGATTTCCACCTGTAAAGGGAACTCTGGATGTGCCATCGGACCGGCCGGTCTCAGACAGCCCTGTTAACTGTGCTCTGGATTGCAGATCCTGAAGTCTTCAGTAAAGAGGTAAAGAGACTGCAACCTTGTGTCCTCGTTATTGTCTGCACCTCACACCATCGCCATCTTCATCACTGGGAAGCCCTGGGGACATACTTCACCTGTGGGAAGGTATATAATCTAGCTGCCATTCCATCACTCCAGCGGACCCCAAGCAGCGTCGGTCATCCTGACCGAACACCACAGGTGGCGTCACGAAACCTTGACAGACTCCTATCACCTTTTATTGGACACCCCTTAGCAGGGTCACGGACCGGGTCCAGCCACCGTGACAACCCCAGAACTGAGACAGAAAGAACCGGTACCGAGTAACCTGTGGCCCCTCCCATTCCTCTCCTGCCGCAGGTAAACCTGCTCAGCAGAGATGACGGTCCTTGCGTCTGGCTCAGTCTCACTCTGTGCTTAGGCTTGCTGTTGCTTCTCCAGCTTTTGCTATTAAAGCCAGTGCTGGGCAGCAGAGACTGGACGCTTTTGAGACTAAGTCCTGCTTTTTCCCTTCTGAGCATGCCCAGGGTGAGATCTCCCGTTAGAGAGGGAAACCAGGGATTCAAGCTTCAGGAGGCTAATTTGCATATTCCAGGTGCCTTCTGGGAGAAGCGAAGTCTCCCTAAGCTAGAAGATCGTTGGGTACAGCCGGGACCAGCTGCTTCGAAAGCATCACCAAACCAGGGATTCAAGCTTCAGGAGGCTAATTTGCATATTCCAGGTGCCTTCTGGGAGAAGCGAAGTCTCCCTAAGCTAGAAGATCGTTGGGTACAGCCGGGACCAGCTGCTTCGAAAGCATCACCAAACCAGGGATTCAAGCTTCAGGAGGCTAATTTGCATATTCCAGGTGCCTTCTGGGAGAAGCGAAGTCTCCCTAAGCTAGAAGATCGTTGGGTACAGCCGGGACCAGCTGCTTCGAAAGCATCACCAAACCAGGGATTCAAGCTTCAGGAGGCTAATTTGCATATTCCAGGTGCCTTCTGGGAGAAGCGAAGTCTCCCTAAGCTAGAAGATCGTTGGGTACAGCCGGGACCAGCTGCTTCGAAAGCATCACCAAACCAGGGATTCAAGCTTCAGGAGGCTAATTTGCATATTCCAGGTGCCTTCTGGGAGAAGCGAAGTCTCCCTAAGCTAGAAGATCGTTGGGTACAGCCGGGACCAGCTGCTTCGAAAGCATCACCAAACCAGGGATTCAAGCTTCAGGAGGCTAATTTGCATATTCCAGGTGCCTTCTGGGAGAAGCGAAGTCTCCCTAAGCTAGAAGATCGTTGGGTACAGCCGGGACCAGCTGCTTCGAAAGCATCACCAAACCAGGGATTCAAGCTTCAGGAGGCTAATTTGCATATTCCAGGTGCCTTCTGGGAGAAGCGAAGTCTCCCTAAGCTAGAAGATCGTTGGGTACAGCCGGGACCAGCTGCTTCGAAAGCATCACCAAACCAGGGATTCAAGCTTCAGGAGGCTAATTTGCATATTCCAGGTGCCTTCTGGGAGAAGCGAAGTCTCCCTAAGCTAGAAGATCGTTGGGTACAGCCGGGACCAGCTGCTTCGAAAGCATCACCAAACCAGGGATTCAAGCTTCAGGAGGCTAATTTGCATATTCCAGGTGCCTTCTGGGAGAAGCGAAGTCTCCCTAAGCTAGAAGATCGTTGGGTACAGCCGGGACCAGCTGCTTCGAAAGCATCACCAAACCAGGGATTCAAGCTTCAGGAGGCTAATTTGCATATTCCAGGTGCCTTCTGGGAGAAGCGAAGTCTCCCTAAGCTAGAAGATCGTTGGGTACAGCCGGGACCAGCTGCTTCGAAAGCATCACCAAACCAGGGATTCAAGCTTCAGGAGGCTAATTTGCATATTCCAGGTGCCTTCTGGGAGAAGCGAAGTCTCCCTAAGCTAGAAGATCGTTGGGTACAGCCGGGACCAGCTGCTTCGAAAGCATCACCAAACCAGGGATTCAAGCTTCAGGAGGCTAATTTGCATATTCCAGGTGCCTTCTGGGAGAAGCGAAGTCTCCCTAAGCTAGAAGATCGTTGGGTACAGCCGGGACCAGCTGCTTCGAAAGCATCACCAAACCAGGGATTCAAGCTTCAGGAGGCTAATTTGCATATTCCAGGTGCCTTCTGGGAGAAGCGAAGTCTCCCTAAGCTAGAAGATCGTTGGGTACAGCCGGGACCAGCTGCTTCGAAAGCATCACCAAACCAGGGATTCAAGCTTCAGGAGGCTAATTTGCATATTCCAGGTGCCTTCTGGGAGAAGCGAAGTCTCCCTAAGCTAGAAGATCGTTGGGTACAGCCGGGACCAGCTGCTTCGAAAGCATCACCAAACCAGGGATTCAAGCTTCAGGAGGCTAATTTGCATATTCCAGGTGCCTTCTGGGAGAAGCGAAGTCTCCCTAAGCTAGAAGATCGTTGGGTACAGCCGGGACCAGCTGCTTCGAAAGCATCACCAAACCAGGGATTCAAGCTTCAGGAGGCTAATTTGCATATTCCAGGTGCCTTCTGGGAGAAGCGAAGTCTCCCTAAGCTAGAAGATCGTTGGGTACAGCCGGGACCAGCTGCTTCGAAAGCATCACCAAACCAGGGATTCAAGCTTCAGGAGGCTAATTTGCATATTCCAGGTGCCTTCTGGGAGAAGCGAAGTCTCCCTAAGCTAGAAGATCGTTGGGTACAGCCGGGACCAGCTGCTTCGAAAGCATCACCAAACCAGGGATTCAAGCTTCAGGAGGCTAATTTGCATATTCCAGGTGCCTTCTGGGAGAAGCGAAGTCTCCCTAAGCTAGAAGATCGTTGGGTACAGCCGGGACCAGCTGCTTCGAAAGCATCACCAAACCAGGGATTCAAGCTTCAGGAGGCTAATTTGCATATTCCAGGTGCCTTCTGGGAGAAGCGAAGTCTCCCTAAGCTAGAAGATCGTTGGGTACAGCCGGGACCAGCTGCTTCGAAAGCATCACCAAACCAGGGATTCAAGCTTCAGGAGGCTAATTTGCATATTCCAGGTGCCTTCTGGGAGAAGCGAAGTCTCCCTAAGCTAGAAGATCGTTGGGTACAGCCGGGACCAGCTGCTTCGAAAGCATCACCAAACCAGGGATTCAAGCTTCAGGAGGCTAATTTGCATATTCCAGGTGCCTTCTGGGAGAAGCGAAGTCTCCCTAAGCTAGAAGATCGTTGGGTACAGCCGGGACCAGCTGCTTCGAAAGCATCACCAAACCAGGGATTCAAGCTTCAGGAGGCTAATTTGCATATTCCAGGTGCCTTCTGGGAGAAGCGAAGTCTCCCTAAGCTAGAAGATCGTTGGGTACAGCCGGGACCAGCTGCTTCGAAAGCATCACCAAACCAGGGATTCAAGCTTCAGGAGGCTAATTTGCATATTCCAGGTGCCTTCTGGGAGAAGCGAAGTCTCCCTAAGCTAGAAGATCGTTGGGTACAGCCGGGACCAGCTGCTTCGAAAGCATCACCAAACCAGGGATTCAAGCTTCAGGAGGCTAATTTGCATATTCCAGGTGCCTTCTGGGAGAAGCGAAGTCTCCCTAAGCTAGAAGATCGTTGGGTACAGCCGGGACCAGCTGCTTCGAAAGCATCACCAAACCAGGGATTCAAGCTTCAGGAGGCTAATTTGCATATTCCAGGTGCCTTCTGGGAGAAGCGAAGTCTCCCTAAGCTAGAAGATCGTTGGGTACAGCCGGGACCAGCTGCTTCGAAAGCATCACCAAACCAGGGATTCAAGCTTCAGGAGGCTAATTTGCATATTCCAGGTGCCTTCTGGGAGAAGCGAAGTCTCCCTAAGCTAGAAGATCGTTGGGTACAGCCGGGACCAGCTGCTTCGAAAGCATCACCAAACCAGGGATTCAAGCTTCAGGAGGCTAATTTGCATATTCCAGGTGCCTTCTGGGAGAAGCGAAGTCTCCCTAAGCTAGAAGATCGTTGGGTACAGCCGGGACCAGCTGCTTCGAAAGCATCACCAAACCAGGGATTCAAGCTTCAGGAGGCTAATTTGCATATTCCAGGTGCCTTCTGGGAGAAGCGAAGTCTCCCTAAGCTAGAAGATCGTTGGGTACAGCCGGGACCAGCTGCTTCGAAAGCATCACCAAACCAGGGATTCAAGCTTCAGGAGGCTAATTTGCATATTCCAGGTGCCTTCTGGGAGAAGCGAAGTCTCCCTAAGCTAGAAGATCGTTGGGTACAGCCGGGACCAGCTGCTTCGAAAGCATCACCAAACCAGGGATTCAAGCTTCAGGAGGCTAATTTGCATATTCCAGGTGCCTTCTGGGAGAAGCGAAGTCTCCCTAAGCTAGAAGATCGTTGGGTACAGCCGGGACCAGCTGCTTCGAAAGCATCACCAAACCAGGGATTCAAGCTTCAGGAGGCTAATTTGCATATTCCAGGTGCCTTCTGGGAGAAGCGAAGTCTCCCTAAGCTAGAAGATCGTTGGGTACAGCCGGGACCAGCTGCTTCGAAAGCATCACCAAACCAGGGATTCAAGCTTCAGGAGGCTAATTTGCATATTCCAGGTGCCTTCTGGGAGAAGCGAAGTCTCCCTAAGCTAGAAGATCGTTGGGTACAGCCGGGACCAGCTGCTTCGAAAGCATCACCAAACCAGGGATTCAAGCTTCAGGAGGCTAATTTGCATATTCCAGGTGCCTTCTGGGAGAAGCGAAGTCTCCCTAAGCTAGAAGATCGTTGGGTACAGCCGGGACCAGCTGCTTCGAAAGCATCACCAAACCAGGGATTCAAGCTTCAGGAGGCTAATTTGCATATTCCAGGTGCCTTCTGGGAGAAGCGAAGTCTCCCTAAGCTAGAAGATCGTTGGGTACAGCCGGGACCAGCTGCTTCGAAAGCATCACCAAACCAGGGATTCAAGCTTCAGGAGGCTAATTTGCATATTCCAGGTGCCTTCTGGGAGAAGCGAAGTCTCCCTAAGCTAGAAGATCGTTGGGTACAGCCGGGACCAGCTGCTTCGAAAGCATCACCAAACCAGGGATTCAAGCTTCAGGAGGCTAATTTGCATATTCCAGGTGCCTTCTGGGAGAAGCGAAGTCTCCCTAAGCTAGAAGATCGTTGGGTACAGCCGGGACCAGCTGCTTCGAAAGCATCACCAAACCAGGGATTCAAGCTTCAGGAGGCTAATTTGCATATTCCAGGTGCCTTCTGGGAGAAGCGAAGTCTCCCTAAGCTAGAAGATCGTTGGGTACAGCCGGGACCAGCTGCTTCGAAAGCATCACCAAACCAGGGATTCAAGCTTCAGGAGGCTAATTTGCATATTCCAGGTGCCTTCTGGGAGAAGCGAAGTCTCCCTAAGCTAGAAGATCGTTGGGTACAGCCGGGACCAGCTGCTTCGAAAGCATCACCAAACCAGGGATTCAAGCTTCAGGAGGCTAATTTGCATATTCCAGGTGCCTTCTGGGAGAAGCGAAGTCTCCCTAAGCTAGAAGATCGTTGGGTACAGCCGGGACCAGCTGCTTCGAAAGCATCACCAAACCAGGGATTCAAGCTTCAGGAGGCTAATTTGCATATTCCAGGTGCCTTCTGGGAGAAGCGAAGTCTCCCTAAGCTAGAAGATCGTTGGGTACAGCCGGGACCAGCTGCTTCGAAAGCATCACCAAACCAGGGATTCAAGCTTCAGGAGGCTAATCTCCCTAAGCTAGAAGATCTGTTGGGTAACAGCCGGGACCAGCTTGCTTCGAAAGCATCACCAAACCAGGGATTCAAGCTTCAGGAGGCTAATTTCCATGTCTCTGAGAGCCATATTCCATGAGGTCTCTGAGAACTGCATTCCCCCTGGATGAAGCGAAGTCTCCCTAAGCTAGAAGATCGTTGGGTACAGCCGGGACCAGCTGCTTCGAAAGCATCACCAAACCAGGGATTCAAGCTTCAGGAGGCTAATTTGCATATTCCAGGTGCCTTCTGGGAGAAGCGAAGTCTCCCTAAGCTAGAAGATCGTTGGGTACAGCCGGGACCAGCTGCTTCGAAAGCATCACCAAACCAGGGATTCAAGCTTCAGGAGGCTAATTTGCATATTCCAGGTGCCTTCTGGGAGAAGCGAAGTCTCCCTAAGCTAGAAGATCGTTGGGTACAGCCGGGACCAGCTGCTTCGAAAGCATCACCAAACCAGGGATTCAAGCTTCAGGAGGCTAATTTGCATATTCCAGGTGCCTTCTGGGAGAAGCGAAGTCTCCCTAAGCTAGAAGATCGTTGGGTACAGCCGGGACCAGCTGCTTCGAAAGCATCACCAAACCAGGGATTCAAGCTTCAGGAGGCTAATTTGCATATTCCAGGTGCCTTCTGGGAGAAGCGAAGTCTCCCTAAGCTAGAAGATCGTTGGGTACAGCCGGGACCAGCTGCTTCGAAAGCATCACCAAACCAGGGATTCAAGCTTCAGGAGGCTAATTTGCATATTCCAGGTGCCTTCTGGGAGAAGCGAAGTCTCCCTAAGCTAGAAGATCGTTGGGTACAGCCGGGACCAGCTGCTTCGAAAGCATCACCAAACCAGGGATTCAAGCTTCAGGAGGCTAATTTGCATATTCCAGGTGCCTTCTGGGAGAAGCGAAGTCTCCCTAAGCTAGAAGATCGTTGGGTACAGCCGGGACCAGCTGCTTCGAAAGCATCACCAAACCAGGGATTCAAGCTTCAGGAGGCTAATTTGCATATTCCAGGTGCCTTCTGGGAGAAGCGAAGTCTCCCTAAGCTAGAAGATCGTTGGGTACAGCCGGGACCAGCTGCTTCGAAAGCATCACCAAACCAGGGATTCAAGCTTCAGGAGGCTAATTTGCATATTCCAGGTGCCTTCTGGGAGAAGCGAAGTCTCCCTAAGCTAGAAGATCGTTGGGTACAGCCGGGACCAGCTGCTTCGAAAGCATCACCAAACCAGGGATTCAAGCTTCAGGAGGCTAATTTGCATATTCCAGGTGCCTTCTGGGAGAAGCGAAGTCTCCCTAAGCTAGAAGATCGTTGGGTACAGCCGGGACCAGCTGCTTCGAAAGCATCACCAAACCAGGGATTCAAGCTTCAGGAGGCTAATTTGCATATTCCAGGTGCCTTCTGGGAGAAGCGAAGTCTCCCTAAGCTAGAAGATCGTTGGGTACAGCCGGGACCAGCTGCTTCGAAAGCATCACCAAACCAGGGATTCAAGCTTCAGGAGGCTAATTTGCATATTCCAGGTGCCTTCTGGGAGAAGCGAAGTCTCCCTAAGCTAGAAGATCGTTGGGTACAGCCGGGACCAGCTGCTTCGAAAGCATCACCAAACCAGGGATTCAAGCTTCAGGAGGCTAATTTGCATATTCCAGGTGCCTTCTGGGAGAAGCGAAGTCTCCCTAAGCTAGAAGATCGTTGGGTACAGCCGGGACCAGCTGCTTCGAAAGCATCACCAAACCAGGGATTCAAGCTTCAGGAGGCTAATTTGCATATTCCAGGTGCCTTCTGGGAGAAGCGAAGTCTCCCTAAGCTAGAAGATCGTTGGGTACAGCCGGGACCAGCTGCTTCGAAAGCATCACCAAACCAGGGATTCAAGCTTCAGGAGGCTAATTTGCATATTCCAGGTGCCTTCTGGGAGAAGCGAAGTCTCCCTAAGCTAGAAGATCGTTGGGTACAGCCGGGACCAGCTGCTTCGAAAGCATCACCAAACCAGGGATTCAAGCTTCAGGAGGCTAATTTGCATATTCCAGGTGCCTTCTGGGAGAAGCGAAGTCTCCCTAAGCTAGAAGATCGTTGGGTACAGCCGGGACCAGCTGCTTCGAAAGCATCACCAAACCAGGGATTCAAGCTTCAGGAGGCTAATTTGCATATTCCAGGTGCCTTCTGGGAGAAGCGAAGTCTCCCTAAGCTAGAAGATCGTTGGGTACAGCCGGGACCAGCTGCTTCGAAAGCATCACCAAACCAGGGATTCAAGCTTCAGGAGGCTAATTTGCATATTCCAGGTGCCTTCTGGGAGAAGCGAAGTCTCCCTAAGCTAGAAGATCGTTGGGTACAGCCGGGACCAGCTGCTTCGAAAGCATCACCAAACCAGGGATTCAAGCTTCAGGAGGCTAATTTGCATATTCCAGGTGCCTTCTGGGAGAAGCGAAGTCTCCCTAAGCTAGAAGATCGTTGGGTACAGCCGGGACCAGCTGCTTCGAAAGCATCACCAAACCAGGGATTCAAGCTTCAGGAGGCTAATTTGCATATTCCAGGTGCCTTCTGGGAGAAGCGAAGTCTCCCTAAGCTAGAAGATCGTTGGGTACAGCCGGGACCAGCTGCTTCGAAAGCATCACCAAACCAGGGATTCAAGCTTCAGGAGGCTAATTTGCATATTCCAGGTGCCTTCTGGGAGAAGCGAAGTCTCCCTAAGCTAGAAGATCGTTGGGTACAGCCGGGACCAGCTGCTTCGAAAGCATCACCAAACCAGGGATTCAAGCTTCAGGAGGCTAATTTGCATATTCCAGGTGCCTTCTGGGAGAAGCGAAGTCTCCCTAAGCTAGAAGATCGTTGGGTACAGCCGGGACCAGCTGCTTCGAAAGCATCACCAAACCAGGGATTCAAGCTTCAGGAGGCTAATTTGCATATTCCAGGTGCCTTCTGGGAGAAGCGAAGTCTCCCTAAGCTAGAAGATCGTTGGGTACAGCCGGGACCAGCTGCTTCGAAAGCATCACCAAACCAGGGATTCAAGCTTCAGGAGGCTAATTTGCATATTCCAGGTGCCTTCTGGGAGAAGCGAAGTCTCCCTAAGCTAGAAGATCGTTGGGTACAGCCGGGACCAGCTGCTTCGAAAGCATCACCAAACCAGGGATTCAAGCTTCAGGAGGCTAATTTGCATATTCCAGGTGCCTTCTGGGAGAAGCGAAGTCTCCCTAAGCTAGAAGATCGTTGGGTACAGCCGGGACCAGCTGCTTCGAAAGCATCACCAAACCAGGGATTCAAGCTTCAGGAGGCTAATTTGCATATTCCAGGTGCCTTCTGGGAGAAGCGAAGTCTCCCTAAGCTAGAAGATCGTTGGGTACAGCCGGGACCAGCTGCTTCGAAAGCATCACCAAACCAGGGATTCAAGCTTCAGGAGGCTAATTTGCATATTCCAGGTGCCTTCTGGGAGAAGCGAAGTCTCCCTAAGCTAGAAGATCGTTGGGTACAGCCGGGACCAGCTGCTTCGAAAGCATCACCAAACCAGGGATTCAAGCTTCAGGAGGCTAATTTGCATATTCCAGGTGCCTTCTGGGAGAAGCGAAGTCTCCCTAAGCTAGAAGATCGTTGGGTACAGCCGGGACCAGCTGCTTCGAAAGCATCACCAAACCAGGGATTCAAGCTTCAGGAGGCTAATTTGCATATTCCAGGTGCCTTCTGGGAGAAGCGAAGTCTCCCTAAGCTAGAAGATCGTTGGGTACAGCCGGGACCAGCTGCTTCGAAAGCATCACCAAACCAGGGATTCAAGCTTCAGGAGGCTAATTTGCATATTCCAGGTGCCTTCTGGGAGAAGCGAAGTCTCCCTAAGCTAGAAGATCGTTGGGTACAGCCGGGACCAGCTGCTTCGAAAGCATCACCAAACCAGGGATTCAAGCTTCAGGAGGCTAATTTGCATATTCCAGGTGCCTTCTGGGAGAAGCGAAGTCTCCCTAAGCTAGAAGATCGTTGGGTACAGCCGGGACCAGCTGCTTCGAAAGCATCACCAAACCAGGGATTCAAGCTTCAGGAGGCTAATTTGCATATTCCAGGTGCCTTCTGGGAGAAGCGAAGTCTCCCTAAGCTAGAAGATCGTTGGGTACAGCCGGGACCAGCTGCTTCGAAAGCATCACCAAACCAGGGATTCAAGCTTCAGGAGGCTAATTTGCATATTCCAGGTGCCTTCTGGGAGAAGCGAAGTCTCCCTAAGCTAGAAGATCGTTGGGTACAGCCGGGACCAGCTGCTTCGAAAGCATCACCAAACCAGGGATTCAAGCTTCAGGAGGCTAATTTGCATATTCCAGGTGCCTTCTGGGAGAAGCGAAGTCTCCCTAAGCTAGAAGATCGTTGGGTACAGCCGGGACCAGCTGCTTCGAAAGCATCACCAAACCAGGGATTCAAGCTTCAGGAGGCTAATTTGCATATTCCAGGTGCCTTCTGGGAGAAGCGAAGTCTCCCTAAGCTAGAAGATCGTTGGGTACAGCCGGGACCAGCTGCTTCGAAAGCATCACCAAACCAGGGATTCAAGCTTCAGGAGGCTAATTTGCATATTCCAGGTGCCTTCTGGGAGAAGCGAAGTCTCCCTAAGCTAGAAGATCGTTGGGTACAGCCGGGACCAGCTGCTTCGAAAGCATCACCAAACCAGGGATTCAAGCTTCAGGAGGCTAATTTGCATATTCCAGGTGCCTTCTGGGAGAAGCGAAGTCTCCCTAAGCTAGAAGATCGTTGGGTACAGCCGGGACCAGCTGCTTCGAAAGCATCACCAAACCAGGGATTCAAGCTTCAGGAGGCTAATTTGCATATTCCAGGTGCCTTCTGGGAGAAGCGAAGTCTCCCTAAGCTAGAAGATCGTTGGGTACAGCCGGGACCAGCTGCTTCGAAAGCATCACCAAACCAGGGATTCAAGCTTCAGGAGGCTAATTTGCATATTCCAGGTGCCTTCTGGGAGAAGCGAAGTCTCCCTAAGCTAGAAGATCGTTGGGTACAGCCGGGACCAGCTGCTTCGAAAGCATCACCAAACCAGGGATTCAAGCTTCAGGAGGCTAATTTGCATATTCCAGGTGCCTTCTGGGAGAAGCGAAGTCTCCCTAAGCTAGAAGATCGTTGGGTACAGCCGGGACCAGCTGCTTCGAAAGCATCACCAAACCAGGGATTCAAGCTTCAGGAGGCTAATTTGCATATTCCAGGTGCCTTCTGGGAGAAGCGAAGTCTCCCTAAGCTAGAAGATCGTTGGGTACAGCCGGGACCAGCTGCTTCGAAAGCATCACCAAACCAGGGATTCAAGCTTCAGGAGGCTAATTTGCATATTCCAGGTGCCTTCTGGGAGAAGCGAAGTCTCCCTAAGCTAGAAGATCGTTGGGTACAGCCGGGACCAGCTGCTTCGAAAGCATCACCAAACCAGGGATTCAAGCTTCAGGAGGCTAATTTGCATATTCCAGGTGCCTTCTGGGAGAAGCGAAGTCTCCCTAAGCTAGAAGATCGTTGGGTACAGCCGGGACCAGCTGCTTCGAAAGCATCACCAAACCAGGGATTCAAGCTTCAGGAGGCTAATTTGCATATTCCAGGTGCCTTCTGGGAGAAGCGAAGTCTCCCTAAGCTAGAAGATCGTTGGGTACAGCCGGGACCAGCTGCTTCGAAAGCATCACCAAACCAGGGATTCAAGCTTCAGGAGGCTAATTTGCATATTCCAGGTGCCTTCTGGGAGAAGCGAAGTCTCCCTAAGCTAGAAGATCGTTGGGTACAGCCGGGACCAGCTGCTTCGAAAGCATCACCAAACCAGGGATTCAAGCTTCAGGAGGCTAATTTGCATATTCCAGGTGCCTTCTGGGAGAAGCGAAGTCTCCCTAAGCTAGAAGATCGTTGGGTACAGCCGGGACCAGCTGCTTCGAAAGCATCACCAAACCAGGGATTCAAGCTTCAGGAGGCTAATTTGCATATTCCAGGTGCCTTCTGGGAGAAGCGAAGTCTCCCTAAGCTAGAAGATCGTTGGGTACAGCCGGGACCAGCTGCTTCGAAAGCATCACCAAACCAGGGATTCAAGCTTCAGGAGGCTAATTTGCATATTCCAGGTGCCTTCTGGGAGAAGCGAAGTCTCCCTAAGCTAGAAGATCGTTGGGTACAGCCGGGACCAGCTGCTTCGAAAGCATCACCAAACCAGGGATTCAAGCTTCAGGAGGCTAATTTGCATATTCCAGGTGCCTTCTGGGAGAAGCGAAGTCTCCCTAAGCTAGAAGATCGTTGGGTACAGCCGGGACCAGCTGCTTCGAAAGCATCACCAAACCAGGGATTCAAGCTTCAGGAGGCTAATTTGCATATTCCAGGTGCCTTCTGGGAGAAGCGAAGTCTCCCTAAGCTAGAAGATCGTTGGGTACAGCCGGGACCAGCTGCTTCGAAAGCATCACCAAACCAGGGATTCAAGCTTCAGGAGGCTAATTTGCATATTCCAGGTGCCTTCTGGGAGAAGCGAAGTCTCCCTAAGCTAGAAGATCGTTGGGTACAGCCGGGACCAGCTGCTTCGAAAGCATCACCAAACCAGGGATTCAAGCTTCAGGAGGCTAATTTGCATATTCCAGGTGCCTTCTGGGAGAAGCGAAGTCTCCCTAAGCTAGAAGATCGTTGGGTACAGCCGGGACCAGCTGCTTCGAAAGCATCACCAAACCAGGGATTCAAGCTTCAGGAGGCTAATTTGCATATTCCAGGTGCCTTCTGGGAGAAGCGAAGTCTCCCTAAGCTAGAAGATCGTTGGGTACAGCCGGGACCAGCTGCTTCGAAAGCATCACCAAACCAGGGATTCAAGCTTCAGGAGGCTAATTTGCATATTCCAGGTGCCTTCTGGGAGAAGCGAAGTCTCCCTAAGCTAGAAGATCGTTGGGTACAGCCGGGACCAGCTGCTTCGAAAGCATCACCAAACCAGGGATTCAAGCTTCAGGAGGCTAATTTGCATATTCCAGGTGCCTTCTGGGAGAAGCGAAGTCTCCCTAAGCTAGAAGATCGTTGGGTACAGCCGGGACCAGCTGCTTCGAAAGCATCACCAAACCAGGGATTCAAGCTTCAGGAGGCTAATTTGCATATTCCAGGTGCCTTCTGGGAGAAGCGAAGTCTCCCTAAGCTAGAAGATCGTTGGGTACAGCCGGGACCAGCTGCTTCGAAAGCATCACCAAACCAGGGATTCAAGCTTCAGGAGGCTAATTTGCATATTCCAGGTGCCTTCTGGGAGAAGCGAAGTCTCCCTAAGCTAGAAGATCGTTGGGTACAGCCGGGACCAGCTGCTTCGAAAGCATCACCAAACCGCGCGCCTTACGGCGCGCGAATTTTTGCCTGTAGGACATTATTGCAAGAGAGCTTGGCTGAGTAGATTACACAAGAAGGAAAACACACAGCAAGTCAGCAGGATCTAGGAGCAACATGGCAGATGTGACAACCTACATGGTGAGCTGCAGCATGTGCTACATGTTCACAGATCGACCAGAAGAAGAATCCAATTTCACCTGTCAGAAGTGTAGACTAGTGGCCCTTTTAGAAGAAAAGGTGCGGGGTCTGGAAGAAAGAATAGCAACTTTGAAACTCATCAAAGAGAATGAAGACTTTCTAGACAGAACAGAAGCATCTCTA
Organism: Ranitomeya imitator; assembly: GCF_032444005.1. Classification (NCBI taxonomy): domain Eukaryota; kingdom Metazoa; phylum Chordata; class Amphibia; order Anura; family Dendrobatidae; genus Ranitomeya; species Ranitomeya imitator. The sequence continues at coordinate 34,531,485 of NC_091282.1, forward strand.
CTGGTCACAGAAGGTGCAAAAAGTGTCAGAGAACCTCCAAAAGCAGATGAGTGGAAGCATGTGACCAAAAGAAGCAAGAAGACCATGGAGAAATCACCAACCACACAACTGAAGAACCGATATCAAATCTTTGTAGAGGATGAAGATGGCACACCTAAGAATGAAGCAATACCAGCAAGCAAAAAAGAAAAGGGCACACAGCAACAAGTGACAGCAAAAAGTACAGCCAAGAAGCAACGAAGAGTGGTGGTGGTGGGAGACTCACTACTGAGAGGCACAGAAGCAGCCATCTGCAGACCGGACATAACTGCAAGAGAAGTATGCTGCCTTCCAGGTGCGATGATCAAGGATGTGACCGATAGGATACCAAAGCTCTTCAGCTCCAAGGACGTCCACCCATTTCTTCTGATACATGTTGGCACCAATGACACGGCAAGGAAGGACCTACCGACAATCTGCAAGGACTTTGAAGAGTTGGGGAAGAAAGTAAAGGAACTGGATGCACAGGTAGTTTTTTCTTCTATCCTTCCAGTAGATGGGCATGGCACCAGGAGATGGAACAGGATCCTTGATGCAAACAACTGGCTAAGACGATGGTGCAGACAACAAGGATTCGGATTCCTGGACCACGGTGTGAATTACTTGTACGATGGACTCCTCGCCAGAGACGGACTACACCTCAACAAACCTGGGAAACACACATTCGCCAGAAGACTCGCTACACTCATCAGGAGGGCGTTAAACTAGAAGAAGAGGGGACGGGAAGAAAAACATTAGACTCGAACAAAGACGACCCAGGAAAACATACTCAGAAGGGAGGTAAGAACATTTCTAAAACAATCCACAGTGAGGAGATTGGAACAAAACAAAATCCTCTAAACTGCATGCTCGCAAACGCCAGAAGCCTGACAAACAAGATGGAAGAACTAGAAGCAGAAATATCTACAGGTAACTTTGACATAGTGGGAATAACCGAGACATGGTTAGATGAAAGCTATGACTGGGCAGTTAACTTACAGGGTTACAGTCTGTTTAGAAAGGATCGTAAAAATCGGAGAGGAGGAGGGGTTTGTCTCTATGTAAAGTCTTGTCTAAAGTCCACTTTAAGGGAGGATATTAGCGAAGGGAATGAGGATGTCGAGTCCATATGGGTTGAAATTCATGGAGGGAAAAATGGTAACAAAATTCTCATTGGGGTCTGTTACAAACCCCCAAATATAACAGAAACCATGGAAAGTCTACTTCTAAAGCAGATAGATGAAGCTGCAACCCATAATGAGGTCCTGGTTATGGGGGACTTTAACTACCCGGATATTAACTGGGAAACAGAAACCTGTGAAACCCATAAAGGCAACAGGTTTCTGCTAATAACCAAGAAAAATTATCTTTCACAATTGGTGCAGAATCCAACCAGAGGAGCAGCACTTTTAGACCTAATACTATCTAATAGACCTGACAGAATAACAAATCTGCAGGTGGTTGGGCATTTAGGAAATAGCGACCACAATATTGTGCAGTTTCACCTGTCTTTCACTAGGGGGACTTGTCAGGGAGTCACAAAAACATTGAACTTTAGGAAGGCAAAGTTTGAACAGCTTAGAGATGCCCTTAATCTGGTAGACTGGGACAATATCCTCAGAAATGAGAATACAGATAATAAATGGGAAATGTTTAAGAACATCCTAAATAGGCAGTGTAAGCGGTTTATACCTTGTGGGAATAAAAGGACTAGAAATAGGAAAAACCCAATGTGGCTAAACAAAGAAGTAAGGCAGGCAATTAACAGTAAAAAGAAAGCATTTGCACTACTAAAGCAGGATGGCACCACTGAAGCTCTAAAAAACTATAGGGAGAAAAATACTTTATCTAAAAAACTAATTAAAGCTGCCAAAAAGGAAACAGAGAAGCACATTGCTAAGGAGAGTAAAACTAATCCCAAACTGTTCTTCAACTATATCAATAGTAAAAGAATAAAAACTGAAAATGTAGGCCCCTTAAAAAATAGTGAGGAAAGAATGGTTGTAGATGACGAGGAAAAAGCTAACATATTAAACACCTTCTTCTCCACGGTATTCACGGTGGAAAATGAAATGCTAGGTGAAATCCCAAGAAACAATGAAAACCCTATATTAAGAGTCACCAATCTAACCCAAGAAGAGGTGCGAAACCGGCTAAATAAGATTAAAATAGATAAATCTCCAGGTCCGGATGGCATACACCCACGAGTACTAAGAGAACTAAGTAATGTAATAGATAAACCATTATTTCTTATTTTTAGTGACTCTATAGTGACAGGGTCTGTTCCGCAGGACTGGCGAATAGCAAATGTGGTGCCAATATTCAAAAAGGGCTCTAAAAGTGAACCTGGAAATTATAGGCCAGTAAGTCTAACCTCTATTGTTGGTAAAATATTTGAAGGGTTTCTGAGGGATGTTATTCTGGATTATCTCAATGAGAATAACTGTTTAACTCCATATCAGCATGGGTTTATGAGAAATCGCTCCTGTCAAACCAATCTAATCAGTTTTTATGAAGAGGTAAGCTATAGACTGGACCACGGTGAGTCATTGGACGTGGTATATCTCGATTTTTCCAAAGCGTTTGATACCGTGCCGCACAAGAGGTTGGTACACAAAATGAGAATGCTTGGTCTGGGGGAAAATGTGTGTAAATGGGTTAGTAACTGGCTTAGTGATAGAAAGCAGAGGGTGGTTATAAATGGTATAGTCTCTAACTGGGTCGCTGTGACCAGTGGGGTACCGCAGGGGTCAGTATTGGGACCTGTTCTCTTCAACATATTCATTAATGATCTGGTAGAAGGTTTACACAGTAAAATATCGATATTTGCAGATGATACAAAACTATGTAAAGCAGTTAATACAAGAGAAGATAGTATTCTGCTACAGATGGATCTGGATAAGTTGGAAACTTGGGCTGAAAGGTGGCAGATGAGGTTTAACAATGATAAATGTAAGGTTATACACATGGGAAGAGGGAATCAATATCACCATTACACACTGAACGGGAAACCACTGGGTAAATCTGACAGGGAGAAGGACTTGGGGATCCTAGTTAATGATAAACTTACCTGGAGCAGCCAGTGCCAGGCAGCAGCTGCCAAGGCAAACAGGATCATGGGGTGCATTAAAAGAGGTCTGGATACACATGATGAGAGCATTATACTGCCTCTGTACAAATCCCTAGTTAGACCGCACATGGAGTACTGTGTCCAGTTTTGGGCACCGGTGCTCAGGAAGGATATAATGGAACTAGAGAGAGTACAAAGGAGGGCAACAAAATTAATAAAGGGGATGGGAGAACTACAATACCCAGATAGATTAGCGAAATTAGGATTATTTAGTCTAGAAAAAAGACGACTGAGGGGCGATCTAATAACCATGTATAAGTATATAAGGGGACAATACAAATATCTCGCTGAGGATCTGTTTATACCAAGGAAGGTGACGGGCACAAGGGGGCATTCTTTGCGTCTGGAGGAGAGAAGGTTTTTCCACCAACATAGAAGAGGATTCTTTACTGTTAGGGCAGTGAGAATCTGGAATTGCTTGCCTGAGGAGGTGGTGATGGCGAACTCAGTCGAGGGGTTCAAGAGAGGCCTGGATGTCTTCCTGGAGCAGAACAATATTGTATCATACAATTATTAGGTTCTGTAGAAGGACGTAGATCTGGGGATTTATTATGATGGAATATAGGCTGAACTGGATGGACAAATGTCTTTTTTCGGCCTTACTAACTATGTTACTATGTATGTTAGATCGAGGGTCACATGCTCAGATGCTGCAGTGGTTCCCATTGGTCCTCCTGGCAGGTCCTGAAAGTACTGCAGCTATATAAGCTTCGCATGACCGCACGGCCATGCGCTAGTGTACAATTGTATACGTGTGTTTGTTGTGAGTGAAAGCCGTTCATTAAATACCCCTACCCTATTGTATGACTGTTCGCGTATGGTGTATGGCTGCTATCTAGCGCCCGACTAACCACCCAACGTGTCACACACGTATCAGCGTCTATTGCTGTGACCGCCAGTGCGGCGCCACGCGCCAGTAGTGCGCCTCCTGACCCACGTCTGGGTTCTTAGTGGTGTCTGCCAGCTCGGCACAGTTCGCACTTCGGTGCTCTAATTATTACTGTTACCTAACACACCCAGTTGCGGTGTTGAGTGCTAGTAGTCTGATCGGACTTCAATCCTGAGTCTTGGGGTTGAGTTCGCTGACTCCTCGCTTGCACTCCTAGGTGCGGTATTGCGGACCAGTGGATTAACTGGGTTCGCTTCCACCGCCATATTACGCTGCCATTTACTAGCAGCAGGTTTTCACCTGCACGGTGGACCCCGGACTGCGAACGCATCTATTAATATTACATCTTATTCTCGGTGCGTTCCGCCAGTCCTAACACTATGTGATAAAATGAATGGTGTCATTCACAAGTACAACTTGTACCACAAAAAGCAAGAGTGGATGAAGAAATAAAAAAGTTATGGCTCTTGGAAGAAGGAAAGGAGAAAAGAAAAACAAGGACATGGAAATATCTTTTGTTTTTTAGGAGTAAAGTACAGCTATATACACCTTGACACAGAATGTGATATTAACCCCTTCATGACCAGGGGATTTTTCGTTTTTCCGTGTTCGTTTTTCGCTCCCCTCCTTCCCAGAGCCATAACTTTTTTATTTTTCCGTCAATTTGGCCATGTGAGGGCTTATTTTTTGCAGGACGAGTTGTACTTTTGAACGACATCATTGGTTTTAGCATGTCGTGTACTAGAAAACGGGAAAAAAATTCCAAGTGCGGTGAAATTGCAAAAAAAGTGCAATCCCACATTGGTTTTTTGTTTGGCTTTTTTGCTAGGTTCACTAAATGCTAAAAATGACCTGCCATTATGATTCTCCAGGTCAGTACGAGTTCATAGACACCTAACATGACTAGGTTATTTTTTATCTAAGTGGCGAAAAAAAATTCCAAACTTTGCTAAAAAAAAAAAAAAAAATTGTGCCATTTTCCGATACTCGTAGCGTCTCCATTTTTCATGATCTGGGGTCGGTTGAGGGCTTATTTTTTGCGTGCCGATATGATGTTTTTAATGATAGCATTTTGGTGCAGATAAGTGCTTTTGATCGCCCGTTATTGCATTTTAATGCAATGTCGCGGCGACCAAAAAAACGTAATTCTGGCGTTTCGAATTTTTTTCCCGCTACGCTGTTTAGCGATCAGGTTAATACTTTTTTTTAATTGATAGATCGGGCGATTCTGAGCGCGGCGATACCAAATATGCGTAGATTTGATATTTTTTTTATTGATTTATTTTGATTGGGGCGAAAGGGAGGTGATTTAAACTTTTATGTTTTTTTTATTTTTTTCACATTTTTTTAAACTTTTTTTTTAACTTTTGCCATGCCTCAATAGCCTCCATGGGAGGCTAGAAGCAGGCACAACGCGATCGGCTCTGCTACATAGCAGCGATCTGCTGATCGCTGCTATGTAGCAGAAATGGAGGTGTGCTGTGAGCGCCGACCACAGGGTGGCGCTCACAGCCACCGGTCATCAGTAACCATAGAGGTCTCAGGGACCTCTATGGTTACAATATACAAGCATCGCCGACCCCTGATCATGTGATGGGGTCGGCGATGACGTCATTTCCGGCCGCCCGGCCGGAAGCGGTAGTTAAATGCCGCTGTCTGCGTTTGACAGCGGCATTTAACTAGTTAATAGGTGCGGGCAGATCGCGATTCTGCCCGCGCCTATTACGGGCACATGTCAGCTGTTCAAAACAGCTGACATGTCCTGGCTTTGATGCGGGCTCACCGCGGAGCCCTGCATCAAAGCAGGGGAGCCGGCATCGGACGGTATAGTACGTCCGATGCCGGTAAGGGGTTAATGTTCATTTGCCTTTTAAATCTAATATAAAACAGCTTTCTAAATAATCTTAATTAAACATTTTCTACCAGAGTCTGTAAGTCCTTTTATGCTAGCTGAGTGATTTTGCAAAAATGTTACAAATCTGTCAGAGCTCATGTTCCTGGTTTTGACAACTTTTTCAGTTCTCCCCTTTTTGTGTTAGAGATACCAGTAGGGAATTGTACACAGATCTGCACAACATGGAGACAGAAGAAAGTATCTCAGGTAGGGCAGAAAAAAACGGACTAAAGGAAAGTAGGAAAGCGCATGAAAAGGAAAAGCAGAAGCTGTACTTATGTATTTGCTACTGAAAACCTGGCTACACTCAGACCTCACCTCCAGCTTATGTTTCTGGGAGAGAAACTCCTAATAGAAAGAAGTCAACTCTCAGGAAAATAGAATGAATACTTGGATCATGCTGAAGACTGCATCTCACGGGATCTGAAAATGAATGAAGGAATGGCAGGCAGAAATTTTGCTATTTTATTAAAGGGGACTTGCCATCTGATAGATGCCACCTAAACCACGGGCAGCATGGATAAGATTACCGCTGCATTATTGTAGCTGTGTAGGTTTTACTCTGGAACACTGAAACATTTCAATGAAGGAAAACTTTGATAAGTCAGTTAGTGATGATGTGCCTTGGGTGACTAATCTGAGGCAGGACAGAGGTGATTTCTACCTACCCTGATGTCCTCGACCTTATGGGAAGAGACATGTCTGTCCAAAGGAGAAGGGCAACATGAATCTAATGACAGGTTTCATTTACATAAAGACAACTATTACCATATGTAAAAATATTTTTATGTCAAATGTGTTAAGATCTTCTAAAGCTTGGCGTCTGAGCAAAATAAAACATTATTTGGACAGTGAATCATTCTAAAAAATGCTGTAAATAAATAAATGACTGAATGGAAAAAAATATGTAAGTAGTTTAAGTATACACTGACGAGAAAAAAGGGTAGCAATGTTTTGATCTTTTGACATTTCTGCTTCGAACAAGAGATTTCCATCAGTTTATAGACAATCTCTCAGCAGTGACATGACAAGAATCTGCATAACTAATCCTATGCTAAATAGTTGCAAGTCAAATTTATGTATGAGATAGCCAAGATGATTGTCTATGAAATGATGGTAGTCTCACGTTCAAAGCAGTAATGGATGGTGAGATATGGAGCCTAAAAGTTTAAAGCTCAAAACATCGTTATAATTTTGCTCGTCAGTGTAAATCAACATGAAATACAGAAACGGATAGAGGGAATGAAAAATTCCTCCAAATATTTTAATATATTTGTTTCATGCCTGGAAGATATAATTAACCAAATACCTGCCTATCACTCCTTTCATAAGGATTTATCATTTCTAGCTGGGTTTTCTCATGATTATTCTCCTTGGGGATCAGTTGATCACTCGTGTCCCACTTCAGGCAACCTTGGCAAATAGCTAATTTTTCCAAGGAAACCTCAGTCAGCCAGGCATTTCCCTCAAAGTGGAACTAAGTCAAACCTGTTGAGAAGGGCGTTAAACAAAATCATTATACCGCCTCTTCTCAGCCCCTGCTATACCTGTCACACCTCTGCTCAGTCTTCCAATTAGCTCCTATTTGAACTTCTTATAGGTCTCGCCACTTTCATCCAGATCTTGGTCTTACGGTCCTGCAGGTCACTATGCTTGACTGACTTGCTGCATATCACTGAAATTAATCATCTGCATTGTGCCCGAGAAGTGTCTGAAGAGAGGCTGATCACAGGGACAGTGGTGGGGCAGGTGAAAGAAGAGCTGTGGAGTATACTTTATTTTTTAGCCCTTTCCCAGCCCTTGCAATGCAACAAGATGGCGACCAGCGCCAATGTTTGGTTGAATTTAGGCAAATCAAATTTAAATTTTGGGGGGGAAGTTCATAAAGAATTTGATTTATTAGAAATGAATTTGCTCTTATCAACTGACCTTCAATACAAGGGCAGCCTGAATCTATTAGAATGGAAGATGCTCTTACAGTGTCGCTGCCATGTCTGTAACAACCGTATGTACTGAAATATTGTACTGATGAAGCAACCCATTTAAACACAATTAACTCCTTTATGGCCTTGCGAGTTTCCGTTTTTCCGTGTTCGTTTTTCGCTCCCCTCCTTCCCAGAGCCATAACTTTTTTATTTTTCCATCAATATGGCCATTTGAGGGCTTATTTTTTGCAGGACAAGTTGTACTTTTGAACAACATCATTGGTTTTACCATGTCGTGTACTAGAAAATGGGAAAAAAATTCCAGGTGCGGTGAAATTGCAAAAAAAGTGCAATCCCATGCTGTTTTTTGTTTGGATTTTTTGCTAAACTTTGCTAAAAAAAATTGTGCCATTTTCCGATACACGTAGCGCCTCCATTTTTCTTGATCTGGGGTCAGTTGAGGGCTTATTTTTTGCATGCCGAGCTGACATTTTTAATGATACAATTTTGGTGCAGATATGTTCTTTTGATCGCGCGTTATTGCATTTTAATTCAATGTCGTGGCGACCAATAAAAGTAATTTTGGCGTTTCAAATTTTTTTATCGCTACGCCGTCCAGCAATCAAGTTAATTCTTTTTTTTTCTTGATAGATCGGGCAATTCTGAACACGGCGATACTAAATATGTGTAGGTTTGATTTTATTTTTATTGTTTTATTTTGATTGGGGCGAAAGGGGGGTGATTTAAACTTTTATATTTCTTTTATTTATTTCATATTTTTGTTTTTTAATTTTTTTTACTTTTGCCATGCTTCCATTGCCTCCGTGGGAGGCTAGAAGCTGGCATAGCCTGATCAGCTCTGCTACATAGCAACGATCATCAGATCGCTCCTATGTAGCTGAATTACAGGCTCTCAATGACCTCTATGGTCACTATGCCGACGCATCGCTGACCCCCGATCATGTGACAAGGTCGGCGATGAGCACATTTCCGGCCACGAGGCCAGAAGCAGTAGTTAAATGCCACTGTCAGCGTTTGACAGCGGCATTTATCTAGTTAATAGCGGCGGGTGGGTCGCGTTTCCACTCACCGTTATTGAGCACACATGTCAGCTGTTCAGAACAGCTGACATGTCGTGGCTTTTATGTGGGCTCACCACCAGAGCACGCATCAAAGCCGGGGTTCTGACCTCAGACGGCATAGAAAGGGGTTAAAGCAAATTAGTTACCAAATATTTAAAAAATCATACAATTTTAAATGAATAATTAATTGCAAAAAGAAAATAATAATTTAGTAAATATATCAAGTGATGGCAAGCCCATTTCTCAGTTGCAAGAAATGTCATACATTTTGCATCTTTCCAATTTATTGTGAATACTTGTCTATTTATTTAGCAGTGATGCATTTGAAATGTTTTCCCTCCAGAGAAAACATAGTTGGATTTGTATGTTTGTGATTTATGCTTACTGACCAGGCTCGTGCCCCTCGTAGCTGATAAAGCCCCTAGTCTAGTTTATGAATCAGAGATACACTACGCTTGTCTGTAAGAGAGAAATTGTATGTGAATGTTCCTTTGCCCCGCAGCTTTGGTCAAGAGTGCTGTGTTTAAAGGTTACAGTGATTAAGCACCGTGATTAATTAAGTCTCACAAGAATCAATTCCACTCAACCACAAATCTAATTTGCATTGCAGTTCAGCCCTGACTTAATCTTGCTTTTACACAGTCTACAGCACCAAACGAATCCTTCTTCACAATGGCCATTTTGGGATCGCAGCATTATTAAGAGTCATTTTGCAAAAGCTAATGGGAAAAATCTATCTATATGGCAGCATTAACTTGAAGTAGCTTCTTCCTCTCATGTCAATTAGTTGTGTATTGCATTTCCCCAATGGTGCATTAAATTGCAGTGAACAACAGTGAGTTATGAAAACAGAGCTTCCATTTAGCAAACTTATACAATATAATATGCCCTAATTGTACAAGCAGTACATATAGACTGCTGGATTTATAATTTATAAAGCCATATTGTCCTATTTAAGAGGAGAGAAAGCAAGATTATTGCATTTACAATAGTGGATTTCTGTCTTAAATGATACAAATGGCTCATTATAAAGTTTGAAACCAATAAACTGATCACCTTAATATTTTTGTGTCTGCTAGTGAGAAAGAATATAAATGTACTGTAGAACACACAGGGGAACAAGACATTATTTTTAGTGTGAAATATGTCTATAAAGTTCGTGGGCATGCGTTTGCTAGCAATATATTGAATGACACAAAACTATCAGACAGCCTTGTTGTGGTCAGAGCATAAACAAATAGATTTCTGTGAGCATGCTTGCATATATCAGCAGAGCAAGTGCCATGGGGCTAATCCTTCTTCACATAGGCATCTGCATCTGAAGTGTACCATTCCTAAAAGTGGTAATATCTTACAAAATAATTTTGCCTAGTCTACCAGTTCTTAAAATGGACCTTTCACCAATTTTTTCATGTTCAACTGGACATATGATGTAATTTTTCTTATTTCGCCTCTTTGTTGTGGATATATTAGCAATCAAAGTATTTGGCACCTAATAAGTGAACATTTGTTAAGTTCAAGTGCATATTATAAGACAGTTTTCACTGGGGACATAAACTTCTACTCCCTGAACTATGCTGATCAATCATAAGCAAGTAGTAACACAGAAAAAATTGAGCATGGCACAACAATAGTTTAGGTTTCTCAGTGTGTGAGACTGCTCTAATCTCCTTCTGTTACCTCTTGCATGATTAGAAGGATTAGAATGTGCAGCCGAGTTTAGCTACGCCACATTGCAAACCCTCTCACAGCACTGTCATCTCTTTTGTACTGCCACTTCCCCCTCACTGCCTGTTCTTGAAGTTTATCTTGGACAAAGGACACTGATGTGCATCTGAAACACGTAGCTACTTCTGATGATCATATTTTTGGAATCCACATATATTCATCAGTTTTACATTTTCTAAAAAAGTCAAGGTTTTACCGGGAGCTGGAAGCAAACTTTTCTCTCTTCCCATGGACCTACACACATGTATTTCTGTGCTCCTGGACTATGAGAACCATGACAACATCGGGTCACCATGGTAACGATCTGGACCCCGCATTATGCCACAGGGTCTCCGATCCAAAGGCAGAGGTGTTGTCAGCCCTCTTTCGCCTCCCAGAATGCTGCAATCACGTTCAATCACAGCATTTTGGGGGTTAAAGTGCCGGGAGCAGTGCGTGACCATGTGTGCGTGGGCGATTGAAATGACGTAATAATCTGTCCCTGGTCAAATAGTCCCAGGGCACATGGATGGATTATTACATCAGATGTCAGAAAGGTGTTAAATGGGTGGGGGGTCAGCCTGCCAGTGCTCAGATCATACCCCACACACTTCATCAAATTGGTCTGCATGGCTGTTGTCCCCTCAAGGAAGCCTCTTTTAAAGATGATGCACACGATATGATGCTAAGCAAGTGCACTAAATTTCCTTGGTCGACCATGGCGAGGCCTGTTCGGAGTGGAACCTGTTTTGCTAAACCGCTCTTTGATTTTGGCCACCATGTTGCAGCTCAGTTTCAGAGTGTTGAGAATCTTCTTATAGCATAGGTCATCTTTATGTACAGAAAAAAATTCTTATTTTGTGATTCTCAGGGAGTTGTTTGCCATGACGTACCATGTTGAACTTCCAGCGACCAGTATGAGAGAGTGCAAGAGCGATAACATCAAATTTACCACACCAGCTCCCCCATTCACACCTGAGACCTTGTAACTCTAATGAGTAACACTAATGAGTCATATGATATGGAGGAGGTAAAATGGATAGTTGGGCACAATTTGGCAATGTTCACTTACAGTGGCATGTAAAGTTCGGGAACCCCTGGCTGAAATTTCTGTTAATTTGTACAGTTAAGCAAATTGAAGAGGAAATTATTTCTAAAAGGGCTAAAGTAAAAGACCAAGCAAAATTTCAGTGACAGCTGCTCGTAGGATTGCTAGAGAGGCAAATCAAAAACCCCACTTGACTGCAAAAGATCTTTAGAAAGATTTAGCAGACTCTGGAGCTGTGATACATTGTTCTACTGTTCAGAGACACATGCACAAATATGGCCTTCATGGAACAGTCATCAGAAGAAAAACTCTCCTGCATCCTAGCCATATAATTCAGTGTCAGAAGTTTGCAAAAGAACATATAAACAAGCCGGATGCATTTTGAAAACAAATCCTGTGGACCGATGACGACAAAATAAAACTGACCACAATGATTAAAGGTATGTGTGGAGAAAAAAGGGGAACGAATTTTAGGAAAAGAACATCTCGCTAACCATTAAGCATGAGGTTGGACAAATCATGCTTTGCGGTCGCCTTGTAGTCATATGTCAGGGGCAACATTTCACAGATAGAGGGGAGAATGGATTCAATGAAATTTTAACAAATTTCATCCAAACATAACATAATATGTAAAAAAAAGCTTAATTTGAAAAGAGGATGGCTTCTACAAATGGATAATGATCCTAAACACACATCAAAATCCCCAATAGAGTACCTCAAAAGGGGCAAGCTGAAGGTTTTACGATAGCCCTCACAGTCCTCTGATCTAAACATCATTAAAAATCTATGGTTAGACATCAAAATAGCAGTGCACGCAAGATGACCCAGGAATCTCATGGAACTGGAAACTTTTTCCAAGGAAGAATGGATGAAAATCCCTCTAACAAGAACCTAAATGACTGTAGGCAGACTACAAAAAGTATTTACAAGCTGTGATACTTTCAAAAGGGGTGCTACTAGGGACTAACCACACAGGATGCCCAAACTTTTGCATCAGCCCATTTTCCTTTTTTTCAATTTTTAAAATGCAAAAAATTACAATATATACATATTTTGCCTTAAATATAAATGAAAGGTGTTGTCTTTAAATTGAGCCCTTGTAGAGATCATTTCACCTTCAACTTGCTTAACTGTTCACAATAACAGTAATATTTACCAGGGGTGCCCAAACTTTTACATGGCACTGTAGGGTTGTGCTCACTTTTGTTGCCAGCAGTTTAGACATTAATGGCTGTGTGTTGAGTTATTTAGAGGGCAGATCATATTTACACTGTTATACAATCTGTACACTGACTGCTTTACATTGTATCAAAGTGTCACATCTTCAGTGTTGTCCCATGAAAAGATATAATGAAATATGTACACAAGTATGTGAATGGTGTACTCATATTAGTGAAATACAGTATGTGTATATTCTTTTAATGTACAGTATAATGTACTATATATGTTGAAAGATCCTTCTTTTTACACACAATACAAGCTAAAAAAGTTTGTGTAAAAAACAAGCTCCATTCAAACACTTAGCTCAATGCTGTGCTATTATAAAACATTTAGAAACTTGTTTTCTTTTTGTTGATTCGTTTTCTTGTTCCTCCTGTAGCTGGTGTAAAAGAGAACAAGAAAAAGCAATTACACTAAACATGAACAAAAATCTGCATAAAATTACAGTCATTTCATATTTGCGCCTCTGCCTGTGAGTGGAACAAGAAGACTTTAATTTCCAGCTGGGTTTTTAAATTTCTTTTTCTCGACTAAACAGACCTAGGGTACGAAATCAGACCCATGCTGTGACCTGTGGGTTCCAATCCTGAGCCTAAACTTAAATACAAGACCCACTAAAAATGTCACACGTATTAAATCAACAGCACTTGGAGTGACTCTCTTTCATTGCACTGTGTTCCTTCACACTAGAAAGCTATTGAATAATACATACGGCACGGCCAACGGATAAGAGAACCATCTTTATATCCTGATCTTATCAGTTTTATTTTCCAACTGCCACTGCCTTCTGTTTTGTCAGCGTACCAGCGAGGTACAGTCTAAAACATTTAGCTGAACTCGATCTTCCTAAATGTAACCACTAGGCCAGGCCAGGATAACACCATTCACTCGGCAAACAATTGTTCCCTTAGGAAAGCGGAAAGATGCCATTGAAGCGGACACATACTTATACACACATACACCCAAAGTGATGGAGGAAAACAGCTGTCACAGTTGCCAGAAGTGACAGATTCATTTTGTCAAGGCTCACATCAACATCTAGGCTGGCAATCAAACCAAGATCCATGCTATGTCTGAAATGACAGCTACTCCTATTCCTTCGTCAACCAGAGTGACTAGGTGACCTTTTCAGCCCAAGAACCTTTCCTGTATCCATATTCAATCACAAAAGGGACGGATTCCTTGGGGTGAGTTTCTAAAGAAACATTCAGAATAATAAAATCTGTCTGTTATTATATTATTAACGTAAAATACTGCACGTCATATCATAAGGCAATACATTCATATTGCCAGAATAGCTTTAAAATAAATGATAACCTTTTAACAGTATGTAATTTCTTGTGCTACTTATTTCATTATATTCCTTTATAACATATGGAGCACAGATTTACTGACACAGAGCTGCAAATTACTATTCTGCATGTTTGCAGCCACTACTAGAGGGAGTGGGTATAAATTACATACAGCGGCATGTTTGGGCACCCCTGGTCAAAATTACTACTATTGTGAACAGATAAGCAGGTTGAAGATGAAATGATCTCTGAAAGGACTAAAGTTAAGGATGACACATTTTCCTTTGTATTTTAGGGAGCAAAAATAAAAACGTATTGTCATTGTTAACATTTTAAAAATTAACAGGCTAGTTAAGGTCTGAAAACTTGGTCAAAGATATCTGAGCACACAAAGGGCAAGTGCCTAGGGCGGGACGATGTCGGGGGTGGCACCTGAGCAAGATTTTTTTTATTTTATTTTTTTTAATTTATTTAAGTCCTGGGTCACCTCCCGACCGACCGCCCCCCAGCACCCTTGGCCGGCCGGCTGCCCACCCCCCTACCTGCCTGCCTCCTACCCTCCTTGAAGACGTCATACTTACCCTGCTCCAGCGATGCCTGGTCTCAGCGTCTGCAGCTCGTCCTGAGTGAGCGGTCACGTGGTACCGCTCATTAAAGTCATGAATATGGGCATATTCATGACCTTAATGAGTTGTACCACATGACCGCTCACTCAGGAAGAAGGTGCTGCACCGGGAGTCGGGACAGAGCTAGAGGGATGTTTGCTGCTGCCGCGTGGTGTGAGAAAGGTGAGTATGAGGGACAGGGGGATGAAGGAGGATGGGGAGCAGAGCCATGCAAGATGGGAGCAGGAGCGGGAGCGGGGAGTTGAGAGATGAGCCATGCATGCAGGGGGGAATATGAGCCATGCATACAGGAGGGGGAATATGAGCCATGCATACAGGAGGAGAGGAAGATATGAGCCATGCATACAGGAGGGGGGAATATGAGCCGTGCATACAGGAGGAGGGGGGAATATGAGCCATGCATACAGGAGGGGGGGAATATGAGCCATGCATACAGGAGGAGGGATATGAGCCATGCATACAGGGGGGAATATGAGCCATGCATACAGGAGGAGGGGGGAATATGAGCCATGCATACAAGGGGGGATATGAGCCGTGCATACAGGAGTAAGGGGGAACATGAGCCGTGCATACAGGAGTAAGGGGGAATATGAGCCGTGCATACAGGAGGAGGGGGGAATATGAGCCATGCATACAGGAAGAGGGGGGAATATGAGCCATGCATACAGGAGGGGGGAATAAGAGCCATGCATACAGGGGGGGAATATGAGCCAGGCATACAGGAGGAGGGAAGGAATATGAGCCATGCATACAGGAGGGGGGAATATGAGCCATGCATACAGGGGGTATGAGCCATGCATACAGGAGGGTGGGAATATGAGCCATGCATACAGGAGGGGGGATATGAGCCATGCATACAGGAGGGGGGACTATGAGCCGTGCATACAGGGGGGTTATGAGCCATGCATACAGGAGGGGGGGATATGAGCCATGCATACAGGTGGGGGGAATATGAGCCATGCATACAGGTGGGGGGAATATGAGCCATGCATATGGGATGGGAGGGAGATGAGGCAGGCATGTAGGAGGGAGATTTGAGCCATGCATACAGTATGTAGGGGAGATGAGCCATGCATACAAGATGGGAGGGGGCCATTATATAGTATGGAGCATCATGTGTGGCCAATGGCCTTTATACAGTATAGAGCATCATGTGTGGCCATTATACAGTATGGAGCATCATGTGTGGCCATTATACGCTATGGAGCATCATGTGTGGCCATTATACAGTATTGAGCATCATGTGGGATCATTATACAGTATGGAGAACTGTGTGTGGCCATTATACAGTATTGAGCATCATCTGTGGCCATTATACAGTATGGAGCATCATGTGTGGCCATTATACAGTATGGAGCATCATGTGTGGCCATTATACAGTATGGAGCATCATGTGTGGCCATTATACATTATGGAGCATCATGTGTGGCCATTATACAGTATGGAGCATCATGTGTGGCCGTTATACAGTATTGAGCATCATGTGTGGCCGTTATACAGTATTGAGCATCATGTGTGGCCATTATACACTATGGAGCATCATATGTGGCCATTATATAGTATGGAGCATCATGCGTGACCATTATACAGTATGAAGCATCATGTGTGGCCATTATACAGTATGGAGCATCATGTGTGGCCATTATACAGTATGCAGCATCATGTGGGGCCATTATACAGTATTGAGTATCATGTGTGGCCATTATACAGTATGGACCACTGTGTGGCCATATTTTTTTGTTTATACTTATTGTATATGAAACAGTGTGATCAGCAGTGCTAAATGGGTGTGGTTGGGATGTGGATATGGGTGTGACTAGTTGTGAAATGGGTGTGCCATGGCGCAGTACACGCGCCACAAACTTAATACCTCTTTCCCTTCTTCAAAAGTTGGGAGGTATGGTACCGCATTTGCCAGATCACGGCAAGTGCCACAAATCCCATAGGGAATGAATGAGGCTGGACGCAGCAGGAACTCTAAATACGGCCCTGGCTCCAAGGGTGCCCAAAGTTTGTATCAGACCATTTACTTTGTTGCAATTTTAAAAATGTAAAAAGACTATATATATATATACAGTGGGGCAAAAAAGTATTTAGTCAGTCAGCAATAGTGCAAGTTCCACCACTTAAAAAGATGAGAGGCGTCTGTAATTTACATCTTAGGTAGACCTCAACTATGGGAGACAAACTGAGAAAAAAAAAACCAGAAAATCACATTGTCTGTTTTTTTAACATTTTATTTGCATATTATGGTGGAAAATAAGTATTTGGTCAGAAACAAAATTTGATCTCAATACTTTGTAATATATCCTTTGTTGGCAATGACAGAGGTCAAACGTTTTCTGTAAGTCTTCACAAGGTTGCCACACACTGTTGTTGGTATGTTGGCCCATTCCTCCATGCAGATCTTCTCTAGAGCAGTGATGATTTTGGCTTTTCGCTTGGCAACACGGACTTTCAACTCCCTCCAAAGGTTTTCTATAGGGTTGAGATCTGGAGACTGGCTAGGCCACTCCAGGACCTTGAAATGCTTCTTACGAAGCCACTCCTTCGTTGCCCTGGCGGGGTGCTTTGGATCATTGTCATGTTGAAAGACCCAGCCATGTTTCATCTTCAATGCCCTTGCTGATGGAAGGAGGTTTGCACTCAAAATCTCACGATACATGGCCCCATTCATTCTTTCATGTACCCGGATCAGTCGTCCTGGCCCCTTTGCAGAGAAACAGCCCCAAAGCATGATGTTTCCACCACCATGCTTTACAGTAGGTATGGTGTTTGATGGATGCAACTCAGTATTCTTTTTCCTCCAAACACGACAAGTTGTGTTTCTACCAAACAGTTCCAGTTTGGTTTCATCAGACCAAAGGACATTCTCCCAAAACTCCTCTGGATCATCCAAATGCTCTCTAGCAAACTTCAGATGGGTCCGGACATGTACTGGCTTAAGCAGTGGGACACGTCTGGCACTGCAGGATCTGAGTCCATGGTGGCGTAGTGTGTTACTTATGGTAGGCCTTGTTACATTGGTCCCAGCTCTCTGCAGTTCATTCACTAGGTCCCCCCGCGTGGTTCTGGGATTTTTGCTCACCGTTCTTGTGATCATTCTGACCCCACGGGGTGGGATTTTGCGTGGAGCC
This sequence comes from Ranitomeya imitator, assembly GCF_032444005.1. Classification (NCBI taxonomy): domain Eukaryota; kingdom Metazoa; phylum Chordata; class Amphibia; order Anura; family Dendrobatidae; genus Ranitomeya; species Ranitomeya imitator. The sequence continues at coordinate 34,549,454 of NC_091282.1, forward strand.
CCAGATCGAGGGAGATTATCAGTGGTCTTGTATGTCTTCCATTTTCTAATTATTGCTACCACTGTTGATTTCTTCACTCCAAGCTGGTTGGCTATTGCAGATTCAGTCTTCCCAGCCTGGTGCAGGGCTACAATTTTGTTTCTGGTGTCCTTTGACAGCTCTTTGGTCTTCACCATAGTGGAGTTTGGAGTCAGACTGTTTGAGTTTGTGCACAGGTGTCTTTTTATACTGATAACAAGTTTAAACAGGTGCCATTACTACAGGTAATGAGTGGAGGAAAGAGGAGACTCTTAAAGAAGAAGTTACAGGTCTGTGAGAGCCAGAAATCTTGATTGTTTGTTTCTGACCAAATACTTATTTTCCGCCATAATATGCAAATAAAATGATAAAAAAAACAGACAATGTGATTTTCTGGTTTTTTTTTTCTCAGTTTGTCTCCCATAGTTGAGGTCTACCTATGATGTAAATTACAGACGCCTCTCATCTTTTTAAGTGGTGGAACTTGCACTATTGCTGACTGACTAAATACTTTTTTGCCCCACTGTATATATATATATAGTAGAAAAAAATGGAACAGCACAAATCCTATACTTATCTTCGGGTGCACAGCCCAAACAACCCATCCAATGGTTGTTTACCAATCCAGATAGTTCACAAAAACAGGCAGCACTCCATATTCTTAAAGGCAATATGCAGGTGTTTATTGAGCCCACATCTCCATGCAACGTTTCGGCTTCAACTGAGCCTTTCTCAAGCCTTGAGAAAGGCTCAGTTGGAGCCGAAACGTTGCATGGAGATGTGGGCTCAATAAACACCTGCATATTGCCTTTAAGAATATGGAGTGCTGCCTGTTTTTGTGAGAGATATATATATATATATACTAGCTGAAGAGCCCGGCGTTGCCTGGGCATAGTAAATATCTTTGGTTAGTTATAGCACCTCACTTCTCTTACTTTCCCATCACACCTCTCATTTTCCCAATCACATCTTTCATTTTCCCCCTCACATCTCTCATTTTCTCCCTCACACCTCTCATTTTCTCCCTCACTCCTCTCATTCCCCCCTAACACTTGTCATTTCAACCTCACATCTGTCATTTTCTGATCACTCCACTATTTTTCCTCACTCCTCTCTTTTTGCACTCACACCTTTTCATTTTCACCTCACACCTCTCATTTTCACCTCATCACCTCAGTATATACATGTTTGTCATCTCCCTTATATATAGTATACATCTGTATGTCATCTCCTGTATATAGTATATACCTGTATGTCATCTCCCCTGTATATATTATATACCTGCTGTGTGTCATCTCCCCTATATATAGTATATACCTGAATGTCATCTCCTTCTATATATAGTATATACCTGTATGTCATCTCCTCCTGTATATAGTATATACCTGTGTGTCATCTCCCCTGTATATAGTATATATCTGTGTGTCATCTCCTCCTGTATATAGTATATACCTGCATGTCATCTTCTATATATAGCATATACCTGTATGTCATCTCCTCCTGTATATAGTATATACCTGTGTGTCATCTCCTCCTGTTTATAGTATATACCTGTATGTCATCTCCTCCTGTATATATATGTACCTGTATGTCATCTCCTCCTCTATATAGTATATACCTGTGTGTCATCTCTCCTGTATATAGTATATATCTGTGTGTCATCTCCTCTGTATATAGTATATACCTGTGTGTCATCTCCTCCTGTTTTAGACCTCGTTCACACGTTATTTGCTCAGTATTTTTACCTCAGTATTTGTAAGCTAAATTGGCAGCCTGATAAATCCCCAGCCAACAGAAAGCCCTCCCCCTGGCAGTATATATTAGCTCACACATACACATAATAGACAGGTCATGTGACTGACAGCTGCCGTATTTCCTATATGGGACATTTGTTGTAGTTTGTCTGCTTATTAATCAGATTTTTATTTTTGAAGGATAAGACCAGACTTGTGTGTGTTTTAGGGCGAGTTTCGTTTGTCAAGTTGTGTGTGTTGAGTTGCGTGTGGCGACATGCATGTAGCGACTTTTGTGAGATGAGTTTTGTGTGGCAACATGCGTGTAGCAACTTTTGTGTGTCGAGTTGCATGTGACAGGTTAGTGTAGCAACTTGTGTGCAGCAAGTTTTGCGCATGGCGAGTTTTGCGCGTGGTGAGTTTTGTGTGGTGCCTTTTGAGTATGTGCAAGTTTTGTGTGAGGCAAATTTTGCATGTGCTGCAACTTTTGTGCATGTGGCAATTTTTCCGCGTGTGCAAGTTTTGCGTGTGGCGAGTTTTCCATGAGGTGAGTTTTGCACTTGTGGCGAGTTTTGCAAGAGCCTAGTTTTTGCATGTGGCGAGTTCTGCGCGTGGCGAGTTTTGAGCGGCGACTTTTGTTTTTCGACTTTTATGTGGCGAGGTTGGCGTATGTGTGGTGAAATGTGTGCTGAGGGTGATATGTGTTCAAGCACGTGGTAGTGTGCGGCGCATTTTGTGTGTGTGTTCATATCCCCGTGTGTGGTGAGTATCCCATGTCGGGGCCCCACCTTAGCAACTGTACGGTATATACTCTTTGGCGCCATCGCTCTCACTCTTTACGTCCCCCTTGTTCACATCTGGCAGCTGTCAATTTGCCTCCTACACTTTTCCTTTCATTTTTTCCCATTATGTAGATAGGGGCAAAATTGTTTGGTGAATCGGAACGCGCGGGGTTAAAATTTCGCCTCACAGCATAGCCTATGATTCTCTCGGGGGCCAGACGTGTGACTGTGCAAAATTTTGTGGCTGTAGCTGCGACGCCTCCAGCACTTTTCCTTTCACTTTTCCCCATCATGTAGATAGGGGCAAAATTGTTAGGTGAATTGGAACGCGCGGGGTTAAAATTTCGCCTCACAACATAGCCTATGACACTCTCGAGGTCCAGACGTGTGACTGTGCAAAATTTTGTGGCTGTAGCTTCGACGCCTCCAACACTTTTCCTTTCACTTTTTTCCCCATTATGTAGATAGGGGCAAAATTGTTTGGTGAATTGGAACGCGCGGGGTTAAAATTTCACCTCACAATATAGCCTATGACGCTCTCGGGGTCCAGACGTGTGACTGTGCAAGATTTTGTGGCTGTAGCTGCGACGGTGCAGATGCCAATCCCGGACATACACACACATACATACATACACACATACACACATTCAGCTTTATATATTAGATATATATACTGTATATATATACAGTATACACATATATATGTAGTTGTTTCCTAAAATAAAAAGGAAACGTGGCATCTTTAACTTTAGCCCTTCTAGAGATCATTTAATCTTCAACCTGCTTAACTGTTCACAATAGCAGTAATTTTGACCTGGGGTGCCAAACATTTACATGCCACTGTACTTTATAATTATGGAGTTCAATGTACAAACCGTACACTTCCTTACTCCATCTAGTGGAGGCTACAGGTTTTCAGGGTGTAATCTTTTAAATCTATGTATTTGTATTATTTGAGATTCACATCACTTAAACATATCTAAAACCCTTAAAGGAAACTTCTCACATGCAGTCACCACTAAAAGTCATTACCTTTCAGTAGTAGTTGCTGTTAATAGTATACTAGCTTTTCTTTCTATTATTAACATTGACAAGGACCTGTGGAATGAGGATTAAAGGTTTTTCACCTGTTATGAAAATTAATTGTAAAATATTCTCTTTTCTATCTTTAACCCTGTATCCTAAGCTATATAATTTCCAGCTCTGCTTGCCCCTAACATCTACCAAAGCTAACCCGAACTTTCCTCAGCTCCTAGCTTAGGACATGCACTGCTAGACAGCACATGCTCCAGAGTAAGGATTAACCCCTTAATCCCATAAGACGTACTATCCCGTCCAGGTGACCTGGGACTTAATTCCCAGTGACGGGATAGTACGTCATATGCGATCGGCCGCGCTCACGGGGGGAGCGCGGCCGATCGCGGCCGGGTATCAGCTGCCTATCGCAGCTGACATCCGGCACTATGTGCCAGGAGCGGTCACGGACCGCTCCCGGCACATTAACCCCCGGCACACCGCGATCAAAGATGATCGCGGTGTGCCGGCGGTGCAGGGAAGCATCGCGCAGGGAGGGGGCTCCCTGCGGGCTTCCCTGAGACGATCGGTACACGGTGATGTGCTCACCGTGTACCGAACGTCTTCTCCCTGCAGTCCCCGGATCCAAAATGGCCGCCGGGCTGCATCCAAGTCCTGCAGGGAGCACTTCTGGGTCAGGATCAGGCTGCAGCTGCAGCTCTAATCCTGCCCGGCTGTATGTCAGATCACCGATCTGATAGAGTGCTGTGCACACTGTCAGATTGGTGATCTGTGATGTCCCCCCTGGGATATAGTGAAAAAGTAAAAAAAAAAATTTCCACACGTGTAAAAAAAAAAAAAAAAAATTCCTAAATAAAGAAGAAAAAAAAAATATTATTCCCATAAATACATTTCTTTATCTAAAAAAAAAACAAAAAAACAATAAAAGTACACATATTTAGTATCGCCGCGTCTGTAACGACCCGACCTATAAAACTGGCCCACTAGTTAACCCCTTCAGTGAACACCGTAAGAAAAAAAAAAAAAAACGAGCCAAAAAACAACGCTTTATTATCATAATGCTGAACAAAAAGTGGAATAACACGCGATCAAAAAGACGGATATAAATAACCATGGTATCTCTGAAAACGACATCTTGTCCCGCAAAAAACGAGCCGCCATATAGCATCATAACCAAAAAAATAAAAAAGTTATAGTCCTCAGAATAAAGCGATGCCAAAATAATTATTTTTTCTATAAAATAGCTTTTATCGTATAAAAGCGCCAAAACATAAAAAAAAAGATATAAATGAGGTATCGCTGTAATCGTACTGACCCGAAGAATAAAACTGCTTCATCAATTTTACCAAACGCGGAACGTTATAAACGCCTCCCCCAAAAGAAATTCATGAATAGCTGGTTTTTGGTCATTCTGCCTCACAAAAAATCGGAATAATAAGCGATCAAAAACTGTCACGTGTCCGAAAATGTAACCGATAAAAACGTCAACTCGTTTGACTCGTTTGGATTACATTTACGGTTGGGATTAGGGTTGGGATTAGAATTAGGGGTGTGTCAGGGTTAGGTGTGTGGTTAGGGTTACAGTTGGGATTAGGGTTAGGGGTGTGTCTGGGTTAGAGGTGTGGTTAGGGTTACAGTTGGGATTAGGGTTAGGGGTGCGTTTGGATTAGGGTTTCATTTATAATTGGGGGGTTTCCACTGTTTAGGCACATCAGGGGCTCTCCAAACGCGACATGGCGTCCGATCTCAATTCCAGCCAATTCTGCATTGAAAAAGTAAAACAGTGCTCCTTCACTTCCGAGCTCTCCCGTGCGCCCAAACAGGGGTTTACCCCAATATATGGGGTATCAGCGTACTCAGGACAAATAGGACAACAACTTTTTGGGTCCAAGTTCTCTTGTTATCCTTGGGAAAATAAAAATTTGGGGGGCTAAAAATCATTTTTGTGGGAAAAAAAAGGATTTTTTATTTTCACGGCTCTGCGTTGTAAACTGTAGTGAAACACTAGGGGGTTCAAAGTTTTCACAACACATCTAGATAAGTTCCGTGGGAGGTCTAGTTTCCAATATGAGGTCACTTGTGGGGGGTTTGTACTGTTTGGGTACATCAGGGGCTCTGCAAATGCAACGTGACTCCTGCAGACAAATCCATCTAAGTCTGCATTCCAAGTGGCGCTCCTTCCTTCCGAGCTCTGCCATGTGCCCAAACAGTGGTTCCCCCCCACATATTGGGTATCAGCGTACTCAGGACAAATTGGACAACAACTTTTGGGGTCCAATTTATTCTGTTACCCTTGTAAAAATACAAAGCTGGGGGCCAAAAAATCATTTTTGTGAAAAAAAAAAAGAATTTTTATTTTCACGGCTCTGCATTATAAACTGTAGTGAAACACTTAGGGGTTCAAAGTTCTCACAACACATCTAGATAAGTTCCTTGGGAGGTCTAGTTTCTAATATGGGGTCACTTGTGGGGGGTTTGTACTGTTTGGGTACATCAGGGGCTCTGCAAATGCAACGTGACTCCTGCAGACCAATCCATCTAAGTCTGCATTCCAAATGGCGCTCCTTCCATTCCGAGCTCTGCCATGCGCCCAAACAGTGGTTCCCCCCCACATATTGGGTATCAGCGTACTCAGGACAAATTGGACAACAACTTTTGGGGTCCAATTTATTCTGTTACCCTTGTGAAAATACAAAACTGGGGGCTAAAAAATAATTTTTGCGAAAAAATTTTTTTTTATTTTAACGGCTCTGCATTATAAACTGTAGTGAAACACTTGGAGGTTCAAAGCTCTCAAAACACATCTATATAAGTTCCTTAGGGGGTCTAGTTTCCAAAATGGTGTCACTTGTGGGGGGTTTTAATGTTTAGGCACATCAGGGGCTCTCCAAACCAACATGGCGTCCCATCTTAAATCCAGTCAATTTTGCATTGAAAAGTCAAATGGCGCTCCTTCCCTTCCGAGCTCTGCTATGCGCCCAAAAAGTGGTTTACCCCCACATATGGGGTATCGTCGCACTCAGGACAAATTGCACAACAACTTTTGTGGTCTAATTTCTTCTCTTACCCTTGGGAAAATAAAAAATTGGGGGCGAAAAGATCATTTTTGTGAAAAAATAAGATTTTTTATTTTTACGGCTCTGCATTATAAACTTCTGTGAAGCACTTGTTGGGTCAAAGTGCTCACCACAGCTCTAGATAAGTTCCTTAAGGGGTCTACTTTCCAAAATGGTGTCACTTGTGGGGATTTCAATGTTTAGGCACATCAGGGGCTCTCCAAACGCAACATGGCATCTCATCTCAATTCCAGTCAATTTTGCATTGAAAAGTAAAATGGCGCTCCTTCCCTTCCAAGCTCTGCCATACGCCCAAACAATGGTTTACACCCATATATGGGGTATCAGCGTACTCAGGACAAATTGGACAACAATTTTTGAGGTCCAATTTCTTCTCTTACTTTTGGGAAAATAAAAAATAGGGGGCGAAAAGATCATTTTTGTGAAAAAATATGATTTTTTATTTTTACGGCTCTGCATTATAAACTTCTGTGAAGCAATTGGTGGGTCAAAGTGGTCAACACACATCTAGATAAGTTCCTTAGGGTGTCTACTTTCCAAAATGGTGTCACTTGTGGGGGGTTTCAATGTTTAGGCACATGAGGGGCTCTCCAAACGCAACATGGCGTCCCATCTCAATTCCTGTCAATTTTGCTTTGAAAAGTCAAATGGCGCTCCTTTCCTTCCGAGCTCTGCCATGCGCCCAAACAGTGGTTTACCCCCACATATGGGGTATCAGCGTACTCAGTACAGATTGTACAACAACTTTTGGCATCTATTTTATCCTATTACCCTTGGTAAAATAAAACAAATTGGAGCTGAAATAAATTTTGTGTGAAAAAAAGTTAAAAATTCATTTTTATTTAAACATTCCAAAAATTCCTGTGAAACCCCTGAAGGGTTAATAAACTTCTTGAATGTGGTTTTGAGCACCTTGAGGGGTGCAGTTTTTAGAATGGTGTCACACTTGGGTATTTTCTATCATATAGACCCCTCAAAATGACTTCAAATGAGATGTGGTCCCTAAAAAAAAATGGTGTTGTAAAAATGAGAAATTGCTGGTCAACTTTTAATCCTTATAACTCCCTAACAAAAAAAAATTTTGGTTCCAAAATTGTGCTGATGTAAAGTAGACATGTGGGAAATGTTACTTATTAAGTATTTTGCGTGACATATCTCTGTGATTTAAGGGCATAAAAATTTAAAGTTGGAAAATTGCGAAATTTTCTAAATTTTTGCCAAATTTCCGTTTTTTTCACAAATAAACGCAAGTTATATCAAATAAATGTTACCACTAAAATGAAGTACAATATGTCACGAGAAAACAATGTCAGAATCGCCAAGATCCGTTGAAGCGTTCCAGAGTTATAACCTCATAAAGGGACAGTGGTCAGAATTGTAAAAATTGGCCCGGTCATTAACGTGCAAACCACCCTCGGGGCTTAAGGGGTTAAGGGGGAGATGAGGACACATTTTTGAGAATGTTGGTAACAGGTTCCTTTTAAACACCACAAAAGAAAAGCACTAAACAATTGGTATTTAATGGCCCACAATCACATAGAGTTACATTATTAGAGCCACTCAAACATTTGAAAACCGTTGGCTTAACATTCACTTTTACGACAACTATCGCTCCATTTATCCTATACACAAGAATGCTTGGCCCAGCGAAGCACTCCTTCGTTTTCTGTAAGAGAGACACATCTAGACGCCTCTGGCTCCTCTGTCATGGTAGCAGCTTATTGCTATGAAGAATGGAAGGACCAGCTGTTTGAATTCAAATGTGCCAATCCTACTCTCCCTCAGTATAGTCTGTGGAGGATGAGTCAAGCGGCCCCTATACACACTAAACTGTCTGCCAATCTTGTCAACATCATGGATGCGGCGGTCAGACAGTCTCAGAACAGTATTAACCTGCAGATTAACCCTATGACTGCATGTTAATAGCGTTATTTTCCATGAAAGGTTCCCTTTAATGTGCATTGGTTTTCGCCAGTGATTGTTGAGCGAGCTCGGCACTGCTCGGTACCTGATCGAGCATTGGGGTACTCAATCGAATAGTGAGCAGTGCTAAAGTATCTTGTGGCGTTCGAGTGCTTAGATCCCTGCAAGCAAATTATCCGGAGAGAGAATTTTTCCATCCTCGGAAAAATGCATGTTTGCAATTCACTTCCATTATGCTCGCTAGTCGAGTCAAGTATATCCGAGCATACGATCTGTTCATTTTGAGTACCGAGCACTTGAGCATTTCACTGCTCAATCAACATTCATTTTAGATTTTTCTGAGCTCCAATAGCAAATATGTAGCATAATGATGGTGTAAAAACATACAATATAGAACATCACATACAATTCCATAAATATGAAGGCATTTATAGTATAGTGGCATGAGAACCATGCACATCTCCATGTTACATATACAGTATTAGAAAACAGGAAATTCATGTATTTCTATCACATGCGCATACCTATAATATCCTTAAAAAATTTATATGGTTTAGACTGAGTCTCTAGGGAATCTTTCCAAAATAAATTCAGATTTATAAAATTGTACTGTTAGGCTTGAAGGACTGAATGGTAACCAGGTAGAGAACATCTTGAGGCTGATCTCAAGAATGTAAGGTGTGAATCACAGCAGCTCACCTCCTACATAGAAAGCAGAAGCTCAGATAACAACCAAATGTAACCTTCTTGCTATTATTAGATCTGTGAAAACTCGAGTCAAGGAGCAACCTAACAATGTGTTTCTTCTAAGGACTTGTTAGTCCTTCTTGAACTGTCATTTGTAAATTGTTTGTTAACAGTTCCATAGCCACCAAATTAAATTGTTTTGGCAGGAGATACATTGTCTGGGTTGTATTATGATTCTACTGTATTTTCGCTGTTTCTGACCATGATTACTAAATACTGCTAAGGCTACGTTCACATTAGCGTTACGCTAATGTGCGTCGCTGTTGCGTCGGCGACGCAGCGGCGACGCGCCCCTATGTTTAACATAGGGGACGCGTGCGTTGTTTTGGTGGCGTTTTTCGCCACATGCGTCGTTTCCGACGCTAGCGTCGGACGCAAGAAAACGCTACATGTAGCATTTTTTGTGCGTCCGATTTTCGTCAAAAACGTTTTTCCGTGCGTCGCCGCTGCGTCGCCGACGCAACGGCGACGTGACGCTAATGTGAACGTAGCCTTATATGCCTATGTGCCTTTTTTGTGCCTATCTCTGTAAGAGCCTTTGAGAAAAAAATCAACAAAAATTATTTATTAACCTTAGCCTCTTTTTACTATTTTTGGAGAAAATCTGATGAATCTGATCATATGACCAGTAAAGGGCATCACCCTTAAAAACTAATCATCAATGATTCCCATTCAATGACTTCAATAATAAATTTTTAAACACATAAGGAAATAATATATAAAGTATAGAAAATTGAATAAGTTGAAACACTTGTCATAATGAAGATAAGTTTTACTTGACGAGAAGAGACAAAATCCAAACAAGGCAACAGACAGAAATTGGCAAAATTTCTAAACTGTTATTCCTAGAATTGCAAGTTATCCGCTAATCATAGGATAGGAGACAACTCACTAACTGCTGGGGGGTTTGACCATTGGAAAAACAAGAGCAGGGCTCCCATGTTCAATGGAGTGGAGGTGCACAAGCTCAGCCTAAATTTAATTAATTGTCAATGGAACTGCTGGAAATTGTTGAGTTATGTACTCAACTTTTTCTGGCAATCCCATAAATAATGAAGGGGGGTAAGGTGTAGCATACGCACTTCCTCTCTGTCATTGTGGTTCCGGAGACTCCGGACACTTGTTGTTTATTTTTTGTAGATTTGACCCCAGTGATCAATAAGTTATCTCCTATGCTGGGAATTGGGAATAAGTTCCACTTCTGGGAATAATCCTTAAAAAATGTATTTATCATGGAATCGTAAAGGACATCATTTTTGTATGGAACAGAGCAAGCTGTAAAATGCTCTCACAAATAAATACAAAAAATTTAAATATAACAAGTAGCTACTTGGTCTAATTTTTCTAAAGCAGCTAGCTTTTATTGTCTCATACAATGAAATACACAATTCACTTATAGCTCACCACATTTACCTTTTATTAATTATCAATGATCCTTATTTCTCAGGTGCAAGTCTTCTAGTGAGTACTAGATATACAGTTAGGTCCATATATATTTGGACATAGACAACATTTTTCTAATTTGGTTATAGACATTACCACAATGAATTTTAAACAAAACAATTCAGATGCAGTTGAAGTTCAGACTTTCAGCTTTGATTTGAGGGTATCCACATTAAAACTAGACGAAGGGTTTGGGAGTTTCAGCTCCTTAACATGTGCCACCCTGTTTTTAAAGGGACCAAAAGTAATTGGACAATTGACTCCAAGGCTATTTCATGGACAGGTGTGTGCAATCCCTTCGTTATGTAGTTCTCAATTAAGCAGATAAAAGGCCTGGAAATGATTTCAGGAATGGTGCTTGCATTTGGAAGGTTTTGCTGTGAAGTAAACATGCGGTCAAAGGAGCTCTCCATGCAGGTGAAACAAGCCATCCTTAAGCTGCGGAAAAACAGAAAAAACCCATCCGAGAATTTGCTACAATATTAGGAGTGGCAAAATCTACAGTTTGGTACATCCTGAGAAGGAAAGAAAGCACTGGTGAACTCATCAATGCAAAAAGACCTAGGCACCCACGGAAGACAACAGTGGTGGATGATCACAGAATAATCTCCATGGTGAAGAGAAACCCCTTCACAACAGCCAACCAAGTGAACAACACTCTCCAGGAGGTCGGCGTATCAATATCCAAATCTACCATAAAGAGAAGACTGCATGAAAGTAAATACAGAGGGTTCACTGCATGGTGCAAGCCACTCATAAGCATCAAGAATAAAAAGGCTAGACTGGACTTTGCTAAAAAACATCTAAAAAAGCCAGCACAGTTCTGGAAGAACATTCTTTGGACAGATGAAATCAAGATCAACCTGTACCAGAATGATGGAAAGAGAAAAGTAAGGCAAAGACGTGGTACAGCTCATGATCCAAAGCATACCACATCATCTGTAAAACACGGCGGAGGCAGTGTGATGGCTTGGGCATGCATGGCTGCCAGTGGCACTGGGTCACTAGTGTTTATTGATGATGTGACACAGGACAGAAGCAGCCGAATGAATTCTGAGGTATTCAGAGACATACTGTGTGCTCAGATCCAGCCAAATGCAGCCAAACTGATTGGTCGTCATTTCATACTACAGATGTACAATGGCCCAAAACATAAAGCCAAAGCAACCTAGAAGTTTATTAAAGCAAAGAAGTGGAATATTCTTGAATGGCCAAGTCAGTCACCTGATCTCAACCCAATTGAGCATGCATTTAACTTGTTAAAGACTAATCTTCAGACAGAAAGGCCCACAAACAAACAGCAACTGAAAACCACAGCAGTGAAGGACTGGCAGAGCATCAAAAAGGAGGAAACACAGCGTCTGGTGATATCCATGAGTTCAAGACTTCAGGCAGTCATTGCCAACAAAGGGTTTTCAACCAAGTACTAGAAATGAACATTTTAGTTACAATTATTGAATCTGTCCAATTACTTTTGGTCCCTTTAAAAACAGGGTGGCACATGTTAAGGAGCTGAAACTCCTAAACCCTTCATCCATTTTTAATGTGGATACCCTCAAATAAAAGCTGAAAGTCTGAACTTTAACTGCATCTGCAATGTTTTGTTTAAAATTTATTGTGGTAATGTCTATAACCAAAATTAGAAAAATGTTGTCTCTGTCCAAATATATATGGACCTAACTGTACTTCACCAAGTAATAGTTAGGAACATCTGTGCAATTAAAAAATGCTTTTTTACTTATAGATCATGTTAAAAAAGACCTATCCATAAACTGACATGTTTCCAATGCGCTTCACATTCTTAGGCGCAGTCATGAAATGCAAGTACATGGATCTCCATTGGTTGGTGCAACTTATATTGTCCTTTATTGTCACTGTTGGATCATACAACTAAGCAATACAAGGTGGAAATGAGTGGTCGGAAAAGTGTTGCAATGGCTATATCGATCATGTATCAGTACAGTCAAAGTTCGCTAGTTTTAGCATAATTGTTTAAAAAAAAAGTGGGGTGGTTGTCCCTTTATGCCAGTTTTCTGGCTTCAAAAAGTGGCAACAATTGGCACATTTGCACAAAAATGATGTGGTGCTTTAATATTGTGTATAAAAAAAATTGCATAAAATGGTTCCAAAATCAACTAGTCAAAATGTTGGCAACCTATGGCATAAATTAAAGATCTTCAGCCCCAATGGTGTTTAATAGTATTTGTTTTCTCATATGGGCCAAAGTGACCTTTTGTGCCCCCTAGACTCCATGTCCCAGGTGCAGCTGCTACCCAGGCACCTACTATATCTGAGGCATCAATCTGTAAAACATGTATACATTAGCATGCAGTAGAAGTCTAATAACTCCTACTAACTAGAAGTGAACAGTTCTGATCACATTCAATTTTACCAAATCGTGCAAATTTTACCAGGAAGTTTTCAACAAATTTCTGAAAATAATGTAGCACTCTGTAGCGCTATAGCTATATTTGGTTATATATAGAGATGGCTACTCTTAGTAAGTACCTGTTCACACCTGATTTGTGTTTGGAAGTGACGTTCAGTATTTTGATATTTGTATTCATTGGCTCTCTGGCTGAGCTCTCCACCCTCCAACCTCAGGCGTAATAAAAATGACAGCATAATCCTACCTTTCCATATAAATGTAGACTTCAGTCTAAGAGAGGATTCACATTAGGGAGGTTCCCAGCAACGAGAATCGCCTTATCATGGCTGCCTGGTACACATGAATTAGCCAATTTATGCGCTAAGTATTCTCAATTTTTCCTTTTTTTAGAGCAGTAATGTAATTCAAATGTCATATATTTCATGTTTTCATGCTATAGTGCTACATAGTGCAACTTATTTAGTTGGTTATATATGGAAATGGCTACTCTTAGTAAACACCTGCTTTTTGTTTAGGAAGTGACGGTCAGTTTTTTATACTAATACATGTCCATCATGCAATAACATCAGGGAGTCATTATATTGGCTTCAAATTTATTTTGAAGCAGGACAATGACCCCAAGCAAACAGCCAAAATCATTATGAACTATTGTCAACATAAAGAAGAACAAGGAGACCTCAAAGTAATGATATGACCCCCCATAGAGCACTGATCTAAACATCATCAAGTCTATAAATTAGATTAAATGGAGAGACAGAAGGATTTGCAGATGCCCATATCCCGATAAGATCTGTTGCTAGTTATCCATGATATTTGGAAAAACCTCCCTGCTGACTTACTTCAAAGCTGAGTGCAAGTCTAGAAGAATTGATGCTGTTTGTAAGACAAAGAGTGGTCACTCCAAAAATTGATCAAAGATTATTCACTTTGCATTTTGTTGATAAAAGTAAACTATTAACACTTCTATTTTTTTAAAGCATCCTCACTTAGCAGCATTTTACCTACACCTGCCTAAAACTTGTTCACCGTACTGTACTATATATATATATATATATATATAGATATATCTACATTCACAATTATTCTGTATGTGTCTAAAGAAATAATGAGCGATGCCTGTGTGATAATCTAGTATCTAAGCAGTATCTTATAATGGAGCCGCTACCTCTTCTACAAGAAAGGGTTATTCAGTACTAGTAACAGTAAGGTAGTTCTCAGACAAAGATAACTTCATATCATGGGGGAAATCTATCAAAGACTTTATACCATCTGTACAAGGAGAAAAAACAACAGCTGGTGCAAGAAATAGCAAGATGTTGGACCTTCAAGTGACAAGATGGGAAATGACAGGAAACAGCTTTTTACTCTGCAAAGAGCAGAAGAAACCTACATCCCAAAATCACATGTTTGAAAACCTCCAGATGCCATCCTGTTCTCACATTTCCATACCTTTGTTCATGGCACATCTGAAAGCTTTCTCTACACCAGGAAAGCACAAAGAATGTCTATCTGTATCCTGGCAAAGAGATTTAAGATGAATTTTAATAATGTGCATGCAAAGACTGCGGAAGAAAATAGAGGCGGGCTTCTGTAGCATTTTTATATTAGCACCTTAATTAATCAAATAAATTAAGCTTAATTTATAGCATAAGTGACTTTCTATGACATTTTATACAGCATTTGTTTGCCATTTCATGCACATTAAAACTGTCAGTCCTATTAAATTACATTTCTCACTAGTCAATAAGAGGTTTCACTATATGTATACTATTGCATTTGACATATACAGTATTTAACTCCTAGAGAAAGAGACCCTGATACCAGTGATGTATCACCTATGGGCTGCTTGCAATAGTTTTGATAAAATCACGGTTTCATCAACAGGAGATTATCACTAGAGATGAGCGAACTAGCTTGGAAAACGTTCACCAATCTCAAAGTTGGCACGGATGGTGCACATTTGGATTTGTGCTCGGATTCCTGAGCATTTTCCTCAAAATTGGCAAAATTTGGCCAAAGTTTGGTAAATGATCATATTTCCACTAAAACAGTGTGCTCACAGCGGCTCTGATCGGCAGTAGCATTACCACAGGTAAGACTGTTACCATTGGTCATAGCTCTGCACGTCATGCTGTCAGATGTCTAAGGATGAATGACCTCGGGGAGATCAAAACATCCAACACCGCGGAGACACCATCACGTGTTTCTCAACGCAGTGATCCAGAACACTGCCCCCATCCCTTATGGGAAATATGCAAATGCATGTAGAAAAGCCGTGGAGACACCATCACGTGTTTCTCAATGCATATTTCCCATAAGGGATGGGGGCAGTGTTCTGGATCACTCATCCTTATGTTTATATTCTTTTTACTAGGCACTGCTCCTAATAGCCAGTTTCCTACTCCACACTGATGAGGGGCATATACCCCGCAACAGCTGTCTGTGGATGGATACCATGTTTTGACATAGGTGGTTTTCCTTTTTGGAAGCTGCCCTTCCCGTGGTTGTTCCTTCCCGGTGAAAGACCTGGCTATTTATTGCTTGCGTTGAGAAACACGTGATGGTGTCTCCGTGGCTTTTCTACATGCTGTCAGGTGTCGGCGTGACTTTGCAGCTGTGACGTGGACCCGTAGTAAAAAGCTCACCACAGGTAACAGGTGTCGGCTGATGAGAGACAACTATTCCCATCAACTTACAACTGTTGATAACCCAGATGTCTATGTCATCTGAAAAAGAGAAAACATAATAAACCATTATATCCCTCACCTTATCCTATCCTCATCCCATCTGCCATAGTCCATACTGTCCCACAACGATTTGGATCACTTGTAGAGCAGTCACATCAGATGCCAGCAACAGAAGCATGTAATCAGTCCAGCAGTGTGTAGCCCTGAGCTGCCATTAATGAGGTCACTGGAGTTCATCAGCTTATGAGCCTCGGTGACCTCAGTTACAGCACCGCTGTGTGAGAAAGTTCTCACGCACCAGAGGTGCCATAAGTGAGATCACTGGGGCTCATCAGCTGATTATGTCTGGTGAACTTTCTCACTGCAGCTCAGCGCTGTACACTGCACGCTCCTGAGAATGTGTTGCCTGCTGCAGGGTAGAGCAGTCACACTAGTGACTGCTCTCAAAGTGATCAGGATCATTGAGGGACATTATGAATTATATATTTACTTCAGACAGGTGAGGAATATGGTTTGATATTATTTTAAT
This sequence comes from Ranitomeya imitator, assembly GCF_032444005.1. Taxonomy (NCBI): domain Eukaryota; kingdom Metazoa; phylum Chordata; class Amphibia; order Anura; family Dendrobatidae; genus Ranitomeya; species Ranitomeya imitator. Next base: position 34,565,817 of record NC_091282.1, read on the forward strand.
TCATTTGCAGGGGATATTGGCTTCAATGAAATTGCCGTGAGTATGGTTTATTTAGAAAAAATAAAGGAGTCTGTGCATTATTTCAAATAAAGGACTTTATTATGAGTGTGTGTTGTTTTATACAATATCACTATGGGACTAATATTGGGGGTGTCTTATAGACGTGTATCCGTTACTAACCTCTGGGCTTGATGTCACCTGGCAATAGAAAGGTGACATCAACTTCACAAATATGAACCCCACTTGCCACTGTCACATGACAAGTGGGATGAGCCAGGCAAGGCGCCACAATTGGCATATCTAATAGAAGTGTCTTTTCTGGGACAATATCAATGGCTGCTTAGCAGCCTGAGAATACCAGCCCCCCAGCTGTCAGCTTTTTAAAAATTATTTATTTAAATAGTTAAAAAACGGAGTGGGGAATTCTCTATTCTTGATATCCAGCCTTGCTAAAGGTGACAGCTGAGGATTGAAGTCCGCAACTGTCACTTTTGCCTGGCTGGTTATCAAAAATACAGGGGAACCCATGTCAATTTCTTTTTAAATTATTTATTTATAGTGCAAATGATGGGTCAATTGATGCCACTTTTCCTGGTGTCTGCCCCTAATTTGAGCTGGTTTGGCAGCTTTTGTGCCCCCCTGAAGGTGTTATCTGTGCGTTTTGCCTCTCATTGAATTCAATGGTGTTCGGTTATGTTCGGCAAACATCGGGAAGTTCGGCAAAGGACTAGTAGGGCTAGTAAACCTGCTGCAGTGTAGTGCTCCATATTCATGAGTGCTGCATAACTCCTCCCCAATCAATTGATTGACAGCTTTCTGCCTATGCACAGTGTACACAGAAAGCTGCTAATCAGTGGTGTGGACAGAGTTATACAGAGCTCAATATTCAAAGAACTGGTAGGTCTGAAGCATATAAAATACAGATTTTCGCAAAACTACAACAAGAAGCCAAGTAAGTGAAACATCACTGGAATCAAAGTATCTGCTCCTACATTATGCTGCTTTCAGATGCGGTAGCAAAAGCCTGGTGCCAAATTCTCTTTAAGAATGAAACATATATAAGTGAACAAATAATTCAACAAGTTCCATTCCCTTAGAGCCTAAATTACTGTAAAACTGTAGAGGGCATAAGGACATAATAGAGACGGGTCACTAGTTCATAGAGACCCTCTAAGAAAAACCATCTTCACTTTAGCTGGCTTGGTCTGGCAATCAAATATTATATTTAAGTAGTGGATATCTGAACTTGTCACTATATAAGAATTAAACACAAAAGGAGAATATATACTGTATGTTTTGTGATCATTGTTTTCTGGTATGTGAAAAGTATTTCCACTGTTGACAAGGTACAGGATCCAATGGATAATGCAAAAATTGCTCTAATGATATATTCACATGCCCTGCAAGTTGGCCTTTTCAGAATGTTGGGCATGAAAATGGCTTTCAGTAGAGAATGATATGATAACTAACACAATCAATAAGACTATAAGTAAAACTTTGTAAAAGGTTAACATTCAGCCGCTTTTAGTGCAACATAACTGTATGCTAAAAACTTCTCTTATCCCATTGATTGGGTTACCTAGTAAGCCAACAAGTTCATTAGGGACTGGGGAACTTGGAGGAGCCAAAAAGCGCCAAAAGATATCTTTACTCAAAAACTACTTTTAGGTTACAATAATTATTGCTTTAGCATTAGCCCTTAATAATACACATATGTTGAGAATAAATTTAAAACTGTAAGGCCTTTTTCAGAATGAAAAAAACATGTATTAAAAGACAAATAAATGTTTAAAAATGATAATAAACGTGGTACATTACTGTAAATTAATTTTCTTGCCCAATCCTTACATAAAACTACAACAAAAAAAATCACTTAATAGATATCTATCTACATGACTCTAATGCCTTGAAGAATTCTACCAAATTTTCAAGTTATTTAGTAAGAGACATTAGCAATATTAAAAATAAAGAAACAAAATACAAAAATATTTTTGTATTCTTGTGATGCAAAAACAATATATGCAGTGTTAGGGGTCGAGTTCCTGCCTCTGCACAAGGGGAATCTCGAGCCATCTCCGCTGCGGTCTCCCATTCTTCTCCTGCCACAGTGGAGCCTGCTCAGTAGTGTTGAGCATTCCGATACCGCAAGTATCGGGTATCGGCCGATATTTGCGGTATCGGAATTCCGATACCGAGTTCCGATATTTTTGTGATATCGGGAATCCGTATCGGGATTAAGATTAATGTGTAAAATAAAGAATAAAAAAAAAAAATATTGATATACTTACCCTCTGACGCGCCCTGGTCGTCACCGCTGCAACCGCCTTGCTTTCGTTCTGAAGAATGAGCGCGTAAAGGGCCTTCGATGACGTCGCGGCTTGTGATTGGTCGCTGAGCGGTCATGTGACCGCTCACGCAACCAATCAAAAGCCGCGACGTCATCGAAGGTCATTAACTCACTCATTCCTAAGAATGACCGCTCAGCGACCAATCACAAGCCGCGACGTCATCGGAGGCCCTTAACGCGCTCATTCTTCGGAATGAAAGCAAGGTGGTTGCAGCGGTGACGACCAGGGCGCGTCAGAGAGTAAGTATATCAATATTTTTTTATTTTTATTCTTTATTTTACACATGAATATGGATCCCAGGGCCTGAAGGAGAGTTTCCTCTCCTTCAGACCCTGGGATCCATTACAGGATACCTTCCGATATTTGTGTCCCATTGACTTGTATTGGTATCGGATATGGGTATCGGCGATATCCGATATTTTTCGGATATCGGCCGATACCATCTGATACCGATACTTTCAAATATCGGACGGTATCGCTCAACACTACTGCTCAGCGGAGGTGTTGGTCCCAGCGTCATGCTCAGTCTGACACTGTGCGAAGGGTTACTGCTGTCCTTCCAGCTTCTGCCATTGTGGCCAGTACTGGTCAGCAGCGAGCAGTCGTCTTTGGGACTAAGTCCTACTTTTCCCCTTCTGAGCATGCCCAGGGTAAGATCTCTCATTGGAGATCAAGGGTCACATGCTCAGGTACTGCAGCAAATCCTATTGGTCCTCTAGGAAGGTCCTGAAGGTGTTCAATGTCTGTGGCAGTCTCTCATTGGTCCTTCTAGGAAGGTCCTCTGCTTGCTGCAGCTATAAGAGGTGCGCATGACCGCACGGCCATGCGCTAGTGTCAATTTATGTACAAGCTCAGTGCTAGTGTGGTCATGTTTGTGAGTGTATTCAGGGATCCGGCTGAAATAAGCCCCTAGAATGCTGGCACCTCCGGCGAGGAGTTTCATGTTTGCATTTGATTGCACGACCACCATCTGCTGTACTAAGTTGCTGTGTTCCTCTGTGAGCCAAACAGGGCACAGCATTATCCTTGCTAACAGACTCTGTGAAGTAACAGAGTCTGTTTATACTACTATATTGTACATATCTAGCTGCAGGTGCTTTCCTGCACGGTGGATCCCGGGTTGCGAACGCACCAACTTCTTCAAATAAATATATATATATATATATATATATATTCGGTGCATTCCGCCAACCCTAACATGCAGTGCAGTAAATGACGTATATGTACTGTACACCCTAAATTGCCTAAAAAACTACAAGTCTCCCTAGGGAAGCAATGGGTGTTGTCAATATGCATAGGACATGTAATGGGTATGACCTTATTAATGATACTTACTGTGACGACACAGCATTTATTCTTAATTATTCCAGACATATTGTTCAGTAAGTCAAGGGATATGAGCCATTGTTCACATGAGCCTGTACGTTGACTCTTGTATGTTGACTTGATGTTTGCTGATTAACTATTCTGTCAGCCCCTGAAGTTATTTATTCCACAAACCTTGGAGGACAAAATATGTAGCTTAATTGAACAATCGAGCAATGATGATTACCTCCTCTCAGCCTACCCCAAACCTGAGGATAATGCCCTGCATGACAGCTGTGGGTACAAAAGGGACCTCTCTCCTTTTCCAGAGACACTCTACAGGATAGATGCCAAAATACATGGCACCAATTGTAGGAATACAGATTTGCATTGACCATCACTAAACCCTCAAAGATGCTTGGAGAACCCAGGTTTTGGACAATCAAGGCATCTGGCCACATACCTCTATGTACTCTGTTAGCTTCCTAAGCTTGATGCTACCTCCTCTCTGTGGGTGGCCAACAAATGCAGGGTGCCGCTGGTTGGGGTAGTTGGCCGTGGAAGCCCTGAAGATGCAGATGTTCCAATATCCGGCGAGCCAGTGGAAGAGTGAGACGCTGTCATGTGCACCATCTTTTGTATTTGCTGTGACTGTACTATATGTTATTGACTGTTAGTAATCCACAAAAATATTGTCACACTGAGTTGCTCTCATCTTGTGTTGTCTGAGTAGCCTTCTGCTCACGGGCAGGGCCAGTTTCAGGCAAAGTGGGGCCCTGGGTAAAAGTTTAAAATGGGGCACCAAACACTAACATATTGCACATGACACAGAAACATTTTGGTTGTATTTACATGCGCTGATTTCAGGCCGCTAAACGAGTGTGATTGACAATATTGAGGTCATTCTGCGAATGTTTCCCAGGCTCTTTACACCGACTGAGGAACAATGATTGGGACATAATGATCACTAGTAGATCAGTCTGTTCCCATAATGTGCATATCTTCAGTTTTCACCGGGCAATGTGCTGCTGAGAACAATGTTCTGGCATAATCAATCCAATCACTTGATGAATAGGCAGCATTTTGCTGGTTTAGTATAATGCACCCCATAGTCCTCCACAAAGTAAAATGTGAACAACAGTCCTCCATATTGTTAGGAGTCGAGTTCCCGCCACTGCACAGGGAGAATCTCGAGCCGTGTCTGCTGTGGTCTCCCATTCTGCATCGGCCGCAGTGGAGCCTGCTCAGTGGAGACGTCGGTCCCAGCGTCTCATTGGATCTGATACTGTGCAAAGGGTTACCGCTGCCTCTCCAGGCTCTGCTATTGTAACCTGCACTGGTCTGCGGTGAGCAGGCTTTTCTGGAACTAAATCCTGCTTTGCACATACTGAGCATGCCCAGGGTAAGATCTCTCAGTGGAGGTCTGGGGTCACATGCTCAGGTACTGCAGCAACTTCCATTGGTCCTCCAGGAAGGCCCTGTACCTGATCAAGTTCTGTGGCAGCCTTCCATTGGTCCTTCTTGGAAGGTCCTGTACATGCTGCAGCTATAACAGGTTTGCATGACCGCATGGCCATGCGCTAGTGTCAATTTATGTATGAGCTCAGCGCCTGTGTGGTTGTGTTTGTATGCAGTCAGGGATCAAGCTGAAATAAGCCCCTTGAATGCTGGCACTTCCGGCGAGGAGTTCGTGTGTGTGTATTCAGGGACCCAGCTGAAATAAGCCCCTAGAATGCTGGCACCTCCGGCGAGGAGTTTCATGTGAGTGGATTCAGGGCTGGCGTATAGCCATTAGAATTCCGGCTCCACCGGAGAGGAGCTGCGTGTTTTCATTTGACTGCATGACCACTAACTGCTCTACTAAGTAGCTGTGTTCCTCTGTGAGCTAAACAGGGCACAGCATTCTCTTTGCTAGCAGACTCTGTACCGCCATACTTAGCAGCAGGTTCTTTCCTGCACGGTGGATTCTGGGTTGCGAACGCACCTACTGCTACTAATAAATATATATATTCAGTGCGTTCTCCCAACCCTAACACATATAGTATAATGTGCCCAACAGTCCTCCACATAGTATAATACACTCCTCATAGTCCTCTATATAGTATAACACACTCTCCATATTCTGCCATATAGTATAATACACTATTCATAGTCCTCCATATATTACATTCCCCGTAGTCGTCCATAGAGTATAATACACTTCCCACAGTCCTCCATATAGTATAATACACTCCCCATAGTCCTCCACATAGTATAATGTACTTCCCATAGTCCTCCATATAGTATAATACACTCACCATAGTCCTCCATGTACAGTAGTATAATACATTCCCCAGGGTCCTCCATATAGTATAATACACTCCACATAGTCCTCCATATAGTATAATACACTCTTCAGAGTCCTCCATGTAGTATAATACACTCCCTATAGTCCTCCACACATTAAAATACACTCTTCAGTCCTCCATATAGTATAATACACTCCTCATTGTCTTCCATGTAATCCAATGCACTTCCAATAGTATAATGCCCCCTCATAGTTCTTTATATAGTATAATGCATTCCTTATTGTCCTAGATGCAGTATAATGCAAGTCCAATATAGTACATATAGTATAATGAATGAATTTCCCATAGTCTGATAGAGTAGAATGCAGCCCCCCTCAGAGTTTAATGCAGCCACTCAATAGAGTATAATGCAGGCACCCCATAGAATGTAATGCAGTCCACCATAGAATATATTGCAGCCCCCTCATAGAGTATAATGCAGCCACCATAGAATATAATGCAGCCCCATAAAATAAAATGCAGCTCCCATAGAAAATAATGCACCCCCCTCATATAGTATAATGCAGCCCCTCATAGAATGTAATGTAGCCCCCACTTCTAGAATATAATGTAGCCCCCTCAAAAAGTATAATGCAGCCCCTCAAAGAGTATAATGCAGCTCCCCATAAAATATAATGTAGCCTCACATACAGGTCATGCAGCCCTGCATAGAGTATAATGCAGCCCCCATAGAAGATAATGCAGCCCCCTCATAGAATATAATGCAGCCCCCTCATAGAATATAATGTAGCCCCCTCATAGAGTATAATGCAGTCCCCCACAGAATATAATACAGCCGCCTCATAGAATATAATGCAGCCCCCTCATAGATGAGCATATATATTAGTCCTTAACCATTGTGCCACATGGTCACACTCCGTATCTAGGTACAGTATATAACACATAACCCAGAATAAAGTAGTGATAGGATTAAATTAGAAAATAGACAATATTTTATTCAAAATTTATAACCACAGATAAAGGAGTTAAAAAGTGCCTCGTGTCAACGGGAGGCACAGAGGAAGCAGTGCAATTCAGACATAAAGAATCATTTCTTGTAATAGTATGATCAGGATACAGCAAAAATTACAGCATAAACTCATTCTATGGCAGGAGACCTTAATGTAGAGCAAATGAAAAGTGCTTAAAAATAAAAGCTATTAGCATATATGGACCTATTTGGCTCAGTGCCATTGTAGAGTATATGGGTCCACATAGTCATTTGTATGGTCATTAAAGTGCTTAAGTGCATGATGCACACTGATCTCCTCTTGTACTAAGTACATTTATGCAGACACATGCTTGTATACCATATGGAGTGTTCCTACAATATGAATACAAGGTTGCAATGTATATTTTACCTGGTGTCAGACCAAGTGCTGGATCGTCGCTGCGTCTCACCACCTCTACGACGATCAGAGAGGGCACAGTTCACACTTACAGAAAAGAACCTTCTCTCTATAAATCAGATTTTTGCTTTAAAGTGAACCTGTCACCCCGAAAATCGCGGGTGAGGTAAGCCCACCGGCATCAGGGGCTTATCTGCAGCATTCTGTAATGCTGTAGATAAGCCCCCGATGTTACCTGAAAAAGGAGAAAAAGACGTTAGATTATACTCACCCAGGGGCGGTCCCGCTGCTGTTCAGGTCGGATGGGCATCTCTGGTCCGCTCCGGCGCCTCCCATCTTCATTACAAGACGTCCTCTTCTGATCTTCAGCCACGGCTCCGGTGCAGGCGTACTTTGCTCAGCCCTGTTGAGGGCAGACAAAGTACTGCAGTGCGCAGGCTCCGGGTCTCTGACCTTTCCGGCGCCTGCGCACTGCAGTACTATCCTCTGCCCTCAAGAGAGCAGAGCAAAGTACGCCTGCGCCGGAGCCGTGGCTGAAGATCAGAAGAGGACGTCATGGAAAGAAGATAGGAGGCGCCACAGCGGACCAGAGACGCCCATCCGAGTATGGTGAGTATAATATAACGTCTTTTTCTCCTTTTTCAGGTAACAGCGGGGGCTTATCTACAGCATTACAGAATGCTGTAGATAAGCCCCTGATGCCGGTGGGCTTACCTCACCCGCGATTTTCGGGGTGACAGGTTCCCTTAAAACATATTTTTTTAAAAATGCGGCAATGTTTTTTCCCTTATACCACAATCTGTATTAAAAGTAAAAATTTAAATTATTTTATTTTTCATACTGACAACTTGGGCTGCTCCAGAATCATACCTTCTGCTATCTGACTCAGACCTCATACTTTGTACTGAAGCATCTAATGAACCTGTGAAAAAGGTCATTGTAAAAGGAAGAGTGGGGAGCTGTGACTTCACCTATTGTGACTTGTGGATCTTGTGTTGCCAGCTGTGTATAGAGGGGTTACCCGCCATTGTAATTCTGCCTCTAAAAATAGTGAACATGAAAATATTCTTGAATTATATGTTTAATATTGCCCCAGTGACCAGCTGGAAAATTGCGAAATGCTAAATTTTGTTTTAATACAGATTGGGATATGAAAAAAATGTAATCAATGGGTAATTTTCTGATGACACATTCCTTCTAAACTTATAAGGCTGAAATGCAATACCATACACAGGAAAGGTTCCCTTTCTGGAAAAATCTTAAGACATTGCTTTATAAGAAAACTGCTTTCATTGGTCACCTCCTTACTGCGACTCCTCTGCAAATAAATCACCATTCAATAGTTCTTAAATTGATATATTCATTAAGCTTGTATTAAATATAGATCACCCAGCATGCACTGTTAGCACTGCAACTGGTGACAACATAAGGCAGCAATAAAAAAGTAATATTTAAAAGGCCATAATGCTTTATAACTGAGTATGCCATTATTTATCATTTATTCTCATCTGCATGGTTTCATCACTCATATTCATCTCTGTGTTTTCATGAATCATTAAATAAGTAAGAGAAATTAAACCCTTAATGAAATTAAATTGTTAGTCTAATTGTCAAGTGTGAGAGAAATTGGAAAATGAGATTTCTGTGCACCGCGCCACATTGTTGGGCAACCTGAAAATATAATTTGTAACTATATCGAACAGGCAATCCAAGGCAATTCTGTTTCAAATAACACCTTTTATACAATTGCTTCTAACTGTAACAGTGAGATTATGATATTGCATGGTGTCGGAAGTGCAGCCTAAGAGCATATAATATAGAAGGCTTAAAAGGGGCAATTACCATCTCTTTCTAAAAATTGTTGTATTGCACACCACCTTTACAATCCTTTGGTAGGAATTCTAAAGTTATCAATTATCTATCACATTGTTTTGACTAACCTACAATAAAGATAACTGTGCCATATAACCTAAGTCAAAACAATGTCCATAAACATATCATATACAGTGGGGAAAAAAGTATTGAGGCAGCCACCAATTGTGCAAGTTCTCCCACGCAAAAAGGTGAGAGAGGCCCGTAATTGGCATCATAGGTAGACCACAACTATGAAAGTCAAAATTGAGAAAACAAATCCAGAAAATCACCTAGTCTGATTTGGCAAGATTTGTTTTGCAAATCATGGAAGAAAATAAGTATTTGGTCACCTAAAAACATACAAGATTTCTGACTCTCACAGACCTGTAACTTCTTGTTTAAGAGGCTCCTCTGTCATCGACTCATTACCTGTAGTAATGGCATCTGTTTGAACTTATCAGTATAAAAGACACCTGTCCACAAATTCAAGCAGTCACACTCAAAAATCCACTATGGTGAAGATGAAAGAGCTGTCGAAGGACACCAAAATCAAAATTATAGCCCTGCAGCAGGCTGGGAAGACTGAATCTGCAATAGGCAAGCAGCTTGGTGTGATGAAATCAACTGTGGGAGCAATAATAAGAAAATGGAAGACCACTGATAATCTCCGTCTATCTGGGGCTCCATGCAAGATCTCACCTCGTGGGGTCAAAATGATCATAATAACAGTGAGCAAAATTCCAGAACCACACTGGGGGACTTAGTAAATGACCTGCATAGAGCTGGGACCACTGTAACAAAGGCTACCATAAGTAACACACTATGCCACCAGGGACTCAGATACTGCTGTGCCAGATGTGTCCCTCTGCTTAAGCCAGTACATGTCCGGACCCATCTGAAGTTTGGTAGAAAGCATTTGGATTATCCAGAAGAGTATTGGGAGAATGTCATATGGTCTGATGAAACTAAAGTGGAACTGATTGGTAGAAACAAAACTCATCATGTTTTGAGAAGACAGAATGCTGAGTTGCATCCAGAGAACACCATACCTAATGTGAAGCATGGGGTGGCAACATCATGCTTTGGGGCTGTTTTTTCTGTAAAGGGACTAAGATGACTGATCCACGTACATGAAAAAATTAATGTGGCCATGTATCGTGAGATGTTGAGTGCAAACCTCCTTCCATCAGCAAGGGCATTGATGATGAAACGTAGATGGGTCTTTCAGCATAATAATGATCCCAAGCATATTTCTTGCCATAATACAAATTCTAACAATCTATTCAGTAGGACTATCAGCTGTGTATCCACCAGACTTCTGCACAACACAACTGATGGTCCCAACCCCATTGGTGGTGAGGTGACTACCTCTTGAAGCTCATCAAGAGAATGCCAAGAGTGTGCAAAGTAGTCATCAAAGCAAAAGGTGGCTACTTTGAAGAACCTAGAATATAAGATATAATTTCTGTTGTTTCACACTTTTTTGTTAAGTATATAATTCCACATCTGTTAATTCATAATTTTGATGCCTTCAGTGTGAATGTACAATTTTCATAGTCATGAAAATACAGAAAAATCTTTAAATGAGAAGGTGTGTCCAAACCATTGGTCTGTACTGTAACGAAATTAGATGAATCAAGGGTTAAAACATGAAACATATAGGAGGGATCAATCAAAGGAGGAAAGTATTTAAGTAAGAATGAGTGGTAAAGTGGAATAGTAATAGGCTGCTGGTAAAGAAATAGTAGTTCATTAGGTGGGTCCTAAAGAGATCCAGAAGCTGGTAATAAAGTTTATATGGTACAGACCGTAATAGCCATTAAGACAACCAAAAAGTATGTATGTTAAAGCTTACCCATAGTGCAGTGTAAATGCCCATACATAGTACCACAGACACCCCTGTTAGGACTGGCGGAACGCACCAAGAAAGGTGATATAGATGCGTTCGCAGTCCGGGGTCCACCGTACAGGTGAAAACCTGCTGCTAGTAAATACAGACTATGTGGCGGTACACTAAAGTATATACACGTGGGTTCAACCTCACCCAGCGTGAAGGGAGCAATCCTGTTGTGTCACAGGATCGCGGTACCGCACCTAAAGCGCGAGCGAGTAGTCAGCGTACTTAACCCCAACTGGGATTGAAGTCCGATTAGACCCTCGCTGGCACTACACCACAACTGGGTGTGAAAGGAAACTAAATATAAATATATAAATGCACAGGAGTGCGAGCAATGCCGCACTGACGGACGCCACCAACCACACTGGCTTGGGTATGGAAAGCGCTAGGCAAGCGCACGGCGCCGTACAGGCGGACACAGCAAGAGGACGCTGTAATGTGTGTATTGTGCAGATGATTAGTCGGGCGCTAGATAGCTACCAACATCCGCGAGCAGACAACAACTCTAGGGAGGGATATTTAGGAGCTTTCATCCATCGACATACATTCATCTACACACACACATATAACATTATGAGACAATACTAGCGCATGGCCGTGCGGTCATGCGCAGTTTATATAGTTGCAGCACAGGAAGTGGCCACAGAACTTTTGCCCTTCCAAGACCTGCCAAGAGGACCAATGGAATGTGCCGCAGAGCCTGAGCACATGACCCTCGATCTCCAACGGGAGATCTTGCCCTGGGCATGCTCAGTGTGTGCAGATAAGGACTTAGTCCCAGAGAAGTCCGCTCGCTGCTGACCAGTATTGGCTTTAAAGGCAGAAGCTGGAGAAGCAGCAGTAACTCTTCTCACAGAGTCAGACTGAGCGAGACGCTGGGATCGATGTCCCTGCTGAGCAGACTCCACTGCGGCTGGAGGAGAATGGGAGACTGCAGCGGAGACGGATCGAGATTCCCCCTGTGCAGCAGAGGAAACTCGACTCCTAACATTACCCCCCTCCTTGGGCCTCGCTACGTTCGAAGGCAGCAATGAGCTGCGGAGCCCGAATGTGCTCAACAGGCTCCCAGGACCTGTCCTCGGGGCCATAACCCTTCCAGTCCACCAAATAAAATTTTTTACCACGCACCACCTTGCACCCCAAAATAGCATTCACCTCATAATCGTCCGAAGACGAACCCGACGTCCCAGCAGATGACTCGGAGAACCGGGGCATATACACGGGTTTCAAGAGGGACACATGAAAGGTGTCGGTGATACCCAGGCGTGGCGGAAGGGTCAAACGATAGACCACAGGATTAACCTGCTCGAGGACCTTGAAAGGGCCCAAGTAGCGAGGAGCAAATTTAGTGGACTCAACTCGCAGCCTGATGTTACGGGTGGAGAGCCACACCAAGTCGCCAGGAGCAAAGGTCGGAGCGGGGCGCCGATAAGCATCGGCGGAGGACCTCATTCTCTCCTTAGAGGCCCGAATGGCATCCTGAGTGCGGTCCCAAATATCCCGTGCCTCCACAGCCCAGTCTGCCACCCTGGAGTCGGCGGAAGACACGGGCATAGGCACAGGTACCCGTGGATGCTGACCATAGTTGAGGAGGAATGAAGTTTGTCCAGTGGAGTCGGCTACGGCGTTGTTCAGTGCAAACTCTGCCCATGATAGCAAGGATGCCCAATCATCCTGCCTGGCTGAAACAAAATGTCGCAGGTATGTGACCACGGTCTGGTTGGCCCTCTCTACCAACCCATTCGTCTCGGGATGATAAGCGGAAGAGAGATTCAACTCAATACTGAGAAGACGACAGAGCTCTCTCCAGAACCGAGACGCAAACTGGGGACCCCGGTCACTGACAATTTTGTCTGGCATACCATGCAGGCGGAAGATATGTCTAATGAACAACGCTGCCAAGGCCCGTGCAGAAGGTAACCGTGGTAGCGGCACCAAATGCACCATTTTTGAGAAATGATCGGTGATGACCCAAATGATGGTACAGCCGCGAGACTTGGGCAAACCCACAACAAAGTCCATCCCGACCATCTCCCAGGGCCTATCTGCCACCGGCAAGGGATAGAGCAAACCAGCTGGCCTTTGATGCGGAGATTTATTTTTGGCGCAGGAGACACACGCCAGAACATAATCCCTGACATCCCGGACCATATGCGGCCACCAGTACGTCCTCGCCAGTAGCTCAGATGTCCTCTTTGTCCCAAAGTGTCCACCCACCCTGGACGAATAAGCCCAAGAGAGAACCTCCGGTCGCAAATTAATGGGCACAAAAGTCTTGCCCGGAGGCACAGACTCTAGCGAAACCGGCGCCACGGTTCTCAGGCTCTCGGAAGGGACAATAAGCCGAGGCTCCTCTTCCTCCTCCTCAGTTGACATAAGGGAGCGAGAGAGAGTGTCAGCACGGATATTCTTCTCCCCGGTGAGATAATGAAGAGAAAAGTGGAACTGGGAGAAGAACAGGGACCATCTGGCCTGGCGAGAATTTAGCCGCTGGGCTGTCTGCAAATAGACCAAATTTTTGTGGTCCGTGTAAACTTGGAAGGGAAACCGCGCACCCTCCAGAAGGTGTCTCCACTCCGAAAAGGCCAACTTCATTGCTAGCAACTCCCTGTCCCCGATGGAGTAGTTCCTCTCCGCTGGCGTGAAGGTCTTAGAGAAGAAGAAGCATGGATGCTTCCGACCTTGAGCATCCTTTTGGTAGAGGACTGCTCCAGCACCAACGGACGAGGCATCCACCTCCATTAGGAATGGCTTATCCACATCGGGATGATGTAAGATGGGAGCGCTAGCAAAGTGGGACTTAATAGAAGTGAAGGCCTTGGAGACCTCTTCTGACCACAATTTGGGATTCGCTCCCTTCTTGGTGAGGGCTACCAAGGGAGCTACCAGAGTTGAGAAGTGGGGAATGAACTGGCGGTAATAGTTTATGAACACCATAAAGCGCTGCACCGCTTTAAGAGAATGGGGCTCTTGCCAGTCCATCACAGCCTGTAGTTTGGCAGGATCCATAGCCAATCCCTGGGCGGAGATGATATAGCCCAGGAAAGGTAAGGACTCCTGCTCAAACACACACTTCTCCAACTTTGCATAAGGAGACTTTGCCCGTAGGAGATCGAAGACTCTGCCAACATCTCTCCGGGGGGGAGTCAATATCTGGAGAAAAGATGAGAATATCATCCAGATAGACTACTACCGAGGTGGAAAGCATATCCCGAAAGATATCATTGACAAAGTCTTGGAACACGGCAGGTGCATTACAGAGCCCGAAGGGCATCACCAGATACTCATAGTGCCCATCTCTGGTGTTAAATGCCGTTTTCCACTCGTCCCCCTCACGGATGCGAATCAGGTTATAAGCACCCCGCAGATCTAGTTTAGTAAACACTCTAGCTCCCCGAAGCCTATCGAAAAGCTCAGATATCAATGGCAAAGGGTACTTGTTCTTAACTGTGATAGCATTAAGACCCCTGTAGTCTATGCATGGACGTAGTTCTCCATTCTTCTTCTGCACGAAAAAGAACCCTGCCCCAGCAGGTGACACTGACTTCCTGATGAACCCTCTTGCCAAATTCTCTTGTATGTACTGAGACATTGCCTCCGTTTCCGGGAGAGATAATGGATAGACTCGACCCCGGGGAGGCTCAGCACCAGGCAAGAGATCAATAGGACAGTCATAGGGGCTATGGGGCGGAAGAGTCTCCGCTGCCTTTTTGGAGAACACGTCTGCATAAGACCAATATTGCTTGGGGAGAGAGGAGAGATCTGCGGGTACCTCTGTAGTAGTAACCTGAACGCACTCTCGATGACACCTGTTCCCACAAGATTCACCCCATCCCAGAATTCTGCCTGAGGACCACTCGATGTGAGGAGAGTGGTACCGTAACCAAGGTATCCCCAAGAGAACCTCATCAATTCCCCCAGGAATGACGAGTAGAGATATAATCTCCTGATGAGATGGTGACATGGACAGAGTAAAAGGGATAGTTTGATGTGTAATCTGTGTGGGCAGTGTCGACCCATTCACCACTCGTACCGTTACTGGTTGAGATAGCATGACCAGAGGAATTACGTGACGTTGGGCGAAGGCTGAAGACATAAAATTGCCCTCCACCCCAGAATCCACGCAGAGTTCTACCGAGTGAGAAGATGAGCCCAATGTTATTGTCCCCTTAAAGGACAATTTGGAGGCAAACGTCGCCGTGTCTAGTGCACCTCCACCAACTACCACTAGACGCTGACGTTTCCTCGACCGCTGGAGGCATCTGGAGGCAAGATGTCCAGACTGTTGGCAAAGATGACAAATCTGGAGTGCACGAGTGGTCCGGGACTTAGATCCTGCTCGAGACTCTACCACAGGCTCATGGGGCTCAGGAGCCTGGTCTGGAGATTCCAAAGGTTTGGTGAAGGTGGGAGCCAGCCGAAACCTCTGCCTACACTGGGCTCGCTCTAACCTCCGCTCGTGAAAACGGAGATCAATACGAGTGGATAGAGTTATTAATTCCTCCAGTGTGGCGGGAATCTCCCTAGTGGCCAGGGCGTCCTTAACGTGGTTAGCCAGCACCCTCCAAAATATTGGAATGAGGGCTTTATCCGACCACTCCAGCTCAGATGCTAGGGTGCGGAAGTGGACGGCAAAATGACTGACCAAGGACGAGCCCTGAGTCAATGCCAACAATTGGAGCGCTGTTATGGCTGGCAATCAGGCAACACAGCGTGCAGTAATCAGCGCACATACAGAGATCTGGCAATAACCAAAAACAATAGGACGAGCTCTGAGACGTGGAATCTCTGTAGACTGCAGTACCTGATCTATCCTCACACAACTATAAGCAGCAGTGGATTGCGCCTATAACTACCTATGCAACTCGGCACTGCCTGAGGAGCTGACTAGCCTGAAGATAGAAATACAAGCCTGACTTACCTCAGAGAAATACCCCAAAGGAATAGGCAGCCCCCCACATATAATGACTGTTAGCAAGATGAAAAGACAAACGTAGGAATGAAATAGATTCAGCAAAGTGAGGCCCGATATTCTAGACAGAGCGAGGATAGCAAAGAGAACTATGCAGTCTACAAAAAACCCTAAAACGAAAACCACGCAAAGGGGCAAAAAGACCCACCGTGCCGAACTAACAGCACGGCGGTGCACCCCTTTGCTTCTCAGAGCTTCCAGCAAAAGATAATAGCAAGCTGGACAGAAAAAACAGAAAACAAACTAGAAGCACTTATCTAGCAGAGCAGCAGGCCAAAGGAAAGATGCAGTAGCTCAGATCCAACACTGGAACATTGACAAGGAGCAAGGAAGACAGACTCAGGTGGAGCTAAATAGCAAGGCAGCCAACGAGCTCACCAAAACACCTGAGGGAGGAAGCCCAGAGACTGCAATACCACTTGTGACCACAGAAGTGAACTCAGCCACAGAATTCACAACAGTACCCCCCCTTGAGGAGGGGTCACCGAACCCTCACCAGAACCCCCAGGCCGACCAGGATGAGCCACATGAAAGGCACGAACAAGATCTGGGGCATGGACATCAGAGGCAAAAACCCAGGAATTATCTTCCTGAGCATAACCCTTCCATTTGACCAGATACTGGAGTTTCCGTCTAGAGACACGAGAATCCAAAATCTTCTCCACAATATACTCCAATTCCCCCTCCACCAAAACAGGGGCAGGAGGCTCCACAGATGGAACCATAGGTGCCACGTATCTCCTCAACAACGACCTATGGAATACATTATGTATGGAAAAGGAGTCTGGGAGGGTCAGACGAAAAAACACCGGATTGAGAATCTCAGAAATCCTATACGGACCAATAAAACGAGGTTTAAATTTAGGAGAGGAAACCTTCATAGGAATATGACGAGAAGATAACCAAACCAGATCCCCAACACGAAGTCGGGGTCCCACACGGCGTCTGCGATTAGCGAAAAGCTGAGCCTTCTCCTGGGACAAGGTCAAATTGTCCACTACCTGAGTCCAGATCTGCTGCAACCTGTCCACCACAGAATCTACACCAGGACAGTCCGAAGACTCAACCTGTCCTGAAGAGAAACGAGGATGGAACCCAGAATTGCAGAAAAAAGGAGAGACCAAGGTAGCCGAGCTGGCCCGATTATTAAGGGCGAACTCAGCCAACGGCAAAAATGACACCCAATCATCCTGGTCAGCGGAAACAAAACATCTCAGATATGTTTCCAAGGTCTGATTGGTTCGTTCGGTCTGGCCATTAGTCTGAGGATGGAAGGCCGAGGAGAAAGATAGGTCAATGCCCATCCTACCACAAAAGGCTCGCCAGAACCTCGAGACAAACTGGGAACCTCTGTCAGAAACAATATTCTCAGGAATGCCATATAAACGAACCACATGCTGGAAGAACAAAGGCACCAAATCAGAGGAGGAAGGCAATTTAACCAAGGGCACCAGATGGACCATTTTAGAAAAGCGATCACAGACCACCCAAATGACCGACATTTTTTGAGAAACGGGAAGGTCAGAAATGAAATCCATCGAAATATGTGTCCAAGGCCTCTTCGGGACCGGCAAGGGCAAAAGCAACCCACTGGCACGTGAACAGCAGGGTTTAGCCCTATCACAAATTCCACAGGACTGCACAAAAGCACGCACATCCCGTGACAGAGACGGCCACCAGAAGGATCTAGCAACCAACTCCCTGGTACCAAAGATTCCTGGATGACCGGCCAGCACCGAACAATGAAGTTCAGAGATAACTTTACTAGTCCACCTATCAGGGACGAACAGTTTCTCGGCCGGACAACGATCAGGTTTATTAGCCTGAAATTTCTGCAACACTCTCCGCAAATCAGGGGAGATGGCAGACACAATGACTCCTTCCTTGAGGATACTCGCCGGCTCAGATAACCCCGGAGAGTCGGGCACAAAACTCCTAGACAGAGCATCCGCCTTCACATTTTTAGAGCCCGGAAGGTATGAAATCACAAAATCAAAACGAGCAAAAAATAACGACCAACGGGCCTGTCTAGGATTCAAGCGCTTGGCAGACTCAAGATAAGTAAGGTTCTTATGATCAGTCAAAACCACCACGCGATGCTTAGCACCCTCAAGCCAATGACGCCACTCCTCGAATGCCCACTTCATGGCCAGCAACTCTCGGTTGCCCACATCATAATTACGCTCAGCAGCAGAAAATTTCCTGGAAAAGAAAGCACATGGTTTGAACACTGAGCAACCAGAACCTCTCTGTGACAAAACCGCCCCTGCACCAATCTCAGAAGCATCAACCTCGACCTGGAACGGAAGAGAAACATCAGGTTGACACAACACAGGGGCACAGCAAAAACGACGCTTCAACTCCTGAAAAGCTTCCACGGCAGCAGAAGACCAATTAACCAAATCAGCACCCTTCTTGGTCAAATCGGTCAATGGTCTGGCAATGCTAGAAAAATTACAGATGAAGCGACGATAAAAATTAGCAAAGCCCAGGAATTTCTGCAGACTTTTTAGAGATGTCGGCTGAGTCCAATCCTGGATGGCCTGAACCTTAACCGGATCCATCTCGATAGTAGAAGGGGAAAAGATGAACCCCAAAAATGAAACTTTCTGCACACCGAAGAGACACTTTGATCCCTTCACGAACAAGGAATTAGCACGCAGTACCTGGAAAACCATTCTGACTTGCTTCACATGAGACTCACAATCATCAGAGAAGATCAAAATGTCATCCAAGTAAACAATCAAGAATTTATCCAGATACTCACGGAAAATGTCATGCATAAAAGACTGAAAAACAGATGGAGCATTGGCAAGTCCGAACGGCATCACCAGATACTCAAAATGACCCTCGGGCGTATTAAATGCCGTTTTCCATTCATCTCCCTGCCTGATTCTCACCAGATTATACGCACCACGAAGATCAATCTTAGTAAACCAACTAGCCCCCTTAATCCGAGCAAACAAGTCAGAAATCAATGGCAAGGGATACTGAAACTTAACAGTGATCTTATTAAGAAGGCGGTAATCAATACACGGTCTTAGCGAACCATCCTTCTTGGCTACAAAAAAGAACCCTGCTCCCAATGGTGACGACGATGGGCGAATATGTCCCTTCTCCAGGGACTCCTTCACATAACTGCGCATAGCGGTGTGTTCAGGTACGGACAAATTAAATAAACGACCCTTAGGGAATTTACTACCAGGAATCAAATCGATAGCACAATCACAATTCCTATGCGGAGGTAGGGCATCAGACTTGGACTCTTCAAATACATCCTGAAAGTCCGACAAGAACTCTGGGATGTCAGAAGGAATGGATGACGAAATAGACAAAAATGGAACA
The DNA here is from genome assembly GCF_032444005.1 of Ranitomeya imitator. Lineage (NCBI taxonomy): Eukaryota > Metazoa > Chordata > Amphibia > Anura > Dendrobatidae > Ranitomeya > Ranitomeya imitator. Next base: position 34,585,214 of record NC_091282.1, read on the forward strand.
TCACCATGTACTCCCTGACAACCCCAGCTGGTCACCGACATAGAGTTCCAATCCAATACTGGATTATGGGTTTGTAGCCATGGCAACCCCAACACGACCACATCATGCAAATTATGCAGTACCAGAAAGCGAATAACCTCCTGATGTGCAGGAGCCATGCACATGGTCAGCTGGGCCCAGTACTGAGGCTTATTCTTGGCCAAAGGTGTAGCATCAATTCCTCTCAACGGAATAGGACACCGCAAAGGCTCCAAGAAAAATCCACAACGTTTAGCATAATCCAAATCCATCAGATTCAGGGCAGCGCCTGAATCCACAAACGCCATGACAGAATACGATGACAAAGAGCACATTAAGGTAATGGACAAAAGGAATTTGGACTGTACAGTACCAATAACAGCAGAGCTATCGAACCGCCTAGTGCGTTTAGGACAATTAGAAATAGCATGAGTAGAATCACCACAATAGAAACACAGTCTGTTCAGACGTCTGTGTTCTTGCCGTTCTACTTTAGTCATAGTCCTGTCGCACTGCATAGGCTCAGGTTTACTCTCAGACAATACCGCCAGATGGTGCACAGATTTACGCTCGCGCAAGCGACGACCGATCTGAATGGCCAAGGACATAGACTCATTCAAACCAGCAGGCATAGGAAATCCCACCATTACATCCTTAAGAGCTTCAGAGAGACCCTTTCTGAACAAAGCCGCTAGTGCAGATTCATTCCACAGAGTGAGTACTGACCACTTTCTAAATTTCTGACAATATACTTCTACATCATCCTGACCCTGGCATAAAGCCAGCAGATTTTTCTCAGCCTGATCCACTGAATTAGGCTCATCGTAAAGCAATCCCAGCGCCTGGAAAAATGCATCAACATTACTCAATGCAGAATCTCCTGGTGCAAGAGAAAACGCCCAGTCCTGTGGGTCGCCGCGCAAAAAAGAAATAATAATCAAAACCTGTTGAATAGGATTACCAGAAGAATGAGGTTTCAAGGCCAAAAATAGCTTACAATTATTTCTGAAGCTCAGGAACTTAGTTCTGTCACCAAAAAACAAATCAGGAATCGGAATTCTTGGTTCTAGCATCGATTTCTGATCAATAGTATCTTGAATCTTTTGTACATTTACAACGAGATTATCCATTGAGGAGCACAGAGCCTGAATATCCATGTCCACAGCTGTGTCCTGAAGCACTCTAATGTCTAGGGGAAAAAAAAGACTGAAGACAGAGCTAAGAAAAAAAAATGATGTCAGGATTTCTTTTTTCCCTCTATTGGGAATCATTGGTGTGGCTCCTTGTACTGTTATGGCTGGCAATCAGGCAACACAGCGTGCAGTAATCAGCGCACATACAGAGATCTGGCAATAACCAAAAACAATAGGACGAGCTCTGAGACGTGGAATCTCTGTAGACTGCAGTACCTGATCTATCCTCACACAACTATAAGCAGCAGTGGATTGCGCCTATAACTACCTATGCAACTCGGCACTGCCTGAGGAGCTGACTAGCCTGAAGATAGAAATACAAGCCTGACTTACCTCAGAGAAATACCCCAAAGGAATAGGCAGCCCCCCACATATAATGACTGTTAGCAAGATGAAAAGACAAACGTAGGAATGAAATAGATTCAGCAAAGTGAGGCCCGATATTCTAGACAGAGCGAGGATAGCAAAGAGAACTATGCAGTCTACAAAAAACCCTAAAACGAAAACCACGCAAAGGGGCAAAAAGACCCACCGTGCCGAACTAACAGCACGGCGGTGCACCCCTTTGCTTCTCAGAGCTTCCAGCAAAAGATAATAGCAAGCTGGACAGAAAAAACAGAAAACAAACTAGAAGCACTTATCTAGCAGAGCAGCAGGCCAAAGGAAAGATGCAGTAGCTCAGATCCAACACTGGAACATTGACAAGGAGCAAGGAAGACAGACTCAGGTGGAGCTAAATAGCAAGGCAGCCAACGAGCTCACCAAAACACCTGAGGGAGGAAGCCCAGAGACTGCAATACCACTTGTGACCACAGAAGTGAACTCAGCCACAGAATTCACAACAGAGCGCCGTATCATGGGTGACACGAGGTCCCAAAAAGACCTGTTTCAGAGTGCTCAGAAACAACGGAGCACTCTGCACCACATGATCGCTACGCTCCCATAGCGGCGTAGCCCACTGCAACGCTCTGTCCGACAGAAGAGACACTATAAATCCCACCTTAGCCCGCTCTGTTGGGAAACGAGAGGCCAGAAGCTCGAGATGGATAGAGCACTGACTCACGAAACCCCTACAAGACTTACAGTCACCAGAGAATTTCTCTGGAAGCGGGAGGCGAGTTAGAGTCGGGACAGGAGCGGCAGTGGACAAGGTGGCTGCAGCAACACTAGCAGCCTGAACAGCGACAGCAGTGACATCCACAGCTGAGGTTGAACGCTCAAGAGCCGCCAACCTTCCCTCCAGCTGCTGGATGTACCACTGTGAACGCTGATCGTCCATCATTTACTAGCCAGACCCTGGCGCTAGTATTCTGTTAGGACTGGCGGAATGCACCAAGAAAGGTGATATAGATGCGTTCGCAGTCCGGGGTCCACCGTACAGGTGAAAACCTGCTGCTAGTAAATACAGACTATGTGGCGGTACACTAAAGTATATACACGTGGATTCAACCTCACCCAGCGTGAAGGGAGCAATCCTGTTTTGTCACAGGATCGCGGTACCGCACCTAAAGTGCGAGCAAGTAGTCAGCGTACTTAACCCCAACTGGGATTGAAGTCCGATTAGACCCTCGCTGGCACTACACCGCAACTGGGTGTGAAAGGAAACTAAATATAAATATATAAATGCACAGGAGTGCGAGCAATGCCGCACTGACGGACGCCACCAACCACACTGGCTTGGGTATGGAAAGCGCTAGGCAAGCGCACGGCGCCGTACAGGTGGACACAGCAAGAGGACGCTGTAATGTGTGTATCGTGCAGATGATTAGTCAGGCGGTAGATAGCTACCAACATCTGCGAGCAGACAACAACTCTAGGGAGGGATATTTAGGAGCTTTCATCCATCGACATACATTCATCTACACACACACATATAACATTATGAGACAATACTAGCGCATGGCCGTGCGGTCATGCGCAGTTTATATAGTTGCAGCACAGGAAGTGGCCACAGAACTTTTGCCCTTCCAAGACCTGCCAAGAGGACCAATGGAATGTGCCACAGAGCCTGAGCACATGACCCTCGATCTCCAACGGGAGATCTTGCCCTGGGCATGCTCAGTGTGTGCAGATAAGGACTTAGTCCTAGAGAAGTCCGCTCGCTGCTGACCAGTATTGGCTTTAAAGGCAGAAGCTGGAGAAGCAGCAGCAACTCTTCTCACAGAGTCAGACTGAGCGAGACGCTGGGATCGACGTTCCTGCTGAGCAGACTCCACTGCGGCTGGAGGAGAATGGGAGACCGCAGCGGAGACGGATCGAGATTCCCCCTGTGCAGCAGAGGAAACTCGACTCCTAACATTACCCCCCTCCTTGGGCCTCGCTACGTTCGAAGGCAGCAATGAGCTGCGGAGCCCGAATGTGCTCAACAGGCTCCCAGGACCCCTGTGCAGCAGAGGAAACTCGACTCCTAACACACCCCAATTCCCGTTTTGCTGATGTGCTTTCTCAATTGGTTGTCTTAACCCCTTCACCCCAAAGCCTTTTTTCACCTAAGTGACAGGGCCAATTTTTACAATTCTGACCACTGTCACTTTATGAGGTCATAACTCTGAAACGCTTCAACGGATTCTGGTGATTCTGACACTGTTTTCTCGTGACATATTGTACTTCATGAAAGTGGTAAAACTTCTTCGATATGACTTGCATTTATTTGTGAAAAAAACAAAAATTTGTTGGAAATTATGAAAATTTAGCAATTTTCAATCTCTTAGTTTTTATGCCCTTAAATTAGAGAGTTATATCACATAATCTAGTTAATAAACAACATTTCCCACATGTCTGCTTTACATCAGCACAATTTTGGAAACATAGTTTTTTTGTTAGGGAGTTATAAGGGTTAAAAGTTGACCAGCGATTTCTCATTTTTGCAACAAAATTTGCAAAACCATTTTTTTTACGGACCACCTCACACTTGAAGTGACTTTGAGGGGTCTATATGACAGAAAATGCCCAAAAGTTACACCATTCTAAAAACTGCACCCCTCAAGGTACTCAAAACCACATTCAAAAAGTTTATTAACCCTTCAGGTGCTTCACAGGAATTTTTTGAATGTTTAAAAAAATTGAACATTTAACTTTTTTTTTTTTTCACAAAATTTTTACTTCAGGTCCAATTTGTTTCATTTTACCAAGGGTAACAGGAGAAATTGGACCACAAAAGTCGTTGTACAATTTGTCCTGAGTACGCCGATACCCATATGTGGGGTAAACCACTGTTTTGGCACATGGCAGAGCTCGGAAGGGAAGGAGCACCGTTTGACTTTTCAATGCAAGATTTGCTGGAATTGAGATCGGAGCCCATGTCACGATTGGAGAGCCCCTGACGTGCCTAAACAGTGGAAACCCCTACAAGTGACACCATTTTGGAGAGTAGACCCCCTAAGGAACTAATCTAGATGTGTGGTGAGCACTTTGAACCTCCAAGTGCTTCACAGAAGTTTATAATGTAGAGCCGTAAAAAAAATTTCATATTAATTTTCACAAAAAATGATCTTTTTGTCCCAAATTTTTTATTTTCCCAAGGGTAACAGGATAAATTGGACCCCAAAAGTTGTTGTGCAATTTGTCCTGAGTACGCTGATACTTCATATATGGGGATAAACCACTGTTTGAGTGCATGGCAGAGCTCGGAAGGGAAGGAGTGCCATTTGACTTTTCAATGCAAAATTGGCTGGAATTGAGATCGGACGCCATGTCGCATTTGGAGAGCCCCTGACGTGCCTTAACAGTGTAAACCCCCCACAAGTGACCCCATTTTGGAAAGAAGACCCCCTAAGGAACTTATCTAGATGTGTGGTGAGCACTTTTAACCCCCAATTGTTTCACTAAAATTTAGAATGTAGCATTGTGAAAATTAAAAAATCATTTTTTCTTTCCACAAAATGATGTTTTAGCCCGCAATTTTTTTTCCCAGGGGTAACAGGAGAAATTAGACCACAGATGTTATTGTCCAATTTGTCCTGAGTACGCTGATATCCCATATGTGGGGGGGAACCACCGTTTGAGTGCATGGCAGAGCTCGGAAGGGAAGGAGCACCGTTTGAAATGCAGACTTAGATTGAATGGTCTGCAGGTGTCATGTTGCATTTGAAGAGCCCCTGATGTACCTAAACAGTAGAAACCCACCACAAGTGACCCCATATTGGAAACTAGACCCCCCAAGGAACTTATCTAGATGTGTTGTGAGAGCTTTGAACTTGTTGGTTCAAAGCTCTCACAACACATCTAGATAAGTTCCTTGTTGTTTCACTACAGTTTATAACGCAGAGCCGTGAAAATAAAAAATATTTTTTTTTCCACAAAAATGATATTTTATCCCCTATGTTTTTATTTTCCCAAGGGTAACAGGACACATTGGACCCCAAAAGTTGTTGTCCAACTTGTCCTGAGAACGCTGATACCCCATATGTTGGGGGGAACCACTGTTTGGGCGCACAGGAGAACTCGGAAGGGAAGGAGCACTGTTTTACTTTTTCAAAGCAGAAGTGGCTGGAATTGAGATCGGACGCCTTGTCGCCTTTGGAGAGCCCCTGATGTGCCTGAACAGTGGAAACTTCCCAATTATAACTGAAACCCTAACCCTAGCCCCAACCCCAACCCCAACCCTAACCCTAGCCCTAACCCTAGCCCTAACCCTAGCCCTAACCCTTGCCCTAACCCTAGTCCTAACCCTAACCCTAATGGGAAAATGGAAATAAATACATTTTTTTACATTTTATTATTTTTCCATAACTAAGGGGGTGATGAAGGGGTTTTATAGTGGGTTTTTTAGCGGATTTTTATGATTGGCAGCCGTCACACACTAAAAGACGCTTTTTATTGCAAAAAATATTTTTTGCATCACCACATTTTGAGAGCTATAATTTATCCATATTTTGGCCCACAGAGTCATGTGAGATCTTGTTTTTTGCGGGACGAGTTGACGTTTTATTGGTACCATTTTCGGGCAGATGACATTTTTTTATCGCTTTTTATTCCGATTTTTTGGGAGGCGGAATGAACAAAACCAGCAATTCCTGAATTTCTTTTAAGGGGGGCGTTTATACCGTTCCACGTGTGGTAAAATGGATAAAGCAGTTTTATTCTTCAGGTCAGTATGATTACAGCGATACCTCATTTATGTAATTTTTTTTATGTTTTGGCGCTTTTACACAATAAAAACTATTTTATATAAAAAAAATAATTGTTTTTGCATCGCTTTATTCTGAGAGCTATAACTTTTTTATTTTTCTGCTGATGATGCTGTATGGCGGCTTTTTTTTGTGGGACAAGATGACGTTTTCAGCGGTACCATGGTTATTTATATCCGTCATTTTGATCGCGTGTTATTCCACTTTTTGTTTGCCTGTATGATAATAAAGCAATGTTTTTTGCCTTGTTTTTTTTTTTTGCGGTGTTCACTGAAGGGGTTAACTAGTGGGATAACTTTATAGAGCGGGTCGTTACGGACACGGCGATACCAAATATGTGTACTTTTATTGTTTTTTTTAATTTACATAAATTTACTGGGAAATGTTTTTTTTTTATTTGGGGATTTTTTTATTTTTTTTTATACATTCTATTTTTTTTTTTTAACTTTCTACCATTGTCCCAGGGTGGGACATCACTGTATTAGATCAGATCGTTGATCTGACACTTTGCATAGCACTCTGTCAGATCAACGATCTGACAGGCAGTTTAGCTGGCTTTCCGGCGCCTGCTCTCAGCAACTCTCAGCAGGCGCCGGCTAGCCAGGTCATTTCATGACCCGGAAGGAGTCCGGTGGCCATCTTGGATCCGGGGACTCCTTCCGGGTCACCGGAGCAATGCGATCTCATTGCATTGCTCCGGTGGGAGAGCGCAGGGAGCCCCCGTCCCTGCGCGATCCACCTCTATGCCGCTGTCACTACTGACAGCGGCATCAGAGGGGTTAAATGCCCGCGATAAGCGATAGCGCCGATCGTGGGCATTGCTGCGGGGTGTCAGCTGTCATATACAGCTGACACCCGCACCCGATCACCACGTCGCTCAGCGCGAGACCGCGGTGATCGGTGCGCCGTACTAGTACTGCTGCTGGCACAAATGCAGTGCTGGCAGCGCAGTACTAGTACGGCGCATGGCGCGAAGGGGTTAATGGCTATTACAGTGCTTTCCCGTTTTAGGTCAGTTAGGATTACCATAATTATTATTTGCCAAATGCCACAATAATGAGAGAGAATGTTTTAAGGCATTTTTATTGCTTACAGCAAAGTCATACATACACTACGATTACTATGCCTTCAAACAATTCTGGACTGCCCATATAATGATGTAATGTGTTTGGAAGCAATGTTATGGTTTTTGGCAACATAAATAATTAGAGACACACTTGTAGATGTATTTTAATGCACACTTGAAACACACTGCTTCTTTGTGCAGCATCATGGGAAAACCGTGGCACACGCTGCAAACACGTTTCCTGCAGCGGTGCTCCAGGTGCGCAGAACGTCTGTGGAGAAAATCTAATCTACCCGAAGATTTCATCCATTATAAGTTCATGCTAAAGACATACAATTCTGCCCTTCACCTCTCCAAACAAACCTACTTCAACACCCTCATCACCTCCCTGTCCAATAACCCTAAACGTCTCTTTGACACGTTCCAGTCCCTACTCAACCCAAGAGCGCAGGCCCCAACCACGGATCTCCGTGCTGACAATCTGGCCAATTACTTCAAAGAAAAAATTGACCATATTCGACAGGAAATCATCTCCCAATCTCTTCATACCATGCACTGTCCTCCCTCCCCCACTGCATCTAGTTCACTCTCTGACTTTGAACCAGTTACAGAAGAAGAAGTAAGCAGGCTCCTTGCATCTTCTCGCCCGACCACTTGCACCAGTGACCCCATTCCGTCACATTTCCTCCAGTCCCTTTCCCCGGCTGTCACCTCTCACCTAACTAAAATATTCAACCTTTCCCTCACTTCCGGTATTTTTCCCTCCTCATTTAAGCATGCCATCATACATCCATTACTTAAAAAACCATCCCTCGACCAAAACTGTGCCGCTAATTATAGACCTGTCTCTAATCTTCCCTTCATCTCTAAACTCCTCGAACGCCTGGTCCACTCCCGTCTTACCCGCTATCTCTCAGATAACTCTCTTCTCGACCCTCTTCAATCTGGTTTCCGCTCTTTACACTCTACTGAAACTGCCCTCACTAAAGTCTCTAATGACCTACTAACAGCTAAATCTAATGGTCACTACTCCATGCTAATCCTCTTGGATCTCTCTGCAGCATTTGATACTGTGGATCATCAGCTCCTCCTCACTATGCTCCGCTCCATCGGCCTCAAGGACACCGTTCTCTCCTGGTTCTCCTCCTATCTCTCTGACCGATCCTTCACTGTATGTTTCGCTGGTTCCTCCTCCTCTCACCTTCCCCTTACTGTTGGGGTTCCTCAAGGATCAGTCCTAGGCCCCCTCCTCTTCTCTTTGTATACTGCCCCTATTGGACAAACAATCAGTAGATTTGGCTTCCAGTACCATCTCTATGCTGACGACACCCAACTATACACTTCTTCTCCTGATCTCACGCCTGCCTTATTAGAAAACACCAGTGATTGTCTTACCGCTGTCTCTAGCATCATGTCCTCCCTCTATCTGAAACTAAACCTGTCAAAAACTGAACTCCTCGTGTTTTCTCCCTCTACTAACCTACCTTTGCCTGACATTGCCATCTCCGTTTGCGGTTCCACCATTACTCCAAAGCAACATGCCCGCTGCCTTGGGGTCATCCTTGATTCTGACCTTTCATTCACCCCCCACATCCGATCACTGGCTCGCTCTTCTTACCTGCATCTCAAAAACATTTCTAGAATTCGCCCTTTTCTTACTTTCGACTCTGCAAAAACTCTTACTGTTTCACTTATTCATTCTCGTCTGGACTATTGTAACTCTCTACTAATCGGCCTCCCTCTTACCAAACTCTCCCCGCTCCAATCTGTCCTGAATGCTGCTGCCAGGATCATATTCCTCACCAACCGTTACACCGATGCCTCTACCTTGTGCCAGTCATTACACTGGTTACCCATCCACTCAAGAATCCAGTACAAAACTACTACCCTCATCCACAAAGCACTCCATGGCTCAGCACCACCCTACATCTCCTCTCTGGTCTCAGTCTACCACCCTACCCGTGCCCTCCGCTCCGCTGATGACCTCAGGTTAGCATCCTCAATAATCAGAACCTCCCACTCCCGTCTCCAAGACTTTACACGTGCTGCGCCGATTCTTTGGAATGCACTACCTAGGATAATACGATTAATCCCCAATCCCCACAGTTTTAAGCGTGCCCTAAAAACTCATTTGTTCAGACTGGCCTACCGCCTCAATGCATTAACCTAACGATCCCTGTGTGGCCTATATTAAAAAAAAAAAAATAATTAATTAACTGGTTCATGCAGCTTTACATGAACACCCAAGCCTTACACTATGGCTGGTCCGAATAACTATAGCAATTGTTACCATCCACCTCTCGTGTCTCCCCTTTTCCTCATAGTTTGTAAGCTTACGAGCAGGGCCCTCACTCCTCTTGGTATCTGTTTTGAACTGTATTTCTGTTATGCTGTAATGTCTATTGTATGTACAAGTCCCCTCTATAATTTGTAAAGCGCTGCGGAATATGTTGGCGCTATATAAATAAAAATTATTATTATTATTATAAGTCTAAAGAAATCAGCAAAGATATCAGGAAGAAAATTGTAGACTTGCACAAGTCTGGCTCTACCTTGGGTACAATTTCAAGATACCTAAAAGTGCTTTGTTTATCTGTACAAACAATTATACACAAGTACAAACAAGATGGGAATGTCCAGCTATCATACCGCTCAGGAAGGAGATGAGTTCTGTGTCCCAGAAATGAACGTTCTTTGGTCCGACATGTTCATATCAACCCAAGGACAAAAGCAAAAGACCTTGTGAATATGATGCTGGAAGCTGGTAAGATTGTGTCAATATTGGGAATGGACCCAAAGTCCGACCAACTATTCTGAGAAGCTTGTGGAAGGTTTATTCCGATTTCTTGCCAGATATTGAGAAAAATATGCATATGTGTCTTTTTATGTGGTATATGTAAACTTCTATTTTCAACTGTATATCAACTTTTGAGACATAGGTGCTTCATGCATCTAAAAAAATCCTAAGGATGACAATAGTTAGTTTATTATTGTATCCAGAGAGATTGTGAGACTATCACAACACCTACAAAAATTCCAGCTCAGGACTGATAATTAAATATTAAAATAATCTTTATTGAGAACAAAATAGACAAGACACATTAATTAAAACTAAATTAAAACTATATATGACAAGGCAGCCAAGATAACCTAAGTGAAGGTGGAGGAATACAATGCAAAAGTTACCATGTAAATATATAGTAAGGGTTGAGCCCTGGACAACATAATCAAATATAATATCCTTTTAAATGATCAAAAAAGTGTTTGCTTCATGATATAACCATTTATGAATATTGTAGTCTAAAAAGTACAGTGTGCAAAAGTATGACTGTATAAATGCAACGAATAAAGTGCTAGTGCACAATAAAAATATCAGCTCTTAATTCATAATAGCATAAATAATATAATGTTCAGCTCATAATGAATGCTGGAATACCAAGAATAAATAATATAACAGTATACAAAGTTCATTGATAAAGGGTCACATGAATGTAAGAATAATAAAAGGACTACAAACCCGCAGAATCAAACTACACTGCTTTCCTTCCATCTCACTCCCAAAGCATGTTTTGCAATGCTTCCTTAGGGAGTGGTGAGACTAATCCACAAAAAGCATATACAGTTTTGATTGTATTTAAGATGCTACTAACCAGACCACTGTCTTACTACTGGTTGTGCCTGCACCTGAAACTTGTTTCGCAATTGCTTCCTCAAGTGGCAGATCTCATACAAGGGTTCAGAGGGCATTATCAATGGTGATGGATCAATTAGCAAATGCTCACTGTCACATCTAGTCCTGTACAACATAGATCATTAGGGGACATGGAGGTGATTATTTCAGTTATAGTTAACGAGATCACCTCAAGGACCTGCGTAACGTCAGCCGTCATGTGAACAGACATTTCATATGATATGATCGGACACGTGAGTTTTAATAATATACCAAATAGGGTGTAAATCGAGCAATAATAGGATGGCTGATAAATATTCAAACCCTTGGACAAAGATCAATGGTGTAACGTTGATTCAAAGAGGTCTATTGTAAATTCAAGATTGCTCTGATGTTGTTGAAAGTAAACTGACTTTAAGCAGACCCAGCCCCCCGTGTTTGCGTGGATTTCCTCTGGGCACTCCAGTTTCCTCCCACTCTGCAAATAGATATTGATATGGAATTTAGATTGTGAGCCCCATTGGAGACACTAATTATGATGTCTGTAAAGCTCTGTGGAACTAGTGGCACTATGTAAATGAATACAATAAATAAATAATGAAGTAGAGTAGAGAAATAAATAATCATCATGAATTATACAGGAAATAAAGATCAAAAATACGATGAAAAGAAAACCAATAAAAACAACTGTTAGAATAAATATGTATGTGATCATCTCCAAAAAATCCATAACAGCTCCATCTCTTCCTATGTAGAAAATTTACATTCCAGTCCAGCTTAGCTACTGGGAGTAATTTTTTGGCCAGTTTACTAATTATCATACTCTAATTATTTTTCTTCTGTTGCTTTTACATCTAAAACATTTACACCCAATCGATTTTCAAAGAATAAAAAAAAAAACTATAATTATTTCCTCGTTAAGGAAATTGTTCATGATGGAGATTTTAAAATCCCAATGCTTTTATAAAAGAAGCATGTGTGATGTGTTTACACGGCCAGCTTAGCAATATCGGCAGAGAAAATTATTTTCAAAATGTTGGCTGCTAATAGCTCAAAAATGTATCAACTACAGCAGCAAACCGTTTACTCCGACTGCATACCAGTGGTACGACTTTATTAGACATGTTTAATTACAGACTAAATAAAAAAAATTATAATTATTATTATTATTATTATTAATTCCAGACATTTATTTGGGCTTTGGAGTTGGATGTCTTTATAATGTAGAGAACGGGAAAACAGTATGTAATTACACAAGGGGTGTTTTGCCAAATGTTGGAAATTAAACAAGAAGCAGTTGTTTTCTCTCCAGAGGAAAAGCATGTGATGTGTCGTTAGTGACTCTGAAGGACGCCCACAGACCTGACATCTTGCCAGCTTATGATAGGTACACCAATATTTGGAATTCCTACAACAGAGAGCGTATTGAAGCATAAGTGCCAGCTCGAACATTCAGTGGGTTAGAAGTCATAAACGCTATGGGAACAATCCTTACAAAGGGCTAACAAGAAAAAAAAAATCATGTTTATTCTCAATTCACAAAGGAGTAGGAGCTCATATGTCAAAGCTAAATACTTGCAATATACATGTTTGTTCATTGTCAGAACACTCATATTAGGTACATATCCTATTCACACGGAATCATTAAATGGATAATCCCACTGATAAAATGTCTTCATAATAATGTATGAACTACATTTTTCAATTGAAATGCATAAATGTCTAACTTTAAACTTTTGCATTATGTGTTGTATGCTTTATTGTGAATAAAATATAGCTATAAGATATTTCCTAACTATTGCATTCTTGTTTTCTTTATGTTTTACACAGTGTCCCAACTTGCTCGGAATTGGGGTTACATAACACGGAATGTCTTCTGGAGGGGGATACTTGTGGTATGGGCTTACACCAATAGTTGAATGGTCGCTGAACACTTCTGAGTCAGTATGCCAGCCAATTTTGGTGGGAAAGGTTGCTTTTGGCTATATTGATTTTTTCCTTCAAAGAGTTTTTCAATCTGTTGCCTACTTTGTGATGGCTGATTCACACAAACAACATGCAGCTATGATGTTATGTTAGCCTTTGGGAAAAAAAAGCATTGAAAAAGGCTGTTACAAAAAGGTACCCCAAAAAAACAGAATTTAATTATAAAAAATAGTGTATTTATTTATACATTTAGATTTTTTTTTCTCCTTCTAAGTTTACCATTTGAAGCCAAGTGATTGTCTCTTTGGTCAGGGGCCAGTAGGCAATTCACAAATTTTGCTGTTACTCATTTTATCTCCAAATCCTCAGCTAAAATTCATGGACTATAAATTCATAAAATCCCAGCCAACTCCACCAGCTCATCAATAGCCTGGCAGCAATTTTCCAGAATAGCTTGACAGATTGTCACCACATTTTTTATCAGTTTAGGCTGTCAATTGTAATAACAATAAAAAAAATAGGTGATTAAACAACTCATTGAAAAAAAATTGGAGCTAAGCTCAATCTAACTTAACAATGTCGGGTGCAAAAATGATTCAGAAGGGTTCCGCCAACATTTACCTAGAGACAGTAACCCCTACTACAAGTGCCCTCCCTCCAGGTTTGTGAACTAGTTTGTAAATATGCATTCTATACATACTGGTAACTTAGTTTTCTTTAAAGTTTTGAAAACTTGGAAACCAACATGAAATGTTTATTTAAAAGAGGACCACACATGTTGAGCATAGATGAGAGTTTAGGAGTTCACATAAGTGGAAAGAGTTTCAACAAGCTTGAAGAATAACACAAATAAGCTTCCTCTTAAATTCATTCCAGAGCCTGTTTATCCCACACACATAATGTGAATGCTTTCAAAGAAGAAAAGATAGCAACTACACAGCTTCAAGGAGCACAAGTGGCTTAGTTATGACGCTAGCTACCTCATAAGAGCTTAACATACTGCAGCCATATCTGGAGTAAACTTTATATTGTATTTGAGATGAGTGAATTCATTCTATAAAATTTTAGGAATTCAAGTATGTGAATTTAAACAATATGCAATTTGCTTTGTGCAATTCATCTAAAAAGACTGCATCAACCAGAAAATAATCTCATGTCCTCGAGCTCAGTTGGGTGAGCTTCCTCATAAGGCTTTGCAGCTATCATATCTCTTGAGATAGTATGGCAAAAAGAAACTGTGTGACAGCAAAACAGTGAAGATTAGAGTGTGAAAAAAATTCAGATTTACTTGATAGGAAAACTGAAATAGGAGACTGTATCTGTCAGGATTCAATGGTACAGCAGTCAGCATTCGGAGTGCTCATAGTGCTGCTCCAGTTCATCCAAACATACTGTATTTTGCAGATTGTAAGATGCACCCCTAAATTTTTTGGGAAAAAAAATGTTTTTAGTAAATGGTGATGCATCTTATAATCTGCTTTTATGGTTGCTTACCTGGGGGCAGAGGCGGTAGAGCGGGATCACAGGTGGCAGGGTTGCTGCTGTAGGAAGCTGGCAACGGCAGTGGGGCAGGCAGGAGATGCTACCGGCCCCAGTTTGGTAGTAGATGGTGTTCAGTGGTGGTAGGAGTGGGGTGATGCTTCGGACTCCAGGCTAGTAGGAGTTGGTGTTCGGCGGTGCTCCATCAATTTTTGAATGCCCGGAGCCCCCGCACTTTTCATGCTTTTCAATGGAGTGGACTACAGAAAAATGACCACATGAGGCAGAGAATGCTCAATTGAGATCTTGGGAGACGAGATCTCGAGAGACGACAGCAGCCATTTACCTGGAGTCCACCGCAATGAAAAGTACTGAAAGTATGGAAAGTATGAGGGCTCCGAGGTTTCACAAAATGTCATCGCCGAACACCCCCTTCCACCAGCCTGGAACCCACATCATCAGCCCACTCCTGTTGCCACCATCAGAATCTTCCTGCAGCAGCGACCCTGGGACCCCGTTCTGCCACAGCGGGTAAGCTACATTCAGATTATAAGACATACCACCATTTTCCTCCCAAATAAGGGAGGAAAAATTGAATCTTATAATCGGAAAAATGTGGTATCTTGTTTGTTTATATTCAGAAGCAAGTCAATAATGCTAAAAGAAAAAAAATAGATGTTCAGGTCACGTTGACATTGCTCATACTGTGTGTGCTATAGATGTCTTTTCAGAGCAGTAGGTGGCTTCAGAGTACTTACAATTCTTAGCACGTCAATTAACTGCAAATTGAATTTCCTGGGCAAATTCTGCTTAGCTCATGAATTTGAATTTTTCAAAGATTTCCTCATCACTAATTTATTTAGCTTCTATTACCGATTTACTTTAAATTTACTGTAGCGAGCATAACAAGGTTCAATAACAATATTTGCATATTTATATATTTATGACTTATTGGAAATCAAAGAGTTAACATTTTGCACCAAACATTATTGTCCAATTTAGGGTAGTATTTCCAATATAGCTTTAGCTTAAAGAGAACCTGTCTGCACGATGTTGTAAAGTAAAGACATGGCTGTAATGGTGCAGTGATACTGATTACTTAGTATTAGTAACTTTGGTCGAGAAATGTTGCTTGGCTGTTCTTCTTTAATTGCAGTGCGTGCGATGTGAGAATTCACAAATCTGCAGTCACATGCATCTTTAGTACGTTTCTGCAGCAGAAAGGCACTATATTCAGATGTCTATGGGGAAAACCCACACTTAAAACTCAGTGTACTTGCAAGAAAAAATGACAGGTTGCGGATTTCAAAAACGCAGGTTATGCAGTGTAAAGAAAACCACAGTGGGCAAGTAAAAGTAAAAATATGCAGCATCGGAAACTCATTGTGTGGACGTAACCTTTGGATTCATAGACGGTATTGTATTATTATTTCATAAAGTAATTTATATTAAAGTCTAAAGAAAGATTCTCGGTGATTTGCCACAAATTTTGCCTCCCTTTCTGTTTGCAATATTGTGTTGTTGATATTTTATATACACAGGCATTTTTATGTGCACTTTTTCCAGGAGACATCCTTTATTTATTTCTTCCCAGCTGTCGCACTTCCTACCAACGCTGTATAGAACATGTCCGTCTGTTTTGAGGTCATCTCCTACATGCACTCGGATGAAAACTATGCTGTCGATTCTGCTTAGAGCTAACTCTACAGCCAATAAAATATTGCTCACCACAAAAACTGCTGATTGCGCCACTTAACATATAAAGAATCTGTTGATTTGATCACATACAATACAGTACGTAGAATCAGTAATGTATTTCATACACATTCCACAACAAAATTACTACTCACAATAAGCAAAGAAAAGAGTAAAACAATGTTACAAAAATGAATATCAGAAGTATATCTTACAACAGTGTAAAATAAAAATACGATCAAATCTTTTGAAGTTTGAATTCACCTTACTGTGCCGAATTTTTCCCAAAAATGTAATATATATCAAATTATAATTTTTTTCACTGATGATAAAAACTTACATACTGACCAAACACAGAAGAAACTCGATCCAAAACACATGAAAATCTGTTTGTGTTTTCTATGTATGAAAAAAATCACTGACATCTGACTAAGGCCTGAGTAAGGTCAAAATGACCTAAGCATATAGGGCTTAAATATACAGACGGTTACTGTTCTTCACTGCCATGCTGTACAATTTGTTGGATGTTTTATCGCTTTGTCTGTTTCTATGGCTAAACAGTGACGCCCTTTCACTATCCAGATTCACCATAAAATTGCGGTATCGTCTATTCCCAGCCTCTGCTTTTATACAAGTTATGATTGAAAACTATTTTAAAAACTTAGAAGACTGATCATGGGAATGTAACTATATTGATGTTTATTTGGCAGCTCTCATGCTGAACATTAAATGAGATGCCACTGTTAGGTTGGGAAAATTAAGAAGAAGATGAAGCACCAGCACTGCACCTCCCTCCATCTCAGGATTGGTGGGGCCAGAGTTTGGAAACATAATCATAATCATATATAATAATCATACAATGATAGGCCATTATTTTATGAGAAAGCGCTTAGGTTGGTTTCACATTTGCGTTTTTTGCCGCTGCGTTTTTGCGCAAAAAAACACATGCGTTTTTTTCCTACATTTAACATTAAAAACGCATGCGTTTTTTGCATGCGTTTTGCCGCATTTTGCCGCCGCATGCGTCTTTTCTATGCATGCGTTGTGTTGCAGAAATGCAACATGTAGTAATTTTTAGTGGCATTTTTTTCCCACAAAAAACGCATGCTTTTTTTGCGGCAAAAAACCTATTGCTGTCTATGTAAACGCATGCGTTTTTAAGCACATGCTTTTGGTTGCGTTAAAAACGCATGCGTTTTTATAGAAAAAAACAGAAAACACACTGATATGCCACCCCCACCATAAAGGTAATAAAGGGATCCTAACCCTAACCCTAACCCTAAAGGGATCCTAACCCTAACCCTAAAGGCAAGCTGTCACATTCCCTTTAAATCAATAAGGCTGGTTTCACACTTGCGTTTTAAAACGCATGCGTTTTTTAAAAAAAAGCATGTGGTGAAAAAACGCATGTAAATGCGTGCAAACGCTTGGTTTTTTAGACGCATGCGTTTTTGCATGTGGTGAAAAAAACGTGGCGTTTTGACGCGTTTACATGCGTTTTTTCATGCATTTGCGTTTTTTAAACGCATGCTGAGAAGTGTGTGACAGCTGCCAATCATCAAAATCAAGTAAAAAACCCACTATAAACAGAAATAGCTAGGGTTAGTGTTAGGGTTAGGGGTAGGGATCCTAACCCTAACCCTAACCCTAAAGGGATCCTAACCCTAACCCTAACCCTAACCCTACCCCTAACCCTAACCCTAACCCTAGGGATCCTAACCCTAACCCCAACCCTACCCCTAACCCTAACCCTACCCCTAACCCTACCCCTAACCCTAAGGGTTAGGGTTAGGATCCCTTTAGGGTTAGGGGTAGGGTTAGGGTTAGGGTTAGGATCCCTAGGGTTAGGGTTATGGGTAGGGTTAGGGTTAGGGTTAGGGTTAGGATCCCTTTAGGGTTAGGGTTAGGATCCCTACCCCTAACCCTAACCCTAGCTATTTCTGTTTATAGTGGGTTTTTTACTTGATTTTGATGATTGGCAGCTGTCACACACTTCTCAGCATGCGTTTAAAAAACACAAACGCATGAAAAAACGCATGTAAACGCGTCAAAACGCCACTTTTTTTCACCACATGCAAAAATGCATGCGTCTAAAAAACCCAGCGTTTGCACGCGTTTACATGCGTTTTTTCACCACATGCATTTTTTTAAAAAACGCATGCGTTTTAAAACGCAAGTGTGAAACCAGCCTTATTGATTTAAAGGAAATGTGACAGCTTGCCTAGGTCCCCCAAACCGCCACCAAAGCCTTTCACTGGATAGTGCAAAAAACTATTTTATAGCTTAAGCTGGCAATTTGCCAGTCATGGAGGTAGTTGTTTTCCCCTGACTACTCATCCCGCCAATCATGTTATCATGCCCCTTTGGGCATAAGTGACATGATTTGCCATAGCGACATCACTGCCGACTTTTTGTACATCTCTGCCTCCCTTCCAATACACAGTAAACCAGGTAAACTCATGAAATTATCATATCGCTATCAAAGTTATAAAATAGTTTATTGCAATGTGCAGTAATCCTCTAGACAATAAAATGGGATTGTTAGAAGTGGTATTAACATAACAATTAATACATGGTGGTGGTTTGGGGGACATGGGCAACTTGTCAGGTTCTATGTTTATGAGAAGTTTGGTCGAAATTATGTCGATTTTAGTTCTATGTGAAAGAAAAAGTATCTCCACACTCTCCTATTAAATACAACTGCACTTAGACATACTAATCCTGTCTTATCTTTTCACGGACTCGTAAACTTGCAGGGCCAATTTTAATCAGACACTCGGATCAATAAAAGACGTGTGGCCACAATTTTGCATGAACTGCTCGGCCTGCAAAAAAATCACAGACATGTGAACAACCTCATTTACTATTATACCCACAAGTGCTATCCAAGAAAAACACAGATAATGCTCATTGTTGTGAATTCTGTGGCTGAATTCACTCCTGTGGTCACAAGTGGTACTGCAGCTTCTGAGCTTCCTCCCTCAGGTGTTCTGGTGAGCTCGTTAACTGCTTCATTACTTAACTCCGCCTGATGCTGCTATCCTTGCTCCTTGTCAATGTTTCAGTGTTGGATCTGAGCTTCTCCTGATTGTGCCTGTGACCTGCTGCTCTGTATAGCTAAGTGCTTTTTGCTTTTTTGTTGCTTTTTTTCTGTCCAGCTTGTCTTTTGTTTTGCTGGAAGCTCTGAGACGCAAAGGGTGTACCGCCGTGCCGTTAGTTCGGCACGGTGGGTTTTTTTTGCCCCCTTTGCGTGGTTTTGCTTTAGGGTTTTTTGTAGACTGCAAAGTTCGCTTTTCTGTCCTCGCTCTGTCCTAGAATATCGGGCCCCACTTTGCTGAATCTATTTCATCCCTACGTTTTGTCTTTTCATCTTACTCACAGTCATTATATGTGGGGGGCTGCCTTTTCCTTTGGGGAATTTCTCTGGGGGAAGTCAGGCCTATTTTTCTATCTTCAGGCTAGCTAGTTTCTTAGGCTGTGCCGAGTTGCCTAGGTAGTTGTTAGGCGCAATCCACAGCCGCTTTTAGTTGTGTTTAGGATAGGATCAGGTGTGCAGTCTACAGAGTTTCCACGTATCAGAGCTCGTTCTTGTATTTTTGGGTATTTGTCAGATCACTGTGTGCGCTCTGATCGCTAAGCACACTGTGTTTCTGGATTGCCTTCATAACACCTGTCATTAGCAAACATAACAGTACAAGGAGCCAAAATTAATGATTCTCAATAGAGGGAAAGAAAAAGTTCTGACATCATTTTTTTTTTTTTTTTTTTCTGCTCTGTGTTCACTTTTTTTTTTTCCCCTAGACATTTGGGTGATTCTGGACACATGTGTGGACATGGATATTCAGGGTCTGTGCTCTTCAATGGATAATCTCGTTATAAATGTACAAAAAATTCAAGATACTATTGATCAGAAATCTATGTTAGAACCAAGAATTCCTATTCCTGATTTGTTTTTTGGAGATAGAACTAAGTTTCTAAGTTTCAAAAATAATTGTAAGCTATTTCTGGCCTTGAAACCTCATTCTTCTGGTAATCCTATTCAACAGGTTTTGATTATTATTTCTTTTTTGCGCGGCGACCCTCAAGACTGGGCATTTTCTCTTGCGCCAGGAGACCCTGCATTGAGTAGTGTCGATGCGTTTTTCCTGGCGCTCGGATTGCTGTACGATGAGCCTAATTCAGTGGATCAGGCTGAGAAAAATTTGCTGGCTTTGTGCCAGGGTCAGGATGATATAGAAGTATATTGTCAGAAATTTAGGAAATGGTCAGTACTCACTCAGTGGAATGAATCTGCGCTGGCAGCTTTGTTCAGAAAGGGTCTCTCTGAGGCTCTTAAGGATGTCATGGTGGGATTTCCTATGCCTGCTGGTTTGAATGAGTCTTTGTCTTTGGCCATTCAGATCGGTCGACGCTTGCGCGAACGTAAATCTGTGCACCATTTGGCGGTACTGCCTGAGGTTAAACCTGAGCCTATGCAGTGCGATAGGACTATGACTAGAGTTGAACGGCAGGAATACAGACGTCTGAATGGTCTGTGTTTCTACTGTGGTGATTCCACTCATGCTATTTCTGATTGTCCTAAGCGCACTAAGCGGTCCGCTAGGTCTGCCGTCATTGGTACTGTACAGTCCAAATTCCTTCTGTCCATTACCTTGATATGCTCTTTGTCGTCGTTTTCTATCATGGCGTTTGTGGATTCGGGCGCTGCCCTGAATCTGATGGATTTGGATTATGCTAAACGTTGTGGGTTTTTCTTGGAGCCTTTGCGGTGTCCTATTCCATTGAGAGGAATTGATGCTACACCTTTGGCCAAGAATAAACCTCAATACTGGGCCCAGCTGACCATGTGCATGGCTGCTGCACATCAGGAAGTTATTCGCTTTCTGGTGTTGCATAATCTGCATGATGTGGTCGTGTTGGGGTTGCCATGGCTACAAACCCATAATCCAGTATTGGATTGGAATTCCATGTCGGTATCCAGCTGGGGTTGTCAGGGGGTACATGGTGATGTTCCATTTTTGTCGATTTCGTCATCCACCCCTTCTGAGGTCCCAGAGTTCTTGTCTGATTATCAGGATGTATTTGAAGAGCCCAAGTCCGATGCTCTACCTCCGCATAGGGATTGTGATTGTGCTATCAATTTGATTCCTGGTAGTAAATTCCCTAAAGGTCGATTATTTAATTTATCCGTACCCGAACACGCCGCTATGCGCAGTTATGTGAAGGAATCCCTGGAGAAGGGACATATTCGCCCATCGTCATCACCACTGGGAGCAGGGTTCTTCTTTGTAGCCAAGAAGGATGGTTCGCTGAGACCGTGTATTGATTACCGCCTTCTTAATAAGATCACTGTTAAATTTCAGTATCCCTTGCCATTGTTATCTGACTTGTTTGCTCGGATTAAGGGGGCTAGTTGGTTCACTAAGATAGATCTTCGTGGTGCGTATAATCTGGTGAGAATCAGGCAAGGAGATGAATGGAAAACTGCATTCAATACGCCCGAGGGTCATTTTGAGTATCTAGTGATGCCGTTCGGACTTGCCAATGCTCCATCTGTGTTTCAGTCTTTTATGCATGACATCTTCCGTGAGTATCTGGATAAATTCCTGATTGTTTACTTGGATGACATTTTGATCTTCTCAGATGATTGGGAGTCTCATGTGAAGCAGGTCAGAATGGTTTTTCAGGTCCTGCGTGCTAACTCTTTGTTTGTGAAGGGATCAAAGTGTCTCTTCGGTGTGCAGAAAGTTTCATTTTTGGGGTTCATCTTTACCCCTTCTACTATCGAGATGGATCCAGTTAAGGTCCAAGCCATCCAGGATTGGATTCAGCCGACATCTCTGAAAAGTCTGCAAAAGTTCCTGGGCTTTGCTAATTTTTATCGTCGCTTCATCTGTAATTTTTCTAGCATTGCCAAACCATTGACCGATTTGACCAAGAAGGGTGCTGATTTGGTTAATTGGTCTTCTGCTGCTGTGGAAGCTTTTCAGGAGTTGAAGAGTCGTTTTTGTTCTGCCCCTGTGTTGTGTCAGCCAGATGTTTCTCTTCCGTTCCAGGTCGAGGTTGATGCTTCTGAGATTGGAGCAGGGGCGGTTTTGTCACAGAGAGGTTCTGATTGCTCAGTGATGAAACCATGTGCTTTCTTTTCCAGGAAGTTTTCGCCCGCTGAGCGTAATTATGATGTGGGCAATCGAGAGTTGCTGGCCATGAAGTGGGCATTCGAGGAGTGGCGTCATTGGCTTGAAGGAGCTAAGCATCGCGTGGTGGTATTGACTGATCATAAGAACTTGACTTATCTCGAGTCTGCCAAGCGCTTGAATCCTAGACAGGCCCGTTGGTCGTTATTTTTTGCCCGCTTCGACTTTGTGATTTCGTACCTTCCGGGCTCTAAAAATGTGAAGGCGGATGCTCTGTCTAGGAGTTTTGTGCCCGACTCTCCGGGTTTATCTGAGCCAGCGGGTATCCTCAAGGAAGGAGTCATTGTGTCTGCCATCTCCCCTGATTTGCGGTGGGTGCTGCAAAAATTTCAGGCGAATAAACCTGATCGTTGTCCAGCAGAGAAACTGTTCGTCCCTGATAGGTGGACTAATAAACTTATCTCTGAACTTCATTGTTCGGTGTTGGCTGGTCATCCTGGAATCTTTGGTACCAGAGAGTTAGTGGCTAGATCCTTCTGGTGGCCATCTCTGTCACGGGATGTACGTACTTTTGTGCAGTCCTGTGGGATTTGTGCTCGGGCTAAGCCCTGCTGTTCTCGTGCCAGTGGGTTGCTTTTGCCCTTGCCGGTCCCAAAGAGGCCTTGGACACATATTTCGATGGATTTCATTTCTGACCTTCCCGTTTCTCAAAATATGTCAGTCATTTGGGTGATCTGTGATCGCTTTTCTAAAATGGTCCATCTGGTGCCCTTGGCTAAATTGCCTTCCTCCTCTGATTTGGTACCTTTGTTCTTTCAGCATGTGGTTCGGTTGCATGGCATTCCTGAGAATATTGTTTCTGACAGAGGTTCCCAGTTTGTTTCAAGGTTTTGGCGAGCCTTTTGTGGTAGGATGGGCATTGACCTATCCTTTTCCTCGGCTTTCCATCCTCAGACTAATGGCCAGACCGAACGAACCAATCAGACCTTGGAAACATATCTGAGATGTTTTGTTTCTGCAGACCAGGATGATTGGGTGTCCTTTTTGCCGTTGGCTGAGTTCGCCCTTAATAATCGGGCCAGCTCGGCTACCTTGGTTTCTCCATTTTTTTGCAATTCTGGGTTCCATCCTCGTTTCTCTTCAGGACAGGTTGAGTCTTCGGACTGTCCTGGTGTGGATTCTGTGGTGGATAGGTTGCAGCAGATCTGGACTCAGGTAGTGGACAATTTGATCTTGTCCCAGGAGAAAGCTCAACTTTTCGCTAATCGCAGACGCCGTGTTGGTCCCCGACTTCGTGTTGGGGATCTGGTTTGGTTATCTTCTCGTCATATTCCTATGAAGGTTTCCTCTCCTAAATTTAAACCTCGTTTTATTGGTCCGTATAGGATTTCTGAGGTTCTCAATCCTGTGTCTTTTCGTTTGACCCTCCCAGACTCCTTTTCCATACATAATGTATTCCATAGGTCGTTGTTGCGGAGATACGTGGCACCTATGGTTCCATCTGTTGAGCCTCCTGCCCCGGTTTTGGTGGAGGGGGAATTGGAGTATATTGTGGAGAAGATTTTGGATTCTCGTGTTTCTAGACGGAAACTCCAGTATCTGGTTAAATGGAAGGGTTATGCTCAGGAAGATAATTCCTGGGTTTATGCCTCTGATGTTCATGCTTCCGATCTTGTTCGTGCATTTCATGCGGCTCATCCTGGTCGGCCTGGGGGCTCTGGTGAGGGTTCGGTGACCCCTCCTCAAGGAGGGGGTACTGTTGTGAATTCTGTGGCTGAATTCACTCCTGTGGTCACAAGTGGTACTGCAGCTTCTGAGCTTCCTCCCTCAGGTGTTCTGGTGAGCTCGTTAACTGCTTCATTACTTAACTCCGCCTGATGCTGCTATCCTTGCTCCTTGTCAATGTTTCAGTGTTGGATCTGAGCTTCTCCTGATTGTGCCTGTGACCTGCTGCTCTGTATAGCTAAGTGCTTTTTGCTTTTTTGTTGCTTTTTTTCTGTCCAGCTTGTCTTTTGTTTTGCTGGAAGCTCTGAGACGCAAAGGGTGTACCGCCGTGCCGTTAGTTCGGCACGGTGGGGTTTTTTTGCCCCCTTTGCGTGGTTTTGCTTTAGGGTTTTTTGTAGACTGCAAAGTTCGCTTTACTGTCCTCGCTCTGTCCTAGAATATCGGGCCCCACTTTGCTGAATCTATTTCATCCCTACGTTTTGTCTTTTCATCTTACTCACAGTCATTATATGTGGGGGGCTGCCTTTTCCTTTGGGGAATTTCTCTGGGGCAAGTCAGGCCTATTTTTCTATCTTCAGGCTAGCTAGTTTCTTAGGCTGTGCCGAGTTGCCTAGGTAGTTGTTAGGCGCAATCCACAGCCGCTTTTAGTTGTGTTTAGGATAGGATCAGGTGTGCAGTCTACAGAGTTTCCACGTCTCAGAGCTCGTTCTTGTATTTTTGGATATTTGTCAGATCACTGTGTGCGCTCTGATCGCTAAGCACACTGTGTTTCTGGATTGCCTTCATAACACCTGTCATTAGCAAACATAACAGCTCATATGCAAAAAACTGACATGTGACATGTGTTTTCGCAATTATGAAAGTCAATTTCATTCTGACAAAGGTTTCCCATGTTTCTGCTACACATTGGTTTCAGTTCTCATCGCATTAAATATATATGATTTTTTGTCAATAAATGATTTGAACATACGTTTACATCAAAGGTTAAAAATAAAACATTCCGGACCTCAGACTTGTTGCAGCTTGGAGTTTGCTACACTAAAGGCATAAGCAGCAGAAATCTTTCACTTGCCCTGGTTTACTAGAATGTATGAACCTAAAGTCTGGTCTGCGTAACTCACAGAGGATTGCCCACAATGGATGAAGCTTTAATGGCTTTGAGAAGTATTATCATATACAGCATATCAGAATGTCTATATATGCAATGTCAGAATGTCTATATATGCGTATATTCAATCACAGCTAGCAGATATCTTGAAAATGGTAAAAATGGAAAAAATGGAAATGACAAGGCTGCAGAACTCCATGTTCCATAGAGATTAAAGAGGTTGTCCATTACTTTTTGATTGATGACTCATCCTTAGGATAGATAAATATCTGATCGACCAAGGTCCGACTCCCACTGATTAGCTGTTATCGGTGTCGGTGGCAGCGGCCAACGGCTGGAAGTACTCACTTGTGGAGCTGGCCATCTTCTGATAGTGGCCGCCGCATGGTACTACTATACACCCGTCTCTTATCAATTTGAATAAGAGGCAAATTTGCGGCACCATGCCTCAACCACTACTAGGAAACGGAGCAGCTTGGCAAGTGAGTATTTACAGCAGCCGGCTACTGCCACCGACATCATTAACACCTGATCAGCGGAGGTGCCTGGTGTCGGACCCCAACCAATCAGATATTGATGATCTATCCTAAGGATAAGTCATCAATCAAAAAGTAGCGGACAACCTCTTTAAACTTTCTATACCTAGACCTATACACACAACATATTTAGGTATACAATGCAGATGTATGGGTGACAGATAAAATGCATTAGTGCTGTATATACAGTGCCTAGCGAAAGCATTCAGCCCCCCTTGAACTTTTCAACCTTTTCCCACATATCATGCTTCAAACATAAAGATACCAAAGGTAAATTTTTGGTGAAGAATCAACAACAAGTGGAACACAATTGTGAAGTTGAATGAAATTTATTGGTTATTTTTAATTTTTGTGGAAATTCAAAAACTGAAAAGTGGGGCGTGCAATATTATTCGGCCCCTTTAACTTAATACTTTGTTGCACCACCTTTTGCTGCGATTACAGCTGCAAGTCGCTTGTGGTATGTCTCTATCAGTTTTGTAGATCGAGAGTCTGAAATTCTTGCCCATTCTTCCTTGGCAAACAGCTCGAGCTCAGTGAGGTTTGATAGAGATCGTTTGTGAACAGCAGTTTCCTCTTTTCACAGATTCTTGATTGGATTGAGGTCTGAACTTTGACTTTACCATTCTAACACCTGGATACGTTTATTTGAGAACCATTCCATTGTACATTTTGCTTTCTGCTTGGGATCATTGTTTTGTTAGAAGAAAAATCTCCATCCCAGTCTCAGGTCTTTTGCAGACTCCAACAGGTTTTCTTCAAGAATGGTCCTGTATTTTGCTCCATCTATCTTCCCATCAATTTTAACGATCTTCCCTATCCCTGCTGAAGAAAAGCAGGCTCAAGCCATGATGCTGCCACCACCATGTTTGACAGTGGGGATGGTGTGTTCAGGGTGATGAGATATGTTGCTTTTACGCCAAACATATAATTTGGCATTGTTGTCAAAAAGTTCAATTTTGATTTCATCTGACCAGAGCACCTTCTTCTACATGTTTGGTGTGTCTCCCTGGGGGCTTGTTGAAAACATTAAATGCCACTTTTTATGGATATCTTTGAGAAATGGCTTTCTTCTTGACACTCTTCCATAAAGGCCAGATTGGTGCGGTGTACAACTGATTGTTGTCCTATGGACAGACTGTCCCACCTCAGCTGTAGATCTCTGCAGTTCATCCAGAGTGATCATGGGCCTCTTGGCTGCATTTCTGATCAGTCTTCTCCTTGTTTGAGATGAAAGTTTAGAGGGATGGCCGAGTCTTGGTAGATTTGCAGTGGTATGATACTCCTTCCATTTCAATATGATCGCTTGCACAGTGCTCCTTGGGATGTTTAAAGTTTTGAAAATCATTTTGTATCCAAATCTGGCTTTAAACTTCTCCACAACAATATCACGGACCTGCCTGTTGTGTTCCTTGGTCTTTATGATGCTTTCTGTGCTTCAAACAGAACCCTGAGACTATTACAGAGCAGGTGCATTTATACAGAGACTTTATTACCACAGGTGGATATTTATCATCATTAAGCATTTAGGACAACATTGCATCATTCAGAGATCCACAATGAACTTCTGGAGTGAGTTTGCTGCATTGAAAGTAAAGTGGCCGAATAATATTGCACACCCCACTTTTGAGTTTTTGAATTTCCACAAAAATTCAAAATAACCAATAAATTTCGTTCAACTTCACAATTGTGTTCCACTTGTTGTTGATTCTTCAGCAAAAATTTACATTTGGTATCTTTATGTTTGAAGCATGATAGGTGGGAAAAGGTTGAAAAGTTCAAGGGAGCCGAATAATTTCGCAAGGCACTGTATGTGTTCATTTGTTGTTAATATTATTATTACTTTAAGGGTTAAAGGTATTACAACTTGACCTCAGTCAATTAACCAAGAATAGGTCAAGTTTTTCTTCCTTTTTTATTCCTGTTGCTCACATTTCCGAAGAAGTAAACCACAAAACTCAGCTCATTAATCTTTTACCGATTTTGTAACCAACTGTAAACAAATCCACATCTTCAATTATTAACAAGCATTTCTAGACCCTTACACTACAATAAGCCAAGAAAAGACACAGTCATGAAAACAAACACCCTATTATCAAGATTAATGTAGCATTTTGTCTGTCACATACCCAGATTGTAAATCGATAATTTTCTATTTGGCTGCTCGGATTTAAAAAAAAAAGAAATATGTTTTAGATTGTATCCTGTAGTTTTTGTGGCATGATCCCAATATCCTCATTGCATTTAGAGTGTGCACTTGAGAGGAAAGAGATAGCCACACATAAATCTGCTTCAAGCATCTCTTGCCCTCTCAAACACAACAAATTCCTTCAAGGCTCAGGAAAGTGTCATCACAGTTCATTGCTCAAGGACATGTAAGTGGCAGCCTGCCTGCCTCTACAGCAGCAACATTCAGTCTACTCCTGTCAGCCTTGTTGGAAAAATGCTGTATAGAGAAAGATGCAAACGTCTTCTACATGATAATATGCTGAGATTTTCGCACTAAAAATCATTACATCATTTCTTAGACTTTGCTATATTTTAGTATGCTTAGCAGTACTTGTAGATGCAGTATGAACAATGGATGGATGGGTGGATGGATAGACAGACAGACAGATAGATAGATAGATAGATAGATAGATAGATAGATAGATAGATAGATAATGACATCACACTTTCTCCCTTAGGCTATATTCACACTTTGCGGATTTTGCTGCGGATCCGCAGCGAATTTGACCGCTGCGGATCTGCAGCAGTTTCCCATGAGTTTACAGAACAATGTAAACCTATGGGAAACAAAAAACGCAGTGCACATGCTGCGGAAAAAACCGCGCGGAAACGCTGCGGATTACATTCCGCAGCATGTCACTTCTTTTCTGCGGATTTTCACCTGCTCCAATAGAAAACTGCAGATGAAAATCCGCAGAAGAAAACACAGTAAAAACCGCGATAAATCCGCAGTAAAAACCGCGACGGGTTTTCACTGCGGATTTTGGAATTCTGCTGCGGAAAAATCCGCAGTGGAATCTGCAAAGTGTGAACATAGCCTTACTGGACGTCCGCTGCCTCAGAGTAACCCTTGACTGCCCTGTCCTTCAAACCACACATCCAAGCTCTTTCCACCTCCTGTCACCTCCAGCTCAAAAATATCTCTAGAATCCATCCCTTCCTCAACCCTCAATCTACTAAAATGCTTGTGCACGCCCTCATCTCCCACCTCAAGTACTGCAACATCCTATTCTCTGGCCTCCCTGCTAACACCCTTGCACCTCTCCAGTCCATCCTTAACTCGGCTGCCCGACTAATTCTTCTCTCTCCTCGCTACTCCTCCGCTTCCCCCCTCTGCAAATCTCTGCACTGGCTCCCATTCCCTCAGTGTATCCAGTTCAAATTACTAATACTGACCTACAAAGCCATCCATAACTTGTCTCATCCATATATCTCTGAACTAATCTCCCAATATCTTCCCTCACATAATCTCCAGCCATCTCAAGACCTCCTTCTCTCCTCCACACTTATTCGCTCCGTCCTCACCCAACCACCTCCAAGACTTCTCCCAAATATCCCCCATCCTCTGGAATTCTTTGCCCCAACACATCCGACTATCAACCAAATTTGGATCCTTCAGACGGAACCTGAAAACCCACCTCTTTAAGAAAGCCTACAGCCTGCAATGACCCCGCTGCCTCCTTCCCACTACCGGAGCTACCGCCTCACCAACACAGGAGCTGCCACAACCCCCCAGCCTACTGTCTCCTTCCCCAAAAACCTGTAGAATGTAAGCCTACAAGGGCAGGGTCCTCTTTCCTCTGTATCAGTCTGTGATTGTTAGTTTGTTTACTGTAAGTGATATCTGTAATTTGTATGTAACCCCTTCTCATGTACAGCACCATGGAATCAATGGTGCTATATAAATAAATAATAATAATAATAATAATAATAGATAGATAGATAGATAGATAGATAGATAGATGTGAGATAGATAGATATGAGAGAGAGAGATGTGGCAGGTTCGGTTTCTTGAATTGGTCAATTTGTGTGCTAAGTATCTTTATTTTATAAGTTTATCTTACATTAATGCAGTTCAAATTTCATACATTCAATGTCTGCATACATCTTAGCTCTTACAGAGACCCGCTGTGTTTTTGTTTATAGACAGATACATGGATGGGTAGATAGGTAGATAAATAGATATATAGATAGATAGATAAATAGATAGATATTGGATAGATACATAGATAGATAGATGGATAGATAGATAGATAGATAGATAGATAGATAGATAGATAGATAGATAGATATTGGATAGATACATAGATAGATGGATAGATAGATATGAGCTGGAAAGATGGATAGATAGATAGATAGATAGATAGATAGATAAATAGATAGATAGATAGATAAATAATTGATAGGTATGAGAGATAGATAGATAGATAGATAGATAGATAGATAGATAGATAGATAGATAGATAGATATGGGATAGATAGATTT
This sequence comes from Ranitomeya imitator, assembly GCF_032444005.1. Classification (NCBI taxonomy): domain Eukaryota; kingdom Metazoa; phylum Chordata; class Amphibia; order Anura; family Dendrobatidae; genus Ranitomeya; species Ranitomeya imitator. Next base: position 34,615,391 of record NC_091282.1, read on the forward strand.
GAGATAGATAGATAGATAGATACATAGATATGAGATAGATAATAGATAGGTATGAGATAGATAGATAGATAGATAGATAGATAGATAGATAGATATGAGATAGATAGATATGGGATAGATACATAGATAGATCGATAGATAGATAGATATGAGATAGATAGATAATTGATGCCGCATATACTCGAATATAAACCATCCCAAGTATAAGCCGAGGCACCTACTTTTGCCACGGAAAACTAGGTAAGCTTATTGACTCAAGTATAAGCTGGGTATGCATTGTCCCCCTCATCCCTGTCCTGCTATGTGTGGCTCCTCTAGTCCTCTCCTGGTATGTGGCTTCCCCTGTCCTGCTAAGCATGGCTTCCCCTGTCCTGTCCTGCTATGTGTGGCTCCCCTGTCCTGGTATGTGGCTCCCCTTGTCCTGTCCTGGTATGTGGCTCCCCCTGTCCAGTCCTGCTATGTGTGGTGTTATAATTAGGTAATTCAGTACCACAATGGACATAGAAGTCAGAGCACAAACAGTGACCTGACAATAACCCAAAAACATAGAACGAGCTCTGAGACGTGGGAACTCTGCTGACCGCAATCCCTAATCCTCTCCAACCACACTAGAGGCAGCCGTGGATTGCACCTAACGCTCCCTATGCAACTCGGCACAGCCTGAGAAACTAGCTAGCCTGAAGATAGAAATTAAGCCTACCTTGCCTCAGAGAAATACCCCAAAGGAAAAGGCAGCCCCCCACATATAATAACTGTGAGTTAAGATGAAAAGACAAACGTAGAGATGAAATAGATTTAGCAAAGTGAGGCCCGACTTTCTGAACAGAGCGAGGATAGGAAAGGTAACTTTGCGGTCAACACAAAACCCTACAAACAACCACGCAAAGGGGGCAAAAAGACCCTCCGTACCGACTAACGGCACGGAGGTACACCCTCTGCGTCCCAGAGCTTCCAGCAAGCAAGAAAAACCAAATAAACAAGCTGGACAGAAAAAACAGCAAACAAAAATAACACAAGAGCAACTTAGCTATGCAGAGCAGCAGGCCACAGGAAAGATCCAGGAGGAAACAAGTCCAATACTAGAACATAGACTGGAGGCCAGGATCAAAGCACTAGGTGGAGTTAAATAGAGCAGCACCTAACGACTTCACCACATCACCTGAGGAAGGAAACTCAGAAGCCGCAGTACCACTTTCCTCCACCAACGGAAGCTCATAGAGAGAATCAGCCGAAGTACCACTTGTGACCACAGGAGGGAGCTCTGCCACAGAATTCACAACAGTACCCCCCCTTGAGGAGGGGTCACCGAACCCTCACCAGAGCCCCCAGGACGACAAGGATGAGCCATATGAAAGGCACGAACAAGATCGGGAGCATGGACATCAGAGGCAAAGACCCAGGAATTATCCTCCTGAGCATAACCCTTCCACTTAACTAGATACTGGAGTTTCCGTCTTGAAACACGAGAATCCAAAATCTTCTCCACAATATACTCCAACTCCCCCTCCACCAAAATCGGGGCAGGAGGATCAACAGATGGAACCATAGGTGCCACGTATCTCTGCAACAATGACCTATGGAATACGTTATGGATGGAAAAAGAATCTGGAAGGGTCAAACGAAAAGACACAGGATTAAGAACCTCAGAAATCCTATACGGACCAATGAAACGAGGTTTAAACTTAGGAGAGGAAACCTTCATAGGAATATGACGAGAAGACAACCAAACCAAATCCCCAACACGAAGTCGGGGACCCACACAGCGTCTGCGATTAGCAAAACGTTGAGCCTTCTCCTGGGACAAGGTCAAATTGTCCACCACATGAGTCCAAATCTGCTGCAGCCTGTCCACCACAGTATCCACACCAGGACAGTCCGAAGACTCAACCTGCCCTGAAGAGAAACGAGGATGGAACCCAGAGTTGCAGAAAAACGGCGAAACCAAGGTAGCCGAGCTGGCCCGTTATTAAGGGCGAACTCAGCCAAAGGCAAAAAGGACACCCAGTCATCCTGATCAGCAGAAACAAAGCATCTCAGATATGTTTCCAAGGTCTGATTGGTTCGTTCGGTCTGGCCATTAGTCTGAGGATGGAAAGCCGAGGAAAAAGACAAGTCAATGCCCATCCTTGCACAAAAGGCTCGCCAAAACCTCGAAACAAACTGGGAACCTGTCAGAAACGATATTCTCTGGAATGCCATGTAAACGAACCACATGCTGGAAGAACAATGGCACCAAATCAGAGGAGGAAGGTAATTTAGACAAGGGTACCAAATGGACCATCTTAGAGAAGCGATCACAAACTACCCAAATGACTGACATTTTTTGAGAGACGGGAAGATCTGAAATAAAATCCATAGAGATATGTGTCCAAGGCCTCTTTGGGACCGGCAAGGGCAAAAGCAACCCACTGGCACGAGAACAGCAGGGCTTAGCCCGAGCACAAATCCCACAGGACTGCACAAAAGAACGCACATCCCGCGACAGAGATGGCCACCAAAAGGATCTAGCCACTAACTCTCTGGTACCAAAGATTCCAGGATGACCAGCCAACACCGAACAATGAACCTCAGAGATAACTTTATTAGTCCACCTATCAGGGACAAACAGTTTCTCCGCTGGGCAACGATCAGGTTTATTAGCCTGAAATTTTTGCAGCACCCGCCGCAAATCAGGGGAGATGGCAGACACAATTACTCCCTCTTTGAGAATACCCGTCGGCTCAGACAAACCCGGAGAGTCAGGCACAAAACTCCTAGACAGGGCATCCGCCTTCACATTTTTAGAGCCCGGAAGGTACGAAATCACAAAGTAAAAGCGGGCGAAAAACAGCGACCAACGAGCCTGTCTAGGATTCAACCGCTTGGCAGACTCGAGATAAGTCAAGTTCTTATGATCAGTCAAGACCACCACGCGATGCTTAACTCTCTCAAGCCAATGACGCCACTCCTCGAATGCCCACTTCATGGCCAGCAACTCTCGATTGCCAACATCATAATTTCGCTCAGCAGGCGAAAACTTCCTGGAAAAGAAGGCGCATGGTTTCATCACCGAGCAATCAGAACTTCTCTGCGACAAAACAGCCCCCGCTCCAATCTCAGAAGCATCAACCTCGACCTGGAACGGAAGGGGAACATCTGGCTGACACAACACAGGGGCAGAAGAAAAACGACGCTTCAACTCTTGAAAAGCTTCCACAGCAGCAGAAGACCAATTGACCACATCAGCACCCTTCTTGGTCAAATCGGTCAATGGTTTAGCAATACTAGAAAAATTGCAGATGAAGCGACGATAAAAATTAGCAAAGCCCAGGAACTTTTGCAGACTTTTCAGAGATGTCGGCTGAGTCCAATCATGGATGGCCTGGACCTTAACAGGGTCCATCTCGATAGTAGAAGGGGAAAAAATGAACCCCAAAAATGAAACCTTCTGAACACCAAAGAGACACTTTGATCCCTTCACAAACAAAGAATTAGCACGCAGGACCTGAAACACCGTTCTGACCTGCTTCACATGAGACTCCCAATCATCCGAGAAGACCAAAATATCATCCAAGTATACAATCAGGAATTTATCCAGGTACTCTCGGAAGATGTCATGCATAATGGACTGAAACACTGATGGAGCATTGGCAAGTCCGAATGGCATTACTAGGTACTCAAAATGGCCCTCGGGCGTATTAAATGCAGTTTTCCATTCATCGCCTCGCTTAATACGCACAAGATTATATGCACCACGAAGATCTATCTTGGTGAACCAACTAGCCCCCTTAATCCGAGCAAACAAATCAGATAACAGCGGCAAGGGGTACTGAAATTTAACCGTGATCTTATTTAGAAGGCGGTAATCTATACAAGGTCTCAGCGAACCATCCTTCTTGGCCACAAAAAAGAACCCCGCTCCCAATGGCGACGATGACGGGCGAATATGCCCCTTCTCCAAGGACTCCTTCACGTAACTCCGCATAGCGGCGTGCTCAGGCACAGATAAATTAAACAGTCGACCTTTTGGGAATTTACTACCAGGAATCAAATCGATAGCACAATCACAATCCCTATGCGGAGGTAGGGTATCGGACTTGGGCTCATCAAATACATCCCGGTAATCAGACAAGAATTCTGGGACCTCAGAAGGGGTGAATGACGAAATAGACAGAAATGGGACATCACCATGTACCCCCTGACAACCCCAGCTGGACACAGACATGGATTTCCAATCTAATACTGGATTATGGACTTGTAGCCATGGCAACCCCAACACAACCACATCATGCAGATTATGCAACACCAGAAAGCGAATAACCTCCTGATGTGCAGGAGCCATGCACATGGTCAGCTGGGTCCAATACTGAGGCTTATTCTTGGCCAAAGACGTAGCATCAATTCCTCTCAATGGAATAGGACACTGCAAGGGCTCCAAGAAAAACCCACAACGCCTAGCATACTCCAAGTCCATCAAATTCAGGGCAGCGCCTGAATCCACAAATGCCATGACAGAATAAGATGACAAAGAGCAGATCAAGGTAACAGACAAAAGAAATTTTGACTGAACTGTACCAATGGTGGCAGACCTAGCGAACCGCTTAGTACGCTTTGGACAATCAGAGATAGAATGAGTGGAATCACCACAGTAGAAACACAGCCCATTCTGACGTCTGTGTTCTTTCCGTTCAACTCTGGTCAAAGTCCTATCACACTGCATAAGCTCAGGTTTATGCTCAGATAATACCGCCAAATGGTGCACAGATTTACGCTCACGCAAGCGTCGACCGATCTGAATGGCCAAAGACATAGACTCATTCAGACCAGCAGGCATAGGAAATCCCACCATGACATCCTTAAGGGCTTCAGAGAGACCCTTTCTGAAAATAGCTGCGAGCGCACCTTCATTCCATTGAGTGAGCACGGACCACTTTCTAAATTTCTGACAATATACCTCTATCTCATCCTGACCCTGACACAGAGTAAGTAAATTTTTCTCTGCCTGATCCACTGAATTAGGTTCATCGTACAGCAATCCGAGCGCCAGGAAAAACGCATCAATATTACATAATGCAGGATCTCCTGGCGCAAGAGAAAATGCCCAGTCCTGAGGGTCGCCACGTAAAAAAGAAATAATGATCCTGACTTGTTGAACTGGGTCACCAGAGGAGCGAGGTTTCAAAGCCAGAAACAGTTTACAATTATTTTTGAAACTCAGAAATTTAGTTCTATCTCCAAAAAACAAATCAGGAATAGGAATTCTTGGTTCTAACATAGAATTCTGAACCACAAAGTCCTGAATATTTTGTACTCTTGCCGTGAGATGATCCACACATGAAGACAGACCTTTAATGTCCATCGCTACACCTGTGTCCTGAACCACCCAAATGTCTAGGGGAAAAAAAAGGCAAAACACAGTGCAGAAAAAAAAAATGGTCTCAGAACTTCTTTTTTCCCTCTATTGAGAATCATTAGTACTTCTGGCCTCCAGTACTGTTATGATTAGGTAATTCAGTACCACAATGGACATAGAAGTCAGAGCACATACAGTGACCTGAAAATAACCCAAAAACATAGAACGAGCTCTGAGACATGGGAACTCTGCTGACCGCAATCCCTAATCCTCTCCAACCACACTAGAGGCAGCCGTGGATTGCACCTAACGCTCCCTATGCAACTCGGCACAGCCTGAGAAACTAGCTAGCCTGAAGATAGAAAATATGCCTACCTTGCCTCAGAGAAATACCCCAAAGGAAAAGGCAGCCCCCCACATATAATGACTGTGAGTTAAGATGAAAAGACAAACGTAGAGATGAAATAGATTTAGCAAAGTGAGGCCCGACTTTCTGAACAGAGCGAGGATAGGAAAGGTAACTTTGCGGTCAACACAAAACCCTACAAACAACCACGCAAAGGGGGCAAAAAGACCCTCCGTACCGACTAACGGCACGGAGGTACACCCTCTGCGTCCCAGAGCTTCCAGCAAGCAAGAAAAACCAAATAAACAAGCTGGACAGAAAAAACAGCAAACAAAAATAACACAAGAGCAACTTAGCTATGCAGAGCAGCAGGCCACAGGAAAGATCCAGGAGGAAACAAGTCCAATACTAGAACATAGACTGGAGGCCAGGATCAAAGCACTAGGTGGAGTTAAATAGAGCAGCACCTAACGACTTCACCACATCACCTGAGGAAGGAAACTCAGAAGCCGCAGTACCACTTTCCTCCACCAACGGAAGCTCATAGAGAGAATCAGCCGAAGTACCACTTGTGACCACAGGAGGGAGCTCTGCCACAGAATTCACAACAGTGTGGCTCCACATGTCCTGTCCTGGTATGTGACTCCCCCTGTCCTGTCCTGCTATGTGTGGCTCCCCCTGTCCTGTCCTGGTATGTGAGGCTTCCCCTGTCCCATCCTGCTATGCGTGGCTCCCCCTGTCCTTGTATGTGGCTCCCCCTGTCATGTACTGCTATATGTGGCTTCCCCCATCCTGTCCTGGTATGTGGCTCTTCCCATCCTGTCCTGGTATGTGTGGCTTCCTCTGTTATATGCATGGCTCCCCCAGTCCCGCATTGCTCAACTTCCCCATTCCTGCATTGCTCAGCTGCCCTGGTCCCACATTGCTCAGCTCCTCAGGTCCCGCATTGCTCAGCTCCCCTGATCCCGCATTGCTCAGTTCCCCTGTTCCCGGATTGCTCAGGTTCCGCATTGATCAGCTCTCCTGGTCGGCTCCCCCCCTTCCCCTGGTTGTACGCATGGCTCAAATTGCCCCCCTATCTGTCATACTCACCCTTCTCCCGCCTGCATCTCAGTCCCTGCATCTCCATTGTCCGGTGTCGGCAGCTCTCTTCTCCTCTGCTCAGTGGTCACGTGGTACCGCTCATTAAGGTAATGAGTGGAGACGCGTCCATAGTTACTACCTTAATGAGAGGTACCAGGTGACTGCTCAGCACAGGAGAGGAGAGCTGCCAGCGCCATGACATGCAGGGACGGAGATGCAGCAACAGAGGGTGAGTATGATGTCCTCTCCCCTTTCCCCCACCAGCGTTCTGGAATATTGACTCATGTATAAGCTGAGGGGGGCATTTTCAGCATAAAAAATTGTGCTGAAAATCTCAGCTTATACAAGAGTATATACGCTAGATAGATAGATAGATAAATATGCAGAAGGAAATTAAAGTGTAGCTCAAGCTATGAACATTCTGGTTAAATACATAGACAATTAGTTGTTTTTTTTATGTATGCTGTCAATATAAGCTATGTTGCCTTGAGCTAAAGAAGGTCTTTTTCACATCACGCTCAGGTGATCACTATTGCAAGAGAAAGCTTCCTCCTCTCAGATGCCAAGATTGAATCCTTCTTTTGATTAAAAAAGATGTACAAGATAGAAGATCTCCTAAATGTCATAGGAAAGGGACAGAAGAGAATTGAACAGACACACTCGATCATGTATCCTTTTCTACAGATCGGCTCAAGTCTGAAGTTTGCAGTCAAATGGAAAAAGAAATTCCCAAGGAGTCAGGTAAGTCAGTAAAATTACTGTCTTTGCAGCAAAGAGCATTTTTTACAGGGACAATAAAGTATAACATCAGTCAGGCTTGGACTGGTCCACGAAGGAACAGGAGAATCCTCTGGTAGACCCCAGTGAAGGAGTGCTAATGAGTAGGGTAGAAAAAGGTACCATTCATCTTTCATTAAACAAGCTTGCCAAATTAATATTACATATTACATTTTGTGTACTAGGGTCAGGTTATTTTTCCATGCAGCTGAACAGAGGGCCCCAGGAATCAATATTAGCGTTGGGCCTTTTCCAACCCACTCTGACACTGACATAATTAAAAAAGATATGATAGCCTAAGTCTGCCTTTCACAGGATTGACCCTACACAAGAGGGAATACCTCTATTTACTCTAATTACAGGAACTTAGAACCATAGAGGGTTTCCTAGAAGAATACTGAAAGTGTCATCTCAGCCTGGTGAGCCAAGTTTCAAAGTGTGGGCAGATGGCCATTGTGGGCAGACTGGATATTTCCTATTTACTACATGGAGGGGGTGGTTGGAGACACAAAGTATATAAAACACAAGGTGCTGCTCACCCATAATTAGCTCAAGGTCCAATCACAGCCAAGCAACTTTAATATTATAATCTGGGTCGTCCCGGAAACCTGAGCCCAGGACTATGCATATAAGAGATGGGTTACATAATGTAAAGTGTTCACATGTGGAGGTCGGCCTAAGCTGAATGTGATAGATAATCCATTTCTCCTTCCCTCAAGGAAACTGAAATATTACTTTAGACTGAAACATTTAGATATTTCTGCTATTTCTTCCTTTTTATTTCATAACTGTTTTTGCATTATTGTGTGCCACTTTATTTTTTCCTTTTTATATCTTTTCTTGCAAGCACTGTACTTTTAACATTAAAGTTTGAATATTTAATGCGTTTGCTCCTTGAGTGCTAGCGAATCCATAGCCTTTCCGAGAGTGTGTGACTTTTTGATTGTCAGACAGTGGTGTGTACGTTTTCTCTGAATTGCGCAGCATTTCAGAGTGAAACATACCTGTCTAAAATGACAAAGCCGGAATATGAGTCCTGCTGCCTGTAGTTGGGGGAGAATGAATCAGCTGTCAGGTTAATCCTCTTATGTGATATAACCTTTTGTGATAAATTATGTTGTAAATCACAATAGCCTTTACATCTTTACTTCATACTGAACCGGGGAAGAGAATGGAGAGGTCAGGACATGCATTGCAGGACTCCATTCACAACAGAGAAAAATGTACCCATTCTAAAAATTTTATTTCTCAATGTATACTGTATACCAATGGTTTCCAAGTTTACATGTAAATGATTCTGAATACATTTTACAACCACAGAAATGTGACTCTTTCCAATAATTTATAAAAAAAAAAAACAACATAACTTTATAGGCAGCTTTTAATAGGCAACTATAACTTAGTTTAACTTTTGGTCTTCTTGTTACAATAAATTGTCTAACCTCTGTCTTTTATAACGCTGTTGGATCACTCAATAAACTGACTTGAAGGATTCGCTTTCTAGTTGCTAACATTTATTTGATGACATGCAGAGATTGCCTTTACTTCTGATGGGAATGTAAACTACAAACATCTGGTTTGCTTTCTCACCATGTAGAGGAAATGACATGCAGGATTATTTGTCCAATTGCTGAATACAACTAAAATAAATACATGCTGTAATCTCAGTTTATCAATTAATGCTTGGACTCCTGCTAAATGTAATCATGTAATGGACACTTCACACATTTCAAGTCCTACATAAGTTTCTGTGACATGTTCATAATCTACGTTCTTGTTGAAGTACATACGCTGATCAAGCCAAGATTGAATTGATTCATATAACCTAGCTTACGACATCTGGTCACAAACAATAGGGTATGGCTTGCCCAATGCTAAGTTTTCTTAATTTTTTAAAATTGAGATTACCTCCTGCGACAAGTCAAGGTACATTGTGAGTCTTGATAACCTTTGCTACGTCTGTAAATACAGCGTTCCTGATCAATTAAACTGATCAGCTATAACTTGGTATATATGTGATGGACAATTTGTTAAGACCTGTACCCTGATGAAAGCAGCTGGGATGTAAGAAGAATTTTATGTCATACAAAGTAAGGGAATTTGATGTGGTGGAAAGAGCAAGGTGTGATATCCAAGAAAAAAAGAAGCTCCTGAGCACGGGAGAGGTCAATAGTAGGTGCTGGATTTAAGAAGTATAATGGCTGAGTAATGGTCACATCCAGCTCGAATTGACAATATTTGGATAGTTGGAGATTTCAATCGTGTTGGGGATTCCAACCAGTGAAGCAGCTGCAGCTGGATCTATCATTGAGCTTTTGTAAGAGTTGTGCTTTCTCAAAACTCAACCACGTGACCAGTAACAGCACCAAATACATGCCCTATCTGGATAATGCCCTATTTGTGCTTTCCTGTCCTCTTTAGGTTCTCCTCAATATTTGGATAGTGAAACTCTTGGCCCTTTTGGACTGTGTTAGAGACTGATATCTAACAAATCAGCTCTGGCAAGAAATAAGAGACCACCACATCAAAACCTTGTCATGGGCAGCCCAATCTCCAGACCTGAACTCCATTGAAAACCTCTGGAATGTAATCAAGAGGATGATAGATAGTCACAAGTAGTGATGAGCAAGTGTACTCGTTGCTCGGGTTTTCTCGAGCACGCTCGGGTGATCTCCGAGTATTTGTTAGTGTTCGGAGATTTAGTTTTTGTCACCTCAGCTGAATGATTTATGGCTACTAGCCAGGCTGGGTACATGTGGGGGTTGCCTGGTTGCTAGGGAATCCCCACATGTAATCAAGCAGGCTAGAAGCTGTAAATCATTCAGCTGAGGTGACGAAAACTAAATCTCCGAGCAGTCATAAATACTCGGAGGTCACCCGAGCGTGCTCGGGAAAACCCAAGCAACGAGTACACTCTCTCATCACTAGTCACGAGCCATCAAATAAAGAAGATCTGCTTAAATTTTTGCGCCAGAAGCAATGTGAAAGACTGGTGGAAAGCTTGCCAAGATGCATGAAAGCTGTGATTAAAAATCATGGTTATTCCACAAAACATAGATTTTGCTCAAAAACATACCTTTAAAGAGAAAAATCAGACAAACTGAACATTTTGCAGTGGTCTCTTAATTGTTGCTAGAGCTGTATATCCTTATGTGGACAAGAGTCTAAACAGACTGGATTAGTGAGAAAAACATTGTATGTAGCAAAAAATTTAAGGCAACATGTTACCTTTTAGGGCCCTTTCCCAATGCGTTCTTTCCCATATTCAGTGGCTTCATCGGAGGTTTAGTCCGAACCCAAGAAAAACTATGTCTAGGTGTCCACCTACAAGGCATATATGGACGAAATTGATGCACAACAGAGCACACGATGACTCCATCTGCATCATTATATTCAATAGCCTTGTTGATGTATACACCCAAATCCCAGTTTGCAGGGGGCTCTGATGAAAGCTTTGATGGGGCCACTGAACGTGGGAAAGAACACAGTGTGAAAGGGTTGAGAGAAAATGTTGCAAATTTGTACTGTATTGTCTATGGAGTCAATCTTGATTCATACATTGAACTGTATTTGAAATCTGCATCAGGTATCCATTAGCTTGTGCCAGCTTACAGGTTGGCTTTCTCACTACAACGGATACTAGTGCCATCTCTTCAGCAATTGGCTGTTCATATGATTTAAAAGAAAACTTGATTCAGATGTGAAACAGACCAGGCAACCTTCTTCATTTTCTCAATGATCCAGTTCTGATGCTCAGAGGCCTATTTTGTGACAGTGAACAGGGATCAGCATGGGTCCAGTCTGTTACTACACACCACCATATACAAACGCTGCAAAATATTGTGTGTCCTAACACAATTCTATTAGCTGTGCTTTTTTCGTTGGTGTGTACAAGAGAGAAAGCCTTACCTCTCTAGGTACAGCAATACATCTGAATCCTTTTTGATCTTTGTTGCTTGTTCACAGATTGCCCTCCATGGGCCACTTTGCTAGGGAATTACCTACTGCATACTGGGAACATCCCACAAGTCCTTCCATTTTGACAATGTTCTGGGGTTACCAAGCCAATACATGCCAACAGTTGTCGAAGTTGATCAAATTTTTATGGTTTCTCATTTTTCCTGCTTGAACCACATCAATCTCAATAACTGACTGTTCAATTGCTGCCTAATAAATCTTATCCCTGTGCTATTGTCATGAGATAATCGGTATTATTTACTTTGCCCGGCTGTTAGCGGTTTTGTTGTAGCTAATCAGTGTATAAATGCCTCTGATAATCCAATCCTTTTTCTAAGTCCTTTCAGCCCCTTAAAAATTATGAGAGTGCTCTTGAATCTGAAGGACGTTTAATAGGAAGTATAAAATACTGAGAAATAAATGTAGAGTTCAAGAAAGACAAGGGTGCCATTGTTTCCTCTTTAGCATATGGCACCTTTTTTCAATAGTCTGTTCAATGGTATGTTTAAAGGAATATTCCATTTTAAAAGTTTGTTTCTAATAGTTGATACAATGTCTACCTTTCTATAATATAATAATATTATTTTATGGTTTAGCAAAATAATAAAAAAAAGTTGATGAACTGAGCTGAGATGAGGCTTTTGTGATACTACAGTATATTTTTGAAGTATTACAAAAATTTTTGGAAATGTTGTTGACCTTGCCATCTTCACAATATTTTACTCCAGCCCATAAAAGTTTAACAATTAGACAATCAGCTTTAGGGCTCGTTTACACATCAGTTTTTCTCGTATGAATGCTATCCGTTTTTCTTCAGATAGCTTTCGTACCTCTGATATTCTATGGGGCTGTGCAAATGTCCGAAGACATGCCCGATGTTCATCTGGTGGGTCGGATCAAAATTGGCAATGCAAGTCTTTGGGTCCATGAAAAAATGTTTTTTTCTTCTCTCCAGGTAAGAGAAAAGCTGATGACACTCGAACCACTCTCTGATCAAAACCTGATTAGAATAATCCATTTAGTCCATAGTCCATTTTTCTCATACGTGGCAAATACTAATGTCTGAATGACACCCAATTCAAAGTGAAATACAATCAGCCAAGACTAACATGTAAAGTATGTTTAGAAAGATGAACAGGTTTATTGTTTCTAGTTTCTATTACACTTTTCCTCAGATTGGGTAAAATACTGACCCAATATTGAACATGTGAACGCGGCCTCACAGCATCTATAACCTACTATGTGTCTTACTGTACTTATTATTGTCTTTGATTTTACCGAGAGAAACACAGAGATGCTTCTCATGGATTCGTATGGTATCTCTTGAGCATCAGTCCTTACAGTTTGGTAATTAAGCTCTGATCTCAATAGCAGTGATTGCTAAAGCTTACCTTACCTTGACATTGATAACCTGTCTTTAGGGGATCTATGCACTTGCCTTTAAACTTATGTCTATGAATGAAAATCAAAGTGTGCAAGTATACATTAGAGAACAACACTTTGAATGGCCTCTTTCATTTTGAAAATCACCAGAAGATAAAGATACCTTCTCGAATCTAGATATTCCATGACAAATACAAATCTGTTCAAAAGGACCAGATGACCATTTTTGCTAATATACTGTATTAACCGAATTTTCACTATCTTTACTTTTTTATTTCCAAAACAAATAAAGCTTTCCATGCTAATGCTATACATTTAATATAAATCAATGTCTTTAAGTGTAAGTGAAAATTAGAGATGACTACAATGACAAAATATTATAATCTAATAGTCTCTAATACCATAATGTAATTATTCCATGCCAGATATAGCTCATTTTCCAAGTTTTCAGTTTTAAATGTAACATAAGGATGTACTGAATGATGTTATCACTAACCAATAGCTGTTATACTCTCATAATTGCACAGAAGAATTAACTAGGGAATAAAATGACCTCTGCAGTAATCGTGAAGCCATACTATATTGCCAAAATTACCATACAATCCACTACTGCTACAGAATAAGTCATAGATACATAGCAAACATACTGTACTTAATATGTCTAATGTATACCCTGGATTATTTCTTACCAAATGTATCTGCATTATTTCCTTTATCATCCACAGGAAAGAGAATGAAATAATGTCAAACCACAGATAACAAATCTCTATGTCCCAAGATAAGAAATCAGATTGAATTTCTACAAAATTGATTGTTACAGTCAAACTTACTGTAACCTGTCACTCTACTAAAGTACCCGATGATTGCCCAATCAGAAGCCACACATAGCACGTAGCCAAAACCACAGGCGACAGTAACAATTTGATGGCTTACCTTTTCTGCGTACTTGAACTTGACATAAAACCAGCTGGACTTAATCATTGTTACTCAAACTGATGTGGAAAGTTTGCAGAAGAGCGATTTACTAAGTGATTAATAAGTGTTTATCCGTATATGTGGGCAACACAAGAGAAGGGGACGTAGCCTTCAGATTCCTGTAAGCGCTGCTGCGATCTCACTCTCCATCCAGGCTCTGCGCTGTGTTTCTCCGTCTGCTTGGCTGCCTGACAGGAGAATTCCTCAAATGGACTTCAGCAGCCTTCATCACAAATGGCACATGTCAGTAAGCCAGGAGGAGGCTGGCTTCAGACCTGGCAGAATCCCATGAGAACGACCTCCCTCCATTTAGATGAATAATGAATTCCTGCACTTCCCTCCAGACACAGATTAACACCTGGCTAAACATTATTCTGACAACATGCTGCCCAGTCAGGGATCGCAGCGAGAAAAGATTAACTCTTCTAAGCCTTAATAATGCTCTACTCTGTTGCTCGCTTTCAGCCCACCTGTACAAAAGGGAAAGACTAGTGAAGGAAAACTGATGATGTATAAATCCTTTTTTTTTCCAGCTAAACTACAGTATATATTTGGTTAAAACATACAGAATACCTTGAATAAAATTAAATAAAAACTTTTAGGTACACTTTTTCAATGTCGCAAAACTTAAAAAGAAAATTCGGATGTATTGTTTATAAAAAGCTTATACTAGCCAAGATAATAATCAGACACGACTTAATATTTTAATAGCACAGAAAAGCTATCTACCCAATGGCGCTCGAAATAGAGATATAGACTCTGTCAGCACAGAATGAGTGTTCAAACTAAGATCCACCGTTCTGTGCATGATGGAGGGGCAAATCATTTCTATACAGCGCCCTCCCCTGCTTATTTTCCATCTATCTCCATCCTTCTCTGGCTCCATGAGGCCAGAGCTGTCAATCAAAGAAGAGAGGGGGTGGAGATAAATGGAAACCAAGCAGGTGGGAAGATGTATACAAATGATTGGCCCCCGCCATGATGCACAGAACGGTGGAACTTACTTTGAACAGTCATTCTGTGATGAGAGTCCCTTTTCCTTTTACCGCCACGTTCACATGTTCAGTATTTAGTCAGTATTATACATCAATATTTGTAAAACTAGGAGTAGAACAATCATAGGAAGAATAATAGAAACATATCAACACTTCTGTCTTTTTCACATCTCCTGGATTTGGCTTACAAATACTGAGGTAAAATACTGACCAAATACTGAACGTGTGAACTTGGTCTAAGGATCAAATAACTGACATGACCATAGTTGACCAACATCACAGATTCTCTTCATAGGGCTTCTCTTTGTTTTACAAATGGGAGAGCACTACTTCCCAACCTCCTGACTTGCAGCATGTTGTTAAGTAGTATGCCCTTTATGTACTCACAGTTTTGACCAGCAACATCATTGTACTGCTGCCTGAATGGAGAACTCTCCAATGCTGCTATACAAGGCAGCTTTGACTCTGCAACTTCAGTAGGAGCACAGTGGCACTGAAGCTGGTCGGGTTCAGTAGCTAAAAGTGTGTTTCAGTGTCAGAGCAGTGCTTACTACCTCGTTTGGAAAGAGCTTGTAAGCACTGTGCATGTTTATCCACCACAGTAATGGTCAGTCCACTAGTCAATGAGTAAACAATAAAAAAACTAATGCTGTAGTTATTAGAAGAGGTGGGATGAATTTTAATAAACACTAAATTGTAAAGTTGTTTGTTTTAAGTGGTGATAGGCAATGTGTGTAAGAGAGTTAGTTGCCTATCAATGAAGATGGAAATAACCCTTATCAAACCCTGTGATCAACGTATGTGTGTATACGGGCCTCCTAATTGCCAAAGCTGCCCATTAGTAGCTTATTCTCTTTTCCACATTAAAAATACATGTCACCAATGAAGAACAGCACTCAAGTTTTCAATTAAATAGATTTTTTTCTGATTGTTCAGACAGACTTAAAAGACAACATTAATACAAAAATCGATGTTTCTAGCTATACTGGTATACTTCTTTTTAACAACCTGAATTTTGAAATATTGAGCAGCTTTTCTGAGTTTATGCTGAAAGTAATAAAGGGAACCTGTCACCCCCAAAATTAAGGGGGAGCTAAGCCCACCGGCATCAGGGGCTTATCTACAGCATTCTGTAATGCTGTAGATAAGCCCCTGATATATCCTAAAAGATGAGAAAAAGAGGTTAGATTATACTCACCTGGGCGGGCAGTCCAATCCGGTGGGCGTCGTGGTCCTGTCCAGGGCCTCTCATCTTCATAGGATGACGTCCTCTTCTGGTCTTCATGCTGCAGCTCCGGCGCAGGCGTACTTTGTCTGCCCTGTTGAGGGCAGAGCAAAGTACTGCAGTGCGCAGGCACCGGGAAAGATCAGAGAGGCCCGGCGCCTGCGCACTGCAGTACTTTGCTCTGCCCTCAACAGGGCAGACAAAGTTCGCCTGCGCCACAGCCGCAGCGTGAAGACCAGAAGAGGACGTCATCTGATGAAGATGAGAGGCGCTGG